>NW_026575041.1:4337500-4810000 GCF_905146905.1 Nyctereutes procyonoides
ACCCCACCTGCCCTCATACCCTGCCTCACTGACCTGAACCAGAGTTAGTTACCCCTTCTGGAGGCTAGTTTCAGGGGTGAAAGGGCCACAGTCATCAATAAGTGAGTGGACTTCTCTGTCTCCCAGTAGACTGGGAAAGCCCTTAGGGCCAAGGCTATAACCTTGTCACCCTCAGCCCCACCCCAGTAGCCAGTGCAGGACCTAGGGCACCTCAGTAACACACATAAAGGAATCATCACACGGTACTTCCTCTTGGTCCAGCATGCTGGGCCTGGGGCAGGAATGAGGCCTAGAAGACCCAGGCCTTGCCTTTGGAGGTGATTAAATCAGTTCTTTATTACTATGTAACAGACACTCTAAACCTAGCTGCTTTAAGCCACAAACATCTATTGTCTCACAGTTGTTGTTGAGGTCAAGGATCTGAGAGTGGCTTCCCAGGTGGAGCGTGAGGGGGAGTGCGGGGGTGGGGGGGGTGCAGCTGGGGGGGTGATGGTCGGTGGTTCTGACTCAGATGTCTCCTGAGGCTTCAGTCCCAGAAGACAAGTCAGGCTAGAGGATCCACTCCCAAGCTCACCTATGTGGCTGTTGGCAGGTGGCTCTGCCCCCCTCTGTGAAGGCCTCTCCACACAGCTGCCAATGACATGGCTTCTCCCAGAGGAAGGAGAGAGAAGGGCCACACTACCTTTTTTTTTTTTTAAGATTTATTTATTTATTTATTTATTTATTTATTTATTTATGAGAGAGAGAGAGAGAGAGAGAGAGAGAGGCAGAGACATAGGCAGAGGGAGAAGCAGGCTCCATGCCGGGAGCCCGACGTGGGACTCGATCTCGGGACTCCTCCAGGATCGCGCCCTGGGCCAAAGGCAGGCGCCAAACCGCTGAGCCACCCAGGGATCCCCCACACTACCTTTTATGACCTAGCCTTAGCATCACACACCATCAATTCTTCCTTGTTGTATTAGTGAGACGTGAGTTACTAAGTCCTGCTCACACTCCGGACAAGGATGTGACTCTCAGGAGGTGAGGTCACTGGGGGCCAGCTTGGACGCTAGCTACCTCAGTGACCACAGATGAGCCCTCAGAGACTAGACTGGGCCATACCATGCTGTGTACTGCTGCACAAGGTAGCTTTCCTGGCCGGCCATAGAGAGGGTCCCCAAATGGTGGGGGGCACAGTTTAAGCATGGATTAGGGGATTGCTGGCCATGAGCTCGCCCCGTGCCCCGCTACCAGCCATGACCTCCACTGGCTATGACCTGCACCACCCTGCCTCTGGCCTGGCTGAGATGGAGTAGGAGGTGATCATGAGATTTGAGGGTGTCAGGATGGGCGAGGGGAGGGGCAAGAGACTCGGGGGGACCAGAGGACAGAGAATTCTTCCCTTTTCATCATGACCCTGGAGGCCTCACGTGAAGACCTCAGCAGCACAAGAAAGGAGGCCAGGGTCTGATTTCGGAGGACGGCTGCGGATGGAACAACTATCCTGGACTTTGAGCAAAACATGTCCTTCCCCCAGGAGATTGCAGGTGTTTGTATAGCGGTTGGCCTCCCCAGCTAATGCGGTGTGCCAGACGTGCACATAGAAGAGGTCAGTTATTAACTTAGCACCTCCTGACTGACACCTCCGCAGGGCCCCCAGAGCCTGCCGCAGGGGCCCCCACACTGTGTGGGGAGACAGTCCCCCACCCCAGCACACACAAGGATAGCTTCAGATAGCCAGAGGACGACAGGATCTGTCAGACGTGGTAGACAGGGTCAGAGGCCCTCAAGTGTTGGGTGAGCTGGAGTCTTTTAGAAATCATGCTGCCCTTTGGCCTGGGGAGAAGTTCTCCGATGTCATTACTGGCAGGGAACAAAGGGCCCACAGGGACCCAGTCTGTGTGACACTGCTTTATGACAGGTGGGACAGGGGTCAGCAGGCACAGCACTACCAGCAGCCACGTGGCATGTGCCAAGCGTTGGTCGCACAAGGAGCTGACTGTGCTTGGCAAGGGTTCAGGAGGAGGCTAAAGCAGGGAAGATGGAAGCTGCTGAGTGAGCAGAGGCAGGGAGGGTAGATGGGCAGGGCACACGCTGGCGATGGCCACTTTCGTGATTCAGCAGGCAAGAGTGATGTTTAGGGACCCGGAGGCTAGAAGTCTAGGCCTTTGTTCAGCAAACTTTGATTGAGATGAGTGGTGAACAAGGCAGCCAGGGTCCCTGACTTTGCCTTGCCTACCGTCTGGGGGAGCTCAACTGTCCAGTCAAAGAGTCAGGAATTGAACTTTGGGGAGGAACCCCGAAAGTTCCTTGAGCTGGAGTAGGGGCAGAGGCAGGACCAGGGGGGCAGTGGATGCCTTGGGCTGAACGGGGCATGTCTTAATGACCCCATGGAAGGGCAGAGCCAGCACCGAGCCACTTAGTGAGAACCTAGTACACGCTGGGCTCTGGGTGGGATGCTTTACATGCGTTAACTCAGTGACACCGGCAGTGACACCCACTGTTTGTAATAAATGAGGTTCGTGTGTCAGAGAGGGTAAGGACTTTCCGGAATCCTGGTCTCAATACAAAGGCTGCCTGCCCAGACAGCTATTTTGTGTGGCTCCCTGTCTGCAAGTTCTAGCCTCAAACTGGGAAGACGACACAATGGAAGTGGCAGGGCCTGAAGACAGGTGAGGCCTACAGCACCCCACCCACCTGCTAGGCCGCAAGGCACGCCTGCCTGTGCTACCCGCCCCCTTGGGGCTTGTTTCATCCCCTGCAAATGCTTCATCCATAAATGAATATTCAGTAAATGCTGGCTCTTGCTCGCCCCTCCCCTTTGGAATGGCCGGGAAATGGATTTTGAAAGACCTGGGAGAGTTTGTGGATCACAAACGAGCTTTGGGTTTTTCTTAGACTCTCACTCCCCCTCATTCCTTGCCAGAAAACCTTTAACCAGTTCAAGTGGTGCTCTGTACACTGTTACACGTTTAGACAGGGAGTGGATGGAAGTAGATGGGTAGGCCGACTCTTCCTAGTAGCCTCCCCACCCCCCTACCCCCCACCACCACCTCCATCACCCCGGACTCCATCCCAGGACCCCAGGATCAGGCAGACAGGCAGACGCTCAACCACTGACTTACCCAGGGATCCCACCTAGTAACCTCTTTTAAAGGGGCCCTGAAAAGAACAAAAACCAGCAATAAACCACGGTCCTATCTTAAGCTTTTGGAGTCATGATTTAAACTCAGATTGGATGTCAAAGTCAGTGAGTGCTTTTTGCCTTATGCGTGAGACCTCCTGACTACCAGCTTGGGAAACAAAGGAAAACATCAAAAAATTGTATTGAAGTTGTGAAATTTAAAGTAACCCTATTCAAAATGGCATACGGGGATCCCTGGGTGGCACAGCGGTTTGGCGCCTGCCTTTGGCCCAGGGCGCGATCCTGGAGACCCGGGATCGACTCCCACGTCGGGCTCCCGGTGCATGGAGCCTGCTTCTCCCTCTGCCTGTGTCTCTGCCTCTCTCTCTCTCTCTCTCTCTCTCTCTGTGACTATCATAAATAAATAAAAATTAAAAAAAAATGGCATACTACTTTGGAAGAAATTTTAGCAATTTTGTAATAAAGTTAAATACAAGCTAACTATACAGCACAACAATCACGCTCCTGGCTATTTACCCAACTGATTTGAAAAAAAATCCACACAGAACCCTGCACATCAATGTTTACAGAAGCTTCATTCATAATCAGCAAAAGGTGGAAGCAACCAAGATATCCTTCAGTAGGTGAATGGATAATCACACTTCAATATAGTGGGAGCTACTCTGAAGTAAAGAGGAAAGAGCTATTAATTTACACAACAGGGGCTCCTGGGAGGCTCAGAGGTTGAGCGTCTGCCTTTGGCTCAGGGCATGATCCCGGGGTCCTGGGATTGAGTCCCACATTGGGCTTCCTGCAGGGAGCCTGCTTCTCTCTCTGCTTACATCTCTGCCTCTTTGTGTGTGTGTCTCATGAATAAATAAATAAAATCTTTTTAAAAATTCATACAACAACATGGATGATTCTTAGACGCATTTTGTTAAGTGAACGAAGCCAGAGTAAAAGGGCTATTTGATTCCATTGATATGACTTTCTGGAAAATGATGAAATATAGAAATGGAAAGCACATCAGCAGTTGCCAGGGATTTGGAAAGGGTGAGCCTTTGACTAAGAGAAGCACAGGGAATTCTTTAGAGGGGTGGAATGCTTCTGTATGGTATTGGACTGGTATATAATGGCACTCTGCATTTGTTGAGACCTGCATTGAGTGAACCTTCACGTACAGAAATTAAATTTTTAAAAAGCCAACAAAAGTCTGGGGATTCCAAGATGGAAGGAGGGCTTGTAACAGAAGAATCTTAAGACTGTGTTACAAATGTATGAGAAAACTCCACTGAAGGGAGGGAGTCAGAGAGAAAGAACTACCCTAGGAACTTTGGAAGATAGGGTTTTGCTGAGAAATTGTAAGACTAATGTTAAAATAAATTGTATGTAAATATCACGCTTTGGCTAAATTTGAATTTCTCACGGGGATGTAGGTTAATAATTTGGAAATGGCTGTATTGTATACTGGCAGCGTACAAATAGGTAAGTGGATGGTGGGAGCCAGGTTTCTCACTATCCATGGGGTGTGGTGGGGGAGGTTACAAAGCAAGGGAGGAAGGCTAGAATGATCCATGTGTAAGAGGTCACAGTGGGAGACATTAGTAGGAATTCGCGTTTGGTTTGATATAGATACAGACAGATAGATACAGAAACCATTGTAAACATGTATGTATGTACGTGTATTTCCTAGCTCTGTCTTCCGAAAGAGCCTTGAAGATCACCCTGGTATCATTCTGGGTGGGAGAAAACACAAGATGAGTCTGAAGCATCTTGTAGTGCCAGAAAGTAAAGACGAACTCAAAAAATAAAATGGAGCATCTCAAAGGAACACAGGGGCTAAGCTGAAAAAGCTCCCAAGGGCCATGACTGGAACAATTTGAGCAACAAAACAAAGAATGGTATTTGGATTATAATCTGAAGTATAAAATACACCCCATGAGCACATACTGATATAAATTAATGATGGAATAATAATAAATAAATGGGAAAGAAGAGCAGGATTTCTCTCACAGAAGAATCCCAAATAATGAATGGATAGGCTGCCCTCCAAGAGGTGGAGCATAACCCTTCCCACTTGAACTCGGGTACACCTACACCGAGGGGCTTACTTCCAACAGGAGAGTGTGGGAGGAGTTGGGGGCGGGAGAAGGAAGGTGAGTAACTCTATCATGGAAACATCATCTCAGCCAGGTCAGAGGCAACATCAGTGATAAGTCACATTGACAGTGTGCCTTTGATACGATGTGATGAGAATGGCACCTCCCTTCTGTGGTTTTCCTCCCCAAACTCCAGAGCCCCAATCTGAGTAGGAGAAAAACATCAAATATATCCAAATGGAGCAACCCTCTATAAGATTCCTGGCCAGTACTCCTCCAAAGTGAGAGTTACAAAAAAAAAAAAAAAAAAAAAAAACAAGAAAAATTTGAGTAATAGCCGGAAGCTAAGAACACATGACAACTACATGTATTGTGGTATCTTGGAAGGGACCCCAGAACAGATAAAGATCATTAGGAAAAACCAGTGAAATATAAAGAAAGTTGTGGATTTTAACTAATAGTAGTAATGTTGGCTCTTTAGTTGTGACAAATGTATCACAGTATGTAAGATGCTAATAGCAGAGCAATCTGGGGGAGGGGTATATTAGAACTTTTGTTACTGTCTTTACAACTATTCTGTAAATTTAAAATTATTCTAAGATTGAAAAGTTTATTTAAATTAAGAAAAATTGCTGTGGGATGCTGTATTCGTTTTCTGAGGCTGCTGCAACAAATCGCCACAAACTTGGTCACTTGAGAAAACAGAAATATACTCTCTAACACATATTGAAGCCAGACACCTGAAATCAGTTGTGCTGGTGTCAGATTGATCAATTGATGGATTAATTGATTTTTTAAAGATTTTATTTATTTAATTCATGAGAGACACAGAGAGAGGCAGAGACATAGGCAGAGGGAGAAGCAGGCTCCCTGTGGGGAGCCCAATGCAGGACTCCATCCCAGGACCCCGGGATCATGACCTGAGCCAAAGGCAGACGCTCAACCACTGAGCCACCCATGCGTTCCTGATGTCAGTTTTAGAAGGGGTTCACAGCGTTGTGTTCCTTCCAGAGACTCTAGGGGAGGATCTGTTTCCTTAACTTTTCCAGCTTCTAGAACTGTATAAATTCCTTTGTTCCTGGGCTCTTCCTCCATCTCCAAAGCCAGTTCAGGAGCATCTTCCAGTCTTCCTTTTTTCATTGTCATATCACCCTCTGTTTCTGTATCTAGCAGAGTCTCTCTGCCTTTTTCTTATAATGAAACATGTGATCATATTTAGGGCCCACCCAGATAATCTAGGATAATCTTCTCATCTCAGGAGCTATAATTTAATCATACATGCAAAGACCCTTTTTTCTTATGTAAGGTAATATACACAGGTTCTAGGGACTAGGACCAGGATCTCTTTCATGGAGCCATGTTTTAGCCTATTAGAGATGCCAAGCAAATTATGTATTCTGTCCAAGCCTCAGGTTCCTCGTCCAGAAGTGATGTATGTAAATATATGTAAATGAGGAGGCTTGATCTGCCACTAAACTGTTACCAGCAGAAGTCAGGAGCCTAAAGAGCATCCTGTCCTGGGCAGAGGAGTCCTGACACTCTTCCTCCCCCATGTGCTCCACCCCCCCTAGTGCTGTCCAAGGGCCAGGACATGGTGGTATAGGGAACAGAAACCCAGCTGGGAATCCTAGGACTTGGGTCCAAATCTCAACTGCCAGCACCTTGCAATGTGACCTCAAACAAGTCATTTTCCATATCTAGGACATAGTGCAACTCCATGAAACACGTGGACATTAGTCCTGCCCTGGGGGAGGGCTAGAGAGGGAGTCAGGTCCCTCCTGCCCTGAGATGTTATAACTACAGATGTTCATAGTGCCTCTTGGCTGAAGGATCTTGGTCCCTCTTAGTAACAAGGGTACCTTTTAACTGGAACCCTCTGGAAGTAGCGGCCCCTCTTGCAGGAGTGGCAAGTAATGGTGGAAGTTCAGACTCTATGATTTGATGGGGGGAGGAGGGGACAGAGGAGCCTCCTTCGTTTCACACTTGCTTCTACCCGGGCCCCATTAGTCTAGACCAGTGTTTAGCAAACTACTCCCTTGTGTTTAAATGATCCATGAGCTAAGAGGGATTTTTCCAGAGGAACATTTGCAATCAGTTTGGTGGTAGAAAACACTAACTTTGAGCCCCACTTAAGTGAAATGTCATCCTCTAAGAAATTCCCTTCTTCTCGTTAGTAGACCTGTATTACCAAAAAAATGTGCTCTATTATTTACTTTGAATTTTGCCAATTAAAATTTTGTGAAAATTTGTTTCCTCTCTTTGTTTCCTACTTAATTTCCTTGATTTGCCTTTGGGCCTGCAAAGCTCCTACCAGCCCCCACTTAATCAGTTGTCCTATGTTCCATCTCAAATCTGTCTTAAGCCATCCCCAGATCCACCTTGCACTTTGGAGGGCAAACGATCTTCCCAGTGCAGATCATTGTCCCTGGTTAAGATTTTCCAATGGTTTCTCCATGCCCTCTGGATGCCTCCTTGGGCTGGCTTATAGCAGGCCTGCCTGCCTTCCGACCTTTCCATACCCTCCTCCAGACTTGCTGAACTTCTCCCAGTTCCCTAGGGCACCTGGCTTCTCCTCATGCCAGCATTTTGCACAAGCTCTTCCCTCTGTCTAAAATGCCTTTTGCCCTACTCCCTTCCACCCAAATCCAATTCCTCTTGTTCTTTTAAGAGTGGTTTTAGACATCATCTCCTTCCAAAAGCTCCCCCAATCCCACCCCCACCCCCATCCCCAAGCTATTAGGTGTGTCTTCCAGGCTTCCTCAGTGCCCCATTTCCTTCCAGCCCAGTACTGGTCACACTTTTTAAATGCCTGTGACCTCCACCAGACTGGGAGTGCCTCAGAGCCAGGGTCAGTCTGATTCTGCACCATGGTCTTGCCTTTCTTTACTTTTTTCTTCTTTTTAAAAAGATTTTATTTATTTATTCATGAGAGGCACAGAGAGAAAGGCAGAGACATAGGCAGAAGGAGAAGCAGGCTCCCTGCAGGGAGCCTGATTCGGGACTGGATCCCAGGACCCGAGGTCATGCCCTGAGCCAGCCGAAGGCAGATGCTCAACTGCTGAGCCACCCAGGTACCCAATGGCCTTGCTTCTCAATGGCAATGCTCCTACTGCTTCCTGCCATTCAGGGAGGAAGTGGGTACATGTCAGGAGCCCCAGTTGATTTTCTTCCCTGGACTGCAGATCACCCGTACTACAGGGGCAGGAGGCCTCTGGCCCACTGATGGTCAAAGGCCTGGGTCAAAGGTAGGAGTGGAACCAGGAGGGAGGCAGGGGAGGCAGCAGCTAAGCTTCCAGACATTTTTATCAGTCCTCTACAAGTAACCCAGACAGACACAAGCCTGGGGTCTGGGACTGGTGTGATCCGGGCCATTGTAGCCAAAGATCAGTCTTCAGTGACTATCTGCAACTGGCCTGGCTCTGGGCCCCACCCATCCCCCTATTTTACCTTCCTCTGAAAGCCAGGAATAGAAAGAACCTGGCTGGCCATGCTTCCAGTGCAAGCTCAGGAATTATGTGTGCACAAGTGAGTGTGAATGTCTGTGGTATATCTCTGCAAGAGTGTCCATGTATGTGCATGGGTTTGTGTGGAAGTGTGTACAGAGCTGTGCATGAGCCTATGTGTGTGTGTCTGTGTGCATCAGAGCATTTGCTTCTGTGCACATCCACACAAGTGTGTAGGATTGTGCACATGGGTAAAGGCAGGAGTTGAGAAGGTAGAGGAGTGTCAGGCCCCCTTAGCCCTGTCAGCCTGGGACATCTGGTTCCCTGAGGCTCCCCTGTACCCTCCATCTTCATGCCAAAATTCCCATTTACGCAACAGGCTTCAGGCTCTGTCTCTCAGCGCCCTCACCCCATTTCTCATCCATCTGATGCTGTTAGGAAAGACTCAGAATCTGAAATGTTGGAATGAATCCTGAAGGTGGTATCTGAGGCCACTGTCAGCATTCCACCAGCATCCCTTTGATCATTACCGTGGGCCCTATTCCATGTTTCCATCAACTTCTCCTTCTGAACACCAGCCCTACAATTCTCTTGGGCTCGCCTGGGACTGTTTTTCCCCATGTGCAGAGTATGGGAAACACCTGGGAGTTTATACCTCCTCTACTGCCCTTGGCCCAGACCAGTAAAGCCCAGCACTTCATTTAGGCTAGAGCACACACAGGGGCATTTTCATGGGCTCCAGCCAGCTCTGCTCCCAGTTTGGAATCATACCCTGGTTAGCTGCTTCACTTTCCTTGTCCTACTGCCCCAACTTCCTCTCCAGTTTCTCCAGTGGGTATTTCCTCAATAAGCCAGCCCCACAGGGGCTCATCTTCTTCTTCTTTTTTTTTAAAGACACATTTATTCAGCGTCATGATCAGACTATTACATTTAGCAATCAACAGCATGGGTGCAAAAAAAAAAATCTACATTAAAACCCTTTGTTGGAATGCTTTACACTTTCCACAGAACAGAAACTAAAATAACCTGTTATACAATTAGTCACAAATACAGTCCTCGAGTTTTTTGCCCATACACATGAGTATTGTCTAAAACATGTCTTCTTTGTAGCAGGTAGGCCCTGCCACCACTGTGCTTGGCTGAGTTCACAAATCTGTTGTAACCTGTAGCTTCCCTGTCACTTCTCTGGCTCTCCTCTCCTGCTAAGCTTTGTTTCCTGGCAGTAATTAAAACCTTCTGCTGATGCCATAGCTGCTGCTGCTGCTGCTGGAACCACCATAGTCACCTTGGTTTCGTGGTTTGGCAAAGTATTGGCCTCCACCACCATGGGGCCAGAGCGTCTGCCTCCAAAATTTCCTCCATTCATGGGTCCAAAATTTGAGGTTTGATTGTTGTAATTGCCAAAATCGTTATAGCTTCCGCCACCTCCAAAGTTGCTTCCATCATTACCAAATCCATTATAGCCATCCCCAATGCCACCGTATCCACCACCACCTCGACTGCCACCAAAGCCACTTTGACCACTGAAGTTCCCTCCACGATCAAAGTTGTCATTCCCATCAAAACCACCTCCACAACCACCACCAAAGTTTCCAGAACCATCTCGGCCTCTTTGGCTGGATGAAGCACTAGCCATCTCTTGCTTTGATAGGGTTTCCTTACTTCACAGTTGTGGCCATTCACAGTATGGTATTTTTGAATGACAATCTTGTCTACAGAGTCATGGTTGTCAAAGGTCACAAAAGCAAAACCTCTCTTTCTGTCCCTGCCTCGGTCAGTCATGATCTCAATCACTTCAATTTTCCCATACTGTTCAAAATAATCTCTTAGATGATGTTCTTCAGTGTCTTCTTTAATGCCACCGACAAAAATCTTTTTCACAGTTAAGTGGGCACCAAGTCTTTGAGAATCTTCTCAGGAGACAGCTCTCTTTGGTTCCACGACTCTTCCATCTACCTTGTATGGCCTTGGATTCATGGCTGCGTCCACTTCCTCCACAGTGGCATACGTGACAAACCCAAAGCCTCTGGATGGCTTGGTGTTGGGGTCTCTCATTACCACACAGTCCGTAAGCGTCCCCCATTGCTCAAAATGGCTCCTCAGACTCTCATCCGTTGTTTTGAAGCTCAAACCTACGTTGAAGAGCTTCCGCAGCTGCTCAGGCTCTTTGGGAGACTCTTAGACCTGATGGCAGTGGGAGGGGAGACTTTAAGGATGCTTACTCGGGGGCGTCCAGCGGCAGAAAGGAGTAATCTAACCAGTGAATCTAAGGGGTCATCTTCTCAAGCTCTGCTTCTAGGGAACCTGATCTAAAATAGGAAGAATAGCTTAGAAACCACTTAGCTCAGCTCTCTCCCCGACCCTGCTGGACAAAGGGTGTTGAGATGCGCGCAGAGAGGGGACACGCAGAGAAGGGATGGTTGTCTCCAGCTGCTCCCCCTTCGACATGCTCCTGTCCTTCATCTCCACAGCCAGCCTGAGCTGCCACCACCCTCCCCACCTCCCCTGCAGGCCCCAGGCCCTCTCTGCAACACCACCAACAGCCCTGGCTTAGGGAGGTTTCTTTGGCCTGCCTGGGTAACCCATTCCTGAGAGTGTCCCTTTAAACTAAGATCTCTTCTTGGAAAATAAAGTACCCAGAGTCAGAAAGCAGGAAAAAAAGAAATCTTCCAAGGTGGGAAACCAGCCAGGCAGAAATTGCTTTGCCAAACCTCTCACCACACTGCCTTCAAGAGTGCACAATGAGGCAGGACGCCTCCATGCCTTAGTGGTTGAGCATCTGCCTTCAGCTCAGGTAGTGATCCCCGGGGTCCTGGGATTAAGTCCGGTTCTGGGATCCCTGCATGGAGCCCGCTTCTCCCTCTGCCTATGTCTCTGCCTCTCTCTGTGTGTCGCTCGTGAATAAATAAATAAAATCTTTAAAAAAAAAAAAAAGAATGCATGAGGAGGCAGATGGGGTTCCAATGGACAAAATCTAGACCTTCTCATTCTCAGATTAGGCCTCAATTGGTAGAAAGGTACCATTCTGGGTATTAGAAGACATGGATCCCAATGGCAACTCTGCCAATGCTTGGCTGAATAACTTTAAGGGGGTCACCTGACTTTAAGGGACCCCATCACCCCATGAAGGCCAGCGATGGATCATGATGAATCATGGCATTCAGAGCACAGAATTCAAGCCTCAAACCTGTTTCTTATACTCATGGCACTCTGAATGGACCAGCTGCTCACTGTGTCTGTGCCTCAGTTTCCTCATTTATCACTGGAGAGGACTGCAAGACTGACCTCATGGTTTGTTGTGAGGATTAAATAGGTTCACACATGGGGAGTACTTGGTGGGTCCCCAGGACACAGCAAGCTTTGGGTAGCTGAGGGCTATTCATGCTCGTGTTGCATACCAGCCCAGGATTAGAGAACTGGCTGTGCCCTGTGGCCTCATTGACTTGAGACAACTCCCACACTTTGTAAAAGCCAGAGGACTAGGCACAAAGGGACACCAACTGGAAAGGGGAGAGTTTAAAGGGCCTCCTTCAAACAAACAAACAAACAAACAAACAAACAAATAAATGACCTCCCTCTTTCCTGTCCCACCTGCCCCACCTCTAATGCCTCCCCTGGCTTCAGAAAGAAGACACAGTGTCCCCAGGTGCTCTGGGCCAGGGCTGGGTGCCCAGTGGGTCCTCACAATAGGTAGATTAATGCAGGATAAGGATGGGTGTGTGTGTGTGTGTGTGTGTATGCCAGGGTGTGCTGAAGGCCATAGCCAAACTGTATTTCCTTTCCATTTGATGAAATGGATAGAAATAATTCAAGCTTAATTTTGTTTTATTTCTTCAGGCTAGAAAATGTATTTTTGTCAACTTTCTTTTCAGATGATGGTAAAATGTAAGTAACATAAAATGCACCATTTAACCCTTTCTTTTCTTTCTTTTTCTTTTTCTTTCTTTCATTCTTTTTTTTTTTTTTAACTTAAAACACAGAGGGCACCTGGGTGGCTCAGAGGATGAGCATCTGCCTTTGGCTCAGGTCATGATCCTGGGGTCTTGGGATCGAGTCCTGCATCAGGCTCCCTACAGGGAGCCTGCTTCTCCTTCTGCCTATGTCTCTGCCTTTCTCTGTCTCTAATAAATAAAACCTTTTTAAAAAAAACCCCACAGACATTTATTCTCTCACAGTTTTGGCAACCAGAAGTCCAAAGTCAAGTTGTCCACCCTGTTGGTTCCTCCTGGAGGCTCTGAGGGAGCCGTCTTAACCATTTGAAAGAGTATGGTTCAGTGGCATTAAATGTGTTCACATTGTCTGATCACCAACATCCATCCCCAGAACTCTTTCATCTTCTAAAACGGAAATTCTATATCAATTAAACAATAACTTCCCATTCTCTCCCCGACCCCTTGTCTTTGTTTGTTTGAATCTGTGCAAGACTTGGGTTTGCTGGTATGATCCCTTTAACAAATATTTATTAGTGTTCCCAGCACTGGGCTGGGTCTGAAATGTGGTAGGGACTCCAGGCTCATCACCAGCCCTGGAGGGTTAGGATTGCATAAGCCTGAACGAAAATGGGAGAGAATTTACTCAAATCTTCATTCAACAGGACTCTTGTGACTTCTCAGGCCCAATGGACCAGGAAGCTGCAAAGGGGGACACCCAAACCCTACCCTGGAGATGCTGTTGTCTGGCACGGGGGACAAGATGCAGGTCCAACTACCAGCCTTCCAGATTTCCCTCCTCAGGTCTCTCTGCTCTGATGAGTCCTACCAGCCCTCCCAAGGAGAGAAGGACAACCTGCGGGGAAAATGCAGGGGAGTAGACACCCAATGCCTGCAGATCATGGAAAAGCACCAAGTCTGGACCCGGGGTTCCAGCCCAGTTCTATCTTGTTTTTCATGGGCACCCTGACCTAATCCCTCTTTGGATCTCACTCTGCTGTCAAACTGAAATCAGCAGTCCCTGACACACACAGCCCAAGAAGCCATTGTCAACAGCTAAACGAGAACATGCATATGAGTGAATTTTGATGACTAAAGTGCTCTATGAACACGAGGGCTCTGATTACCTGTCTTCTGAGATTTGTAATTTAGACAAATAGGCATCATGATGTCTGTGGGCTGACAGCTCCAAAGCTCTCCCTTGATTCCCTCCCTACCTTGCTCCCTGACACAGATTCAACCAGTCGCAGCCTGCTGGTTCAAACTGCACTCTACAGAAGGACACTATTGTCCAGAGTTGGCCAGGGTCTGAGCAAAGGTCACACAGCAAATGGAGGCCAGCCTTCCTCTTCCCAGGGTAGTCGTTTTTATTACCTGGCCTACCTGGCAGATCCTTTTCAGAAAATAAATGAATAAATACTTCACAGTAGAAGGAACCTTGGAGATCATCAAGAGTAACAGTATATTAATATTGATGTTCTTTTTAGTAGTATGATACTACTACTGCTACTACTATTACTATTACTTGTATTATTAATGACGATAGCACCTAATGCTATATAGCAAGCATCATAGAGAGAGGTGGATGTAATTATTGTCCACATTGGACAGATAAGGTAACTGAGGCAGAGAGAGGTTGAGTAGCTCACCATGGGATCACTCTGCTATACCGAGTGGGGCTGGGATTCAATTCCAGGTAGTCTGGTGTGCAGCCTCCACCGTTACCCCTCTTCCATGGGACTGCATTGTACAGCTGGGAAGTCTGAGGGGATTTGTTCAAGGCCACACCTGAGGGGTACCTGACCCTCAAGCCTTGACCTGCAGTCCCTGTGGACCGCAAGAATGAGTCCTCATGAAGCACTGTTCTGCTTCTGCTCGAGTTCATGCTTTGGAGTTCATAGAACAAGTCCTCCAAGACAGCACACACTACTGCTGTCACCTCTGGCAGGACACAGAAGAAAGGTGGCTGGTTGCTACGTAAGTAGGTAAGAAGAAATCAGATAACTCATAATGAATCTTAAAGATCTAGTGTTGCCCAGCACGTCAGCTGGAAATAACTGAGAGCCTCTGGTAAAAGGGGAGTTCAAGCTGACTTGCAGTTCTCCTCCATATGCCTCCTCCAAACACCTGCAAGAAAGACTGGGTGAGATGCTAGAGAGAACTGCCTTCTGTGGCTCTGGGCAGTTCAAACACCTCAGTCTCATGTTCTGACTTCCTTCTGATGAAGCAAAAGCCTAAGTCTCTAGGGAAGGGAAAGATATCCCAGGGTCTGGGTAAAAATACAGGCCTCTGGAAGAAGAGTAGAAGCAAAATTCATCTGACTTGCAGGAGGGGTAGGAAAAACCTTCTGGCTGCCCCTAGGACACAGATCAAGATCCGCTGGTGTTATAGAAAAGATAGAAAAACTCCACTCCCCTGGGAGACAGACAGGAAATGTCTCTAGCCTAGGAACCTGCCATGATACCAAGCAGAGGTGGGCTACCACTGGTTTTTCCCTTACAAGACCAAGCGCAGATGTAAGACAACAGATAGTTGCCGTGGGGAAGAGGCTCAAGAATGCTGAGATAATCCTTCCTCGAGACCAAGGTGTACAAGGGCCTGCTCAAGACCCAGCTGAGCCCACATAATAGAGATCTCACTGAACCTGCAGTGACCTTAGCACAGTGTAACAAGCCAACAGCAGTGTGCTGCTCAGACAAGAGCATGGAGAGAGTTGCTCTCCATGGCACAGGAGCACAACTATGGAAAACCTAGAGGGGAACAAGAACACTAGGTAAGTTTTCACCCAAATTTTAAAATTTGTGCTTGAAAGATCACTACAAAGAAACTGAATAGTCAACCCTCAGAACGGGAGAAAATATTGGCAAAGCACATATCTGATAAGGGACTGGTATCCATAATATAAAATATTCATAAATAACTCTTACTGCTCAATAAGAAGAAGACAACCCAACTAAAGGAGCAAGGGCAAAGGATGTGAACGGACATTTCTCTAGAGGAGAACAGAAGTGGCCAACAAGCATGTGAAAAGATGCTCAATATCACTAGTCATTAGGGAAATGCAAATCAAAACCACAGGAGGGGCCACTTCATACCCACTAAAAGGGCTAAAATCAAAAAGTCAGAAAAGAAGTGTTAGTGAAGATGTAGAGAGATTGGAGCCCTCAAATACCGCTGGTGGGGATGTAAGATGGTGCAGGCACTCTGCAAAACAGTGTGGTGTTTCTTCAATAACTTAAACAGAGTTATCATTAGCAGTACTTTTCCTAGGTATAGATCAAGAGAAAAAAAAGCATGTTTACACAAAAATTTGTACTTGACTGTTGATAGTGGTAGCAACATTATTCATAATAGCCAAAGGGTGGAAATAACCCTTACACTCACATCAACTAATGAGTGGATAGACGAAGTGTAGTATTCATACAGGTGAATATTATTTGAGCATAAAGAATACTGATACTGGCACAAGGACTATCTTAATCCATTCAGGCTGCTTTCACAAAACACCACAGACTGGCTAATTTATAAATAGTAAGTCTCTTTCTCATGGTTCCAGAGGCTGGAAGTCCAAGGTTAGGGTGACAGGGTTTGTCGGGTTCCAGTGAGAGTCCACTCCCAGGTTGCAGACCAATGGCTTCTTGCTGTGTTTTCACGTGGTAGAAGGGACCAGCTCATTCTCTGGAGTCTCTTTTATAAAGACATTAATGAACAAGGGGTAGTGGAAGGGGAAATGGGCGGGGGGTTGGGGTGACTGGGTGATGGGCACTGAGGGGGGCACTTGGCAGGATGAGCACTGGGTGTTATGCTGTATGTTGAAAAATTGAACTTCAATTAAAAAATAAATAAATAAAGACATTAATTCCAATGAGGGTTCTACTCTCATAACTTACTCACCTCTCCCAAACTCCACTTACTACCATCACCTTGGGCATTAAGGTTTTAATATAATAATTTTGGGGGAATGCAAACATTTAATCTTTAGCAAGGATAAACCTTTAAAACATGCTAAGTGAAAGAAGCCAAACACAAAGGATCCCATGTTATATGGGTCCATTTATATGAAATGTCCAAAATAGGCAAATATATAGAGATAGAAAAATAGAGAAGTGGTTGCTTAGGGTTGTGATGGATGGGGTTTGGGGATTGAGAGTTCAAGGGTAGAGGGTTTCTTTCTAAAAAAATTAATTGTGGTAAAATACACATAAAAGTTACCATTGTAACCATTATTTATTTATTGTCATTATTTTTTAGAGAGGGGGTGGCAGAGAGAAAAGAAGAGAATCTTAAGGAGGCTTAAGCAGGCTCCATGCCCAGCATGGAGGCTGACATGCTGGATCTCATGACCTTGAGATCATGACCTGAGCCAAAATCAAGAGTTGAATGCTTAACCCATTGAGCCACCCAGATGCCCCCTCACTGTAGCCATTTTAAAGTATACTATTCAGTGACATTAAGTATATTCACAGTATTGTGTAACCAGCACCACTCTCTAGTTCCCACAACTTTTCTATACCCCAGACAGAAACTGAGCCTAGTCTCTCCTCCCTCCAGTTGCCCTGGCAACCACAGGGTTTTTATTTGTTTTTGTTTTTGGGGTGATAAAGAAGTTATGAACTTGACTGTAGTGGTACTGTACAACTCTGGGAATATCCTAAAGTCTACTGAAGTGTACACTTTAAATGGTGAATTGTGGAATACCTGGGTGGCTCAGTGGTTGAGTGTCTACCTTTGGCTCAGGGCATGATCCTGGGATCCCGGTCCCACATCGGGCTTCCTGTGTGGAGCCTGCTTCTACCTCTTCTTGTGTTTCTGCCTCTCTGTGTGTGTGTGTGTGTCTCTCATGATTAAACAAAATCTTTAAAAATAAATAAATAAATAAATAAATAAATAAATAAATAAATGAATTGTGAATTATATTTCCATAAAGCTGTTGAAAGAAGAAAAGGGAGAAAGAAAAGGAAAGAGAAAAAGAAAGAAAGAAAGAAAGAAAGAAAGAAAGAAAGAAAGAAAGAAGAGAAAAGAAAGGAAGGAAAGAAGGAAAAAGAAAAGAAAAGCAAGCTAGCAGAGAGGCTGACATCCCTTTCAGCACAAGTTAACAGCAATCAATCATGGAAACATTTGAAATCTAATATGCCTTAGGGGCACCTGGCTGGCTCAGTCAGAGGAGAGTGCAACTCTTAATCTTGGAGTTATGAGTTCAAGCTCCATGTTTGGTGTAGAGATTACTTGAAAATAAAACCTTTATTTTTTATTTTTTTATAATAAATATTTTTTATTGGTGTTTAATTTACCAACATACAGAATAACACCCAGTGCTCATCCCGTCAAGTGCCCCCCTCAGTGCCCGTCACCCATTCACCCCCACCCCCCGCCCTCCTCCCCTTCCACCACCCCGAAAATAAAACCTTTAAAAAACACATATATATTTAAGTTAAAAAAAAAAAAAGAATCTAGCGTGCCTTCCAAACAATGAAAATAACACTCAAGCTCAGCCCAGTTCCTGACAATTGACTCCAATATCACATTAACTATCTAAAAGAAAAAGAAGCATGCCCACTTCCAGACACAAATTCTTTTTTTTTTTTAAAGATTTTATTTATTTATTCATGATAAACACAGAGAGAGGCAGAGACATAAGCAGAGGGAGAAGCAGACTCACTGGGGAGCCTGATGCAGAACTTGATCCCAGGACCCCGGGATCACAACCTGAGCCAAAGGCAGATGCTCCACAACTGAGCCACCCAGGTGCCCCCAGACATAAATTCTATTTACCATACTTTCCTCTCCTTTTCTATACATGATAGTTGGCATTCCATTAAAAAAATAGGATATATTTATTTTTAAAAACACGGAAAAAAATCCATTATCAAGAAATAAAACACAAAGCAGAACCAGCCAGAAAGATGGTGGGAATTAGAAGAGACTATACAACAGAGACTTTAAAATGACTATGATTATTAAGTGAAGGATCGAGAGGAGGAAATAGCCTGTAGAAATGCATGGGAGATTTTAGAACAGAGACAAACACTGTAAAAAGAGAAGAATCGCTCTTCAGGCGGCAGCCACGGTGGGCCAGGAGGATCCGGTGCAGCGGGAGATTCACCAGGACTGGGCGAACCGGGAATACATTGAGATACCTCTTGTCGTTCAAGACTTGCAACACTAAACGAGAAACTGACAGCCCTCGAGCAGAGAATAGAGTACATTGAAGCACGGGTGACAAAAGGTGAGACCCTCACCTAGAACTATGCCATGCTGCTGCTGGGAAGTTGCTTTATGGAACACAGGCCGGCCCCAGCAGCCTCAGCTCCTTCCACTCTTCTTAAAGAGCAACAGGGCTTATTCTTGTTTTTCTTTTTTCAAAAGTGTGGCCTTTGGGCTCTGCCATGTACATCGATGTGTGATGTGGCACGTGGGAAGAAGTCCAGGGAAACTCTTGGAACCAACATTAGGCATTTTACCTTTTAAGTAACGTTTTGTAGAACTGTTGATCAGTGTATTTGAAGCGCTCAGAGCCAGTTGCCTGGGACTCTTTGTTAAGGTCCTCTCCAGCTCTCTCTCTCACAGACTTTCCTTACAGCTCTCATTGCCTCTGTATTGATTCTATAAACAGTCTTTATCTCCTTTCCACCTTTGGCGTGGGGGGGGGCGGGGGGAGGCAGTCCTGGCTGAGACACTTACGCCCGCCCCCTGCAAGGTGGCCACCAGAGAATGTCGCTAACCTACCAGTTTCTTGTCCTTTGGGGGAGGTCAAGGCCAGGCCCCCACTTGACTTGAAGGGTCATTTTCAGAATTTTCTTTCTGCCACTTGGGGTATCTTTGCCTCTCATATTTCCCTAATAAACTCCTCAACTTAAAAAAAAAAAAGAGAGAGAGAGAGAAGAATCAAGGGTGCCTGTGTGGCTCAGTCAATTGAGCATTGGACTTTTGGTTTCTGCTTAGGTCACGATATCTGTATGGAGCCCTGAATCAAGCTCCAGGCTCAGCACAGAGTCTGCTTCTCTCCCTCACCCTCTGCCCCTCCACCCGCTCCCACTCAGTGTCTCTCTCTCTCTCTCTTAAATAAATAAATAAATCTTAAGAAAAAAAGAAGAACCAAATTATAGAAATTTTAAATAGGAAAAAGTACAACATATCAGACATAAACAACTCCCGGCAAACTGGAAACAGCCAGGAAAGAATCAGTGAACTTGAATCTAGGCAGTAGAAATTAACTAAAATGTAATATAAAGAGAGAAGAATGTGGATGGGGAGGAGAGAACACAGTACTCAAGAACTCTGGGGCAACATCGGATGGTCAAAAGATGCATATAGTTGGAGTCTCAGAAGGAAAAAAGGAGCGAGTAGAAGGAAAACATTCAGAGAGATAATGGCTGAGGATTTTGAAAATTTAATGAAAGAAAACAAATTACAGATGCAGGAATTCCAGAGAAGCTTGAGCAGGATAAATATAAAGCACATACATACCTAGATACACAGATCAAATACCAAAAACCAAAAATAGAAAGTAAATGTTAATGACAGCCAGAGGAAAAAAATGTAATTTTATTTTAAAAGGGACACAAATAATTATCACCATGGATCTTGTCAGAATTTGTGCAAGTCAGAAGATAATGAAGAGATAATGAAGTACATTTTTATTTTTTTAAGGATTTTATTTATTTATTAAGGAGAGAGAAAGCACAGAGGCAGGGGGAGAAGCAAGCTCCCTGCTGCGTGGGGAGCCCAAAATGGGGCTCAGTCCCAGGACCCTGAGTTCATGACCTGAGTTGAAGGCAGACGCTTAATGAACTGAGCCACCCAAGCCCCTGGAGCGATATCTTTTAAGTACTGAAGAGAAGAGATATCAGCTCAGAATTCTATTCCAGTGAAAATAACCTTTCAGAAGCGAAGGTAAAATGAAGACGTTTGAAAGACAAAGACTGAGAGGCAACATTGCCAGACCTGTACAACGCAAAATGCCGAAAGAAAGTTATTTAGATGGAACATTTTCGCAAGCAGATGAAACCTGGATTAACACAATGAAGATGAAAAGAAATTATAAAACAAACAAAAAAAGAAGGTAATACAAAAAACTTTATTCTTATTTTTAATCACTTTAAAAGAAAATAAATTATCTAAAGCAAAGATAGTAACATCATATAGAGTTTATAACCTCTTTAGAAATAAAATGTATAACAAAAATAGCACACAGAATAGGAGCGAGGAAAGGGAAGTAGGCTATTGTAAGGCTTGTTCACCTGTATATGGAATGGTACATTATTATTCAAAGATAGACTCTTATTAAGTTCAAGATGTATATTGTGAACCCCAAATCGACCACTAAAAACCTTTTAAAGTGGTACAATCAATAATTCCATAGTAGAATCGAATGGAATTATAATAAAATATAAGATTAATAAAAAATAATGCTTGAAAAGAGAAAAAAAGTATACGATCAGATTTCAAAAAAAATAAAACTGGTGAGGCAGTGCATTTAAATCCAGCCATATCGGTAGTTATATATAAATGGTGAATGATCTTGTTAAACATCCAATTAAAAGGCAGAGATTATCAAATAGGATTTTTAAATTTATTTTGTTTATTTTTTATTTTTAAAATATTTTATTTATTTATTCATAAGAGACAGAGAGAGAGGCAGAGACACAGGCAGAGGGAGAAGCAAGCTCCATGCAGGGAGCCCGATGCAGGACTCGATCCTGGGTCTCCAGAATCAGGCCCTGGGCTCAAGGTGGCACTAGACTGCTGAGTCCCCTGGGCTGCCCAAATGGGATTTTTTAAAAAGATTCAATTATATGCTGTCTATAAGAATTTCACTTTCATTTATTTATTATTTTAAGAACCTCACTTTGTTGATTTATTTAAAAATTCCATTTATTTATTTGAAAGAGAGAGAACATGAGCAGGGGGAGAAGCAGAGGGAGAAGCAGAGGGAGAAGCAGAGGGAAAAGCAGGCTCCTTGCTGAGTAAGGAACCCGACATGGGACTCAATCCCAGGATCCTGGGATCATGACCTGAACCGAAGGCAGACGCTTAACCAACTGAGCCACCCAGGAACCCTATTTACTTATTTTTGAGTGAGGTTGACACAGTGTTACAGGAGTCTCAGGTATACCACATAATGATTCGACAAGTTTAAACATTATGCTATGCTCACCACAAGTGTAGCTACCATCTGTCACCATACAACTCTATTACCATATCACTGACTATATTCCTTATTCTGTGACTTTTATTCCCACAACTTATTCATTCCATAACTGGAAACCTGTATCTCCCCCTCCCCTTAACCCATTTTGCCCACCTTCCCACTCGCTTCAGGCAACCACATTTTTTCTTTGAATTTAAAGCTCTGATTCTGCTTTTTGTTTGTTTGTTTATTTGTTTTAGATTCCACATATGAGTGAAATCATATAGCATTAGGCTTTCTCAGTCTAACTTCTTTTACTTAGTATAATACCCTTTAGGTCCATCCATTTTGTTGCAAATGACTTGATCTCATCCTTTTTTATGGCTAGGTAATAATCCATTGTTTATATATACCACATCTTCCTTTTTTTGTTTATCCATTTGTTTATCACTGAACACTTAGGTTGCTTCTATAACTTGGCTACTGTTAATGCTGCAATAAACATAGTGGTGTATATATCCTTTCATAGTATTTTCATATCTTTGGGTAATACCCAGGAATGCCATTATTGGATCATATAGTATTTTTATTTTTAAATTTTTGAGGAACCTCCATGCTGTTTTCCACAGTGGTTATATCAATTTACATTCCCACCAACAGTATGCGAGGGTTCCTTTTTCTCCACATCCTTACCAACACTTGTTATTTCTTGTCTTTTTATTTTAGCCATTCTGACTGATGTGAGGTAATATCTTATTGTGGTTTTGATTTACATTTCCTTATGATGAGCATCTTTTCAAGTGTCTCTTGATCATCTATATATTAAGGACTTCACTTTAAATATAAAAACATATAGGTTAAAAAGGGATGGAATAAGTTACACCATGCAAACTGTAATCAAACAATAATCAAAAGAAAGTTGATGACTATATTAATATCAGGCAAAACAGATTTCAGAACAAGGAATATTACCAGAAATAGAGAGGGATATTGTACAGTGATAAAGGGGCCAATTTATCAAGAAAATATAATAATCCTAAATAAATAGAACCTAATAACAGATCTACAAAATACATGAAGCAATATCTGATAGAATTGAAAGAAAAAATAGATAAATCCACAATTAAAGTTGGAGACTTCAAATTTCCTCTCTCCATTCAGCAACTGATAGAACAAGTAGACAGAAAATCACAAGGATTTAGAAAACCCAAACAACAATATCAAACAACTTGACCTGAACTTTATAGGACACTACACAGCTTCAGCAGAATTAACACTCATTTCAAGTGTACATTAAAGATTTAGCAGGGGGAGAGGTTTGCCAAGACATACCATATTACCATATTCTACCCATGAAAAAAACTTCAACAAATTTAAAAGAAATGAAATCATATGAAGTATGTTTCCTAATGAAAATGGAATCATATTAGAAATCAATAACAAAAAGACAACTGAAAAACCACCAAATATTTGGAAACAGCATACTTCTAAATAACCAATGGGTAGAAGAAAGTACAAAGGAAATTTTAAAACTGAATTTTGAACTGAATGAAAATGAAAAGACAACATATCAAAATTTATGGGGTACAGATAGAGTAGTTCATAGAGGGAAATTTATAGCATTAAATGCTCATGTTAGAAAATAAGAAAGGCTTGGCATCAATAAACTAAGCTTAAGAAAAAGAATAAGTGATATCCAAAACAAGTCAAAGGACGGAAATAATGAAGAGCAGAAATAAATGAAATTGAAAACACAAGAAATAACTGAAAACTAAAGTTTTGGGTTTTTTTTTAAAGATTTTCTTTACTTATTCATGAGAGACACACACAGAGAGAGGCAGAGACATAGGCAGAGAGAGAAGCAGGCTCCACGCAGGGAGCCCAATGTGGGACTTCATCCCGGGACTCCAGGATCAAGCCCTGGGCCGAAGGCAGACTCAACTGCTGAGCCACCCAGGCGTCCTGAAACTAAAGATTGTTATTGGAAAAATAGATAAGATTGATAAACTTCTAGTCAGACTGGTAAAGAGAAAAAGAAAAAGAAAAAATTGCCAATATTAGGAATGAAAAAGAGACATAACTACAGATCCTGTAGATATTAAAAGGACAATGAGTGCTTATGAACAACTGTGTGTCAATATATTTGATATCTTAGTTGAAATGTCCTAAGGGAGGGGTGTCTGAGTAGCTAAGCCATTTCTTCTCCTATCTGTGTCTGGCATAATACTGAGGTTTGTGTGGACAAGAAGAGAAGTACAGACCACACAATGTCTAAACTGCTGTAGAGAACAATCCTCCAGAATCAAAGGGTTAGGTTGGCAGAGGCCACAGTGGGCTAGCACCTCGGTCCAAATTCCCCTGAGTTTATTTTCAGGCCTGAACCTCTTTCTCAATACCAGGTACACAAGAAGTGACAACCATGACATAATTCTGGGGATTGCCCAATGGCAATGTCGGAAAATCCCCAGATTTTTTCTATCCTTCCTGTCCAAGTCACCTTCACAACACTGTTCCAGTACAGGACTGAAGGGGTAGCTTAACTTCTCTCTTTCTGCCTCTCTCCATTCTTCCCTTTGTCCCTTCCATCCATGCCCAGGTGAATTAGAACAAGTGAGGGCTTTGGCATCATACGTTAGAATACCAGTCTCTGCCCCTTTTCTCACTATCACCTCTCTAAGCCTCTCTGTTTCTTCATCTTTACTTTAAACTTGTAAACTCATATCTCCAGGGTTCTGAAGGTTAAATAACTGGTACATACAAGGTCAGGGCTAAATTCATTTCAATTTCTGGTCTCTTTCTTTAAAGATTCCCTTCCTTGAAAACTCCAATGAGGATGGTACTACCTCTTCTCAATTTGACCTTGGAACTTCAAAAGCTCCAGGAGGGTTGGGACTGAGTCTGACTTCTCTTCACTATTATATCTCTATACCTGCACAGGTCTTGCAAAGAGCATGTACACGATAAATGTGTTGAATGAGTGAATAAATGAACGATGACAAAAGTTATTCTGGGTAGCATGAGCTGTAATACAGAATCCCAAACTGTATTTTCTAGGTTGTAAGAGTGCATGTAATTGCAGAACCAGGGAGTGGGCAATGAAATGAGTAAGATCCAGTCTTTACCCTTGAGGAAGTCAATACATTTTTTTTTCTGATGCCTTCCTTATACCAGGTCTCATGCTAAATGCTTTGAATCAGCTTTGTGTTTGCCTACAGCCAGATGGGAGAGAGAGGAATCTAGACAGATGAATTATACAAACTGTTTCTCCAAAATGTGTGCTTCTCCAAACTATATACCTCTCCAAGCAGATTTCTAGCCCAGGTCCCAGTGTTAAAGTGGAAGTGGAAGTTAAACAAACAAACAAACAAACAAACAAAAATAAGGCTTCTTGAAGGAAGATGTGTAAAACAAGTCAAAAGATAGTAAGGATGGGCAGGGTGCAGAAAAGGGGATGCTAAAAAAATAAAAAAATAAAAAAATAAAAAAAAAGAAAAGGGGATGCTTTTCAGTTCAAGAAGGGGAAAGGGCACCTCAGTTCAAAGCACTTCAGTTCAAGAGCACAGTGTGTGCAAAGACCCCGAAGGGGAAAGTTCATTCAAGGACACAGCAAGTGACCTGATATGATCAGAGAGCTGAATTCACATCAGAGAGAGGCATAGAGGAAGGCTGGAGAGAGTAGTAGGAGCAGGATCACATGAGGTCTTGAATGCCATGTTAAGGAGCTTGGGCCTCATCCTAAAGCTATGGGAGCCACAGTGAGAATGGTTGGGTTGCATGTTCTAAAGATCATTCTGGGGGTCAGTGTAGAGCACAAGGATGGAGACATGGGACCAGTGAAGAGGCTAGTAGAGCTTGCCTCCCTCTAGTCTCCCACTGTTTCTCCAGCCAAACACGATCCTCACACACATTTCTAGTCTCTTTTGACTTCCAGGACCTTTGTTTTTCATTATGGTTTTCCTTTGGGAACTGTGGTCATGCTGAGGTGCCTGTTTGTATTTTCTTGTGCTCCCCAGTTTCCCTAGTTTCTCTGGGCATTTCACTCTTCCCTCCTCCATTACATAATGGCTTTTGGACAGCTTGCCCCATTTCCAGGTAAACCTGTCTTCTCAGTCATTAGCATCAGTCATAATACTTCTATTGATAACAACATTTGTCGAATGCTATACACCAGCCTCTGTGCTAGGCACTTTATATTATTTTAGCCCTTACAATCCTAGGAAGGAGGTACTTTTATTCCCATTTGGATGGAGCACAGGGAAAAGTGGGGCTCAAACACAGTAAAGCAACGGTGACAGGTTGCAAGGTTAGGGCTTATTCAGTCTGGGGCTTGGGTCAAGGTCAAGGTGCATATGGATTAGGAGAAGTGCCTTGTCCAGGTATACTTCTTCTACTTACTATAAAAATGATCTGTTAGCAGACGTGTCCTAAGCCCCTGCTCAGTGAGATGGATGTGACCAGGGTCCCACCTCTCTAGGGGCTATATTTTACTCCTGGCCTGGGGAGCATGGGCCTTGCCATCCCCAGTGAGTTGTGTCCCCTGTCCCAGCATTCACTATTCTGCACTAAGAGTGTTTTCAGCTGTGTCCCTAGAGCCCCAGCAACTGGAGCGTAGGGGCTACCCAAGTGAGAGGCTGACCATGTGGAATCCTGGGCTACCCCTGCTGAACTAGAGCAGCTGCCCTCATCTGCTCCCGAACAAGGCTGGATTTGAAGAAAGGATTTCACTGCTACAGAAAGCTGGGAAAACAACTGCTGAATAGTAACAGTCTTTTGAAAAACAGAATTGAGATATAACATTAGTTTCAGGTATACAAGATAATCCTCTATATGTATATATTGCAAAATGATCACCATAGTTAAGTCTAGTTAACATTTATCCTCACACATAGCTTTTTTTTTTTTTTTTAAATGTGTCTGCTTCTTCCCTCAGAAAGTAGGCTCCTGGGGAGCAGAGGCTGCACCCAGACCAGCACCAGGCTGGGAGGATCTCAGGGAAGGTGGGCCACACAAGATGCCCAAGGAGCTCTCTATGCACCATAAGATTTGTCCCCTTTCCCTGCAGGGGAACAGTCTTGGGAGAAATTGAGTAAGAAACTTGCAGACAGATGACGCAAGGGGAACTTTCAGTACATATTGCAACAGAGAATTCTAAAATGGGGCCTGGGCTGTTGTGATGGCTTGTTCCCAAGGGTCTCAGCCCTGCTCCTCATCAGCTGGCCAGACCTGTCACACAAAATGTGGCCAAAGGCTATTATTGCCCAGTCCTCCCTAATGCCTGGCCTTGGAGCTGGGAAGCTTGAAACCTGAAGACATCTTTCATCATCCGTGTGGGTCTTCCACCCTATGTCCATGTCACCAAATCCTGGAGATTCTAAAACCTCAGCATTTTCTTCAGCCTTCTTACCTTTGGCCCTGCTATCACTTTAGCATAGCCTGTGGCATCCTCATCTCTCCCACCCTCCTTCTTCCTTCTCTTCTTCCTTCCTTTCTTCCATCCAGCATTACCCACATCCCTCCTATAGGCCAGGCCCAGCATTGGTATTGGGACATAAAGCCCTCTGATTCCACCTTTGCCCTCCAGTAGCCTCTCCTGGGCAATACAGCTGTGTAAACATTAAGAGTACAGGTGCTCTGAGAGAGAAAAGCCAGGGGTCTGATGGGGACACAGACCTGAGAGATCCTCTGAGGGTCATGTGCTGCATACCTTCCATTTACCCTCCTGGGCCCCCACTCTTTACCTTTCTCTATCCTGCACACTTCCTGTATTCTCTGTATGGACTGTATTATTTGGCTTCCTTACCTTCTGGCTGATGGGCAGCCCTGCAGGAGACTGGAAGGAGGGACAGAGAGGGACCCTGCCAGGTCACCCCTTCCAGGGTTTCTATCAGGCAGCCTGCTCTACATAGCTCCCACCCTGCTTGGCTTCCTCCTTTTGGAAATTCAGGCCACATCCCCCCCCCCACCCCCCACCACAGTGTTACTAACCGTGGGGTACTGCACCATCTCTTGAGTTTTCTCTACAACCTGCCTATATTTTTGCAAAGTTTTGGTATTAAAATTTCCTCAAGCTACCCAATGACAGAGAAGTTGTCTCCTGCAGGGACACTGGCTGATACCAGACATAGGTTGTCAGGAAGGATGCCATGGAGGTGATAGCCGAAGGTGTTCTTGTTTGGACAATGATCTTTCTAGAGCACAAAACTAACTGACTGTCACCCCTGCTAAAATCCTTTATGGCTCCCCATTGCTCTGAGGATAAAGTCCAGACTCCTTTGCCTGGCATCTAAGACTGTCCACCATGTGGCTCTTGATGATCAAGCAGCATGTGGTTAGGTCACTCAGGAGGACAGTTGGGGACTTGGAGGGAGGGGAAGCAGTTCCAATAGGGGTGCAGTCATGCCACAAAGTAGCCCCACCAGGCAAATTCCTGGCCGAGGAAGGAGGAGTGGGTGAGACCACAGGGCCATGCCAAGATCTCCTCGCCCACCCTCTCTGAGTGAGCTGAGCACGGGGAATGCGTTTGACCCAGACTAGCCCTAGCCTTGGGCAAGAGAACTGGCTCAAATCCTGGCCCCCGCACTGACATCTGGAAAGCTCTTCAATTCTCTGAAAATCAGTTTTCCTAACTGCAAAATGGGAATAATCTCACAGAGCTACGGGGGAAGTTTAAAGGAGGTAATGCTTGCGAATTTGCTTTTGTTAAATATTTCTAGTATCGGGGCTGGACCCTCTCCCCAACCTCATGAGTCAAGGAAAGCACATGGGCTAAAGGTTCAGGAAGGCTTGAATGTAAATCCTAGCTTTACTACTTCCTCACTTTGTAATCCTTAACAAATCACTTTACCTCTCTGGGCGAAGTGGGGTAATAATTACCCCTTGCAGAGCAGCTTTAAGGATTGAGCAAGTGCATACAGAATAGAGCCTGGCATAGAGTAGGGTACTTGGTAAATGTTTGGTTTTGCCTTTCTCCCTGTGCCTCTCTTAAGGCAAGTGTCTTCTCTGCCTTGCGGGCTGGCCCCGTGCAGTAGAGGGAGGGGCTAAGGCTGCTGTCGCTCTAAGGAGTTTCAGGTGTGCAAATGTCCAACCCCCACAAATTACAAAGCTGCACCCATAATTCCCAATGGCAACACAATACTGGTGACTGAGGGTGGGTGGGGTGTGATGGGACACATCACCTTTGGTGAAGCCCACCTTGGTCAACTCCTGCTTGGCAGCTTGACCTGGCCTCTCTATCCCTTTGGTAGAGAGGGTTTGGTCAAAGCACCCACGGGCTGAATAGGGAGAAGATAAAGGAAATGTGACTCAGGTTCCAGAGCCATCCTGCTCACATACTGTAGGAAGAGCAGGGCAGACCATTGCAGACAGGAATGTAAGGATGTTGGGATGTGCGGGGAGGGGGCCAGGAGAAGTCAGTGCCTGGCATGAGTTCCCCATGCTCACCTCATGCAGGAGACAACAGTCCGGGGACAAAGAAAGCTGCCACATGTGTGTGAAGGGCCAAATTGGAGCTACATTTTACTATTTATTCCCCAAGCCCCCACCATACCACCAACCCACCTGCTCGTTCTTTCTTTCTTTCTTTCTTTCTTTCTTTCTTTCTTTCTTTCTTTCTTTCTTTCTTTCTTTCTTTCTTTCAGATTTTATTTATTCATGAGAGACACAGAGAGAGGCAGAGACACAGGCAGAGGGAGAAGCAGGCTCCTCACAGGGAGCCCGATGTGGGACTCGATCCCCGGACTGGGATCACGCCCTGAGCCAAAGGCAGATGCTCAACCGCTGAACCACCCAGGAGTCCTTCACCTGCTCTTTCTAACCCTCCAATCAAGGTACCCTTCTCTCCATACCTCTCTTTTGGTCCATGCCCCACAGGATGAAGTCCAAGTGTCTTGGCAGGATTACAAGGCCCTTCAGATCTGGTCCCTGTACATCTGTGCAGGCTTGACTTCTATTCCCCTGCCTGCATTCCTCTTCTAGCCACATCAGGGCGCTCAGGGGGCCCATCTCCAGGCCTTCACTCATGCCGTGGCCTCTGCCTGGATGCCCTTCTCCTTCCTCTCAGCCTGGCATAAACAAATTGATCTTCTCTGGTCCAGTGGCAAATGGCACCTGGCAACACAATACTGGTGGAAGGAGTATTCCCAGTTTAAGACGTTATGTCTGTCCTTCTGCCTTGCAGACTCAATCTGCAACACTACTGATCAATGAAGAAAATTTTGAAACATATGCCTGACACTATGCAAGGCTTTTTTTTTTTTAAATGTCTTACCTCACTTAGTTCTTTTTTTAAAAAAAGATTTTATTTATTCATGAGAGACAGAGAGAAGCAGAGACATAGGCAGAAGGAGAAGCAGGCTCCCTGAAGGAGCCGGATGTGGGACTCGATCCCGAGACCCTGGAATCACCACCTGAGCTGAAGGCAGATAGATGCTCAACCACTGAACCACCGAGGGTTCCCATCTCATTTAGTTCTCAAAGCATCTCTCTCTCTCTCTCTCTCTCTCTCTCTCTCTCTCTCTCTCTCTCTCTCTCACACACACAAATAATTATTATTCCCATTTTACAGATATGGAAACAGGTTGAAGGAAGGCAGGGCCAGAGTCGGACTCCAGCTCCGAGTGCAAAGCTGCTGTGCACGAACTTCCCCAGGACGCGCATCCAGTGCCAGCGGAAGCAGGGGCCTCTGTCCTCTGTCCCAGCACTGCCAACAGCACCTGTGGGTGGCGGCCTCTGGCCCCGGACCCCCCCCCCGCCCCCTCACCCACGTGAGCATCCCTCCCGCAGGGACCGGGCTGGCTGGGCTGGGGCCGCGGCACCCCGCAGGGCAGAGGTGCTCTGTGGGGTTTCTTGATAACCAGATGTTAAGGTAGAGGCAGCGTGGGTGGCTTAGGCCCCTGCACCGCCACCGGAGGCAGGACCGCGGCATCTTGGCCGCGTGCAGGCGTGCAAGCGGGGCCACGGGCACACGCACCGGCGGAGGCGCTCGTCCGGCTGCACGTGCTGGGTGTCGGGGCCAGGAGCCGCGGGGGCGCCGGGGGCCAGCGGCCGAGCGCGCGGGGAGCAGCCCCGGAGCCCGCCCCGCGCGCCCGCGCGCCCGCGCCCGGCTCCCCGAGGACGAGGGGCGGGGTGGAACGGCCGGCCCCGCCCAGCCGCGTCGGGCCGCCGGGCTGTGAGGTGATAAAGCGCCGCGCTCCCGGCGCCCGAGCGCAGTGGCCGCCGCCGACGGCCCGCTTTCGGCTGCTGCTCGGGCTGCGACGGGCGCCGAGCCCCCGCTCCCCGCTCCCCGCTCCCCGCGCCGCGTCCGCCGTCCCCCGACCCCCGAGCTCGGCGCGAAGCCCTGGCCCCGGCGGCCGGGGCATGGGCCAGGGGCGCGGGGCCGTGAGCTGCAGCGGCTCAGCATGAAGACCCTCATAGCCGCCTACTCGGGGGTCCTGCGAGGTGAGCGGGGCGGGGCAGCGGGGCCTCGGCCGCCCTCATCCTGGGGGGGTGTCTGCGGGGCCTCGGCCTCCCCCATCCCGGGGGGGGGTGTCTGCGGGGCCTCGGCCGCCCTCATCCTGGGGGGGTGTCTGCGGGGCCTCGGCCTCCCCCATCCCGGGGGGGGGTGTCTGCGGGGCCTCGGCCGCCCTCATGGTGGGGGAGTGGGGAGGGGGGTCTGCGAGGCCTTGGCCGCCCCCATCCCGGGGGGGGGTCTGCGGGGCCTCAGCCTCCCCCATCCCGGGGGGGGGGTGTCTGTGGGGCCTCGGCCGCCCTCATGGGGGGGGAGTGGGGAGGGGTGTCTGCGGGGCCTCGGCCGCCCCCATCCCGGGGGGGGGGGTCTGCGGAGCCTCGGCCGCCCTCATCCCGGGGGGGGGGTGTCTGCGGGGCCTCGGCCTCCCCCATCCCGGGGGTGGGGTCTGGGGGCCTCGGCCGCTCTCATTCCTGGTGGGAAGCCGCGGGAGGGTTTCCGGGGAAAGGACGACCGGACGAGGGCTCCCAGGGAGGCAGGAGTGTGTGCTCCAGACGGGAGTGGAGGGCACGTAGGTGGAGGGCTGGCCCGCCTGCAGGCTGAGGTCCCAACCCCGTTCCTCTCCGAAAGCGGCGCCCTGCCCCGCGCCTCAGGGTCAGGGAAGAGGCGAGGATCCCGAGGATCCCCGTGACCTGACAGGCGCAGGCGGCATGGTAGTCAGTTCATGCTGGCTCTGGCACTTAGTTTTTGCCACCTCTTGTTACATCACTTTCCTTCCCCCAGCTTGTTTTCCCCCGTGTGTGACATGAGGTTGATATTTAACGAGCCTTCCCCAACCCCGAGCACTGAGCACTGGCCGCACTGGCCCTGTTCCCTGGCAGTTCCCTCCTCTGTCTTCTCACCAGATGGAACAAGCCCTGAGCGACTGGATGGGGCAGAGTGGCAGGGTTTTGCAATCCCCCGAAACAGCCACCAGCTGGGGAAGGTGCCTGGCTGGTGACAGGTGTGCCACACTGTCATCTGCCCTACTTCCATCCTGGAGGCGCCGGGCTGGGGAACCCACTCAGCAGCAACGCACCCTTAGAAAGTGGAGAGGAGGACCGGGGTACCCTCCAGGAGGCCCAGGCCCCTCTTCCGCCAGCGTGGAATCGAGGCCCTTGGTGAATATATAATCATTCACGTATAGGTAGAGAAATTTATGGCAAGAGGCATGACCTTCCTGAGGTTTCCTTAACAGAAGCCTTGGCCAGGGAAGACACTTGGGAAGTCACCACAGCTGTCCTTGGTCTATGTGCGTCTTGAAGTTTCCCTCCCTCCTCCTAAGTCTTTATTCTGCTTGCTGAACCTCTCTTACTTAGCATTATTTCTTCGGTAACTGACAGTCGCCTACTCTACCCACCTTCATTTTAAAAATAAAACATACTGATTATTGGAATTTTGAAAAAATAATGAAACATGGGAAGAAAAGAACAATTGCTGGTCCATGAACTATCCAAAAATAGCTTCCTCTTGCCATGTTAGCATATTCCTTTCCAATGTTATTTATGCACATTGTATAGAGTTGAGGGCATGCTACAGATACAGTTCTGAATCCTGGCTTCTCTGAGGATTTCCACTAGAGCTCAGAGTCACTTAAAATATTCTAGTGGCTGCAAAGTAACCTCCTTGGGGCTATATCACAGTTTAACTGTGTCCTGGGCATTGGCATTGCCCTTGGAGTGCTGCTCATTGCCCTTAGAGAGATACTGAGCTGCCCTTGCCATTTTGGGGACAAGCAGCCTGAGCTGCCCCATGTATCTGGCCCAATAGCCATAACAGCCTCTTCTCTTATTTAAGAAAGATTTTCTGTTCATTGTACCCTTTGATGCCCGCAACAAGGGAAGGAAGGGACTTACCCATATTCATGGTTTTAAAATGTTTTTGTCTCCTGGGAACGGGACTGGTATGCTGTCTATGGTCGGGACTGGTATGCTGTCTATGGTCGTCCTTCCTGGAGATCCCCTCCCCTTGCCTCTGCTGTCTACCAGCTGGAGCCATGTCTTCCAGGAGCTGTTGACTCTGGTTTTCAACCTCGAGTTTGTATTTTAGGAGGACTTTTAGTGAATGATTTTGACCAAGTCCCTTAACATCCTATCAGGAGCATTTCCCCATGTTGTTTTCAGATCTTAAGAACTCCTCCCGTACTGCCCCCCCGCTTTTTCTTAACTGGCTGCAAGGAATACCATCTTAGGATCTAGCAAGGGCTGGTATGAAATGCAAACAAGTCATATGTTAACTCTCTGGATCTACTTTGGCGAAAGACTGGGTGGGGTCAGGGAGGGTGCTGAAGCAAATTTTAGGTTATCTAGGTATCTCCATTAGATCGGCTTTTTACATCCTCGGTCTTTGAAGACACTCCTCAGTGGCCTGATTTGCCTCTCTGGATAAGTGTCCACTGTTGTGAGGTGGTGAATACCTCATCAGTGGCAATATTCAAGGAGAGACCATGGATTCTGAGAAAGGAAGTCCTGTGCTAGGTGAGAGATTGAAATAGGTACCTTGGTGACTGGTTTCTGGGCCAAAAGACAAGGCCAGCTGTGGGAGCATGGGTGGGTGGGTGTCTGGTGGGGGAGGTGGGAGTCCTCTAATGTCTGGTAACTTCTAGTCTCTGAAGAACTATCCTGTGCCTGGGGTGGAGGCTGCAGAGTTAGTCACATTTGTATCCCTGCTTTTGTCTCTGGACCAGAGGCTCTTCAGGTCAGAGCCCTCTGACGCCTGCCTAGATCCTCAGGGTTTAACATGAGACCCAGCACAAAATGGTGGCACCTCCAGGAAAATTCTGAGTTGATTTTTTTGTTCTGTGTGTCTCCAAAAAAACAAGGCCAGGAGCAGGGGTGGGATTACAAGAGGCTGGTTTTGATGTCATGGAAAAATCCTTTCTAACAGCTGTTGAGGACTGCAACAGCCTTGGTGTGGATAGAGATGGAGCTCCCCATTACTGGGGGTATGCAAGTAGGAGCTTGGTAGGGAGTGAAACTAAGAGGCTAGATTGCTGGGTAACTGGGGCTATGGGTTGACAATCGCCCAACCCAGTCCTAAATCCTAGGATGAAAACATCACTCTCCTATTCCCGTACCCCCCATTTCTTTACAGCTGTCTCCCTTCCCCTGCACCTCTTCCCTAACCACACAGAGGCCCCTTTGGGGTTATCTGTGCTACTAAGGGCTCCTCTGTACTGGGAAAGGAGGGCTAAGAGTAATATTTTATTGGCCGGCTGGGTGACTCAATAGCCGATGTGGAAATCCTGCCCCACCCCCATCCTCCCACCTCCAATTCAGCAGCAAGTACTTGAGTCATAAAATCATAGCTGTCTGTTGGTGCTGGATCTGGCCCAGCTCTCACATTCCCTATGGGATATTGAGGGCCCCAGAGAGAAGGGGCTGGTTCAGAGTTATCAAACCCAGGATTGGAACCCAGATCCATCTCCCAGTCTGTGACTTGTCTCCTTAACCAAGAGAGGAGGTGAAGGGCTGAGCACAGGGCTCTGGCTATTGCAGATGCCCAGCAGTTTCCTGAATGAGTAAAGGTTGCTCCCAGTCTCTGGGACGGGATAGTAGATCACTCCTTGCCAAGCTTTTTTTGCATAAGCTGCCCCAGTGGTGGAGAGACACCACAGATCCCCAGAGCTCTGATGTCAGGTGATGAACTGCCAGCTGCCCCTTCATTATATGTTAGACCTTCCAAACTCTTCCAGGAGGCCATGAAGCCCCATGTGAGCAGCCCCCACTGCCTCACAACCTCATCTCCTACCACGCCATGCTCCAGAACTGCCACTGGTCTTCCCTTTCTTCTAGCATTCCCACCAGTTCTGTCCTACCCCAGGCCCTTTGCATGAGCCGCCCCTCTGTCCAGATCTTCTCATGTCTGCTTTGGATCCTCAGCCTCCTCTCAGAGACCCTTTTCTGGTCATGCCATGTGTAGAGCAGCCTCCTACTTACCACATCTTGCTGTATTGTTTCTAGCCCTTCTCGTTACCTTGTAATTTTTCGTGCGTCCTTATCTGTTTGTAATTATGTCCCCTGTAAGATCATCAGGAGGGAAGCAGGGACTTATCTTTCTCAGTGTTGTCTCCCTGGAATCTAGTATAGTGTATGGCATATAGTAGGTGCTCAGTAAATATTTGTTGAATGAGTGAATCATTAATGGAACCTTAGCCCTCCTGAGAGCTGCCCTGTTCCTCTTGGAAAGAAGTCCTGCTTGTAGTTTCAGTGTGATCCCTCAGTCCTTCCTCAGACCTCCTCTGTTCCTGCTTGTGCTGGGTACAGGGGCTGCAGCTGTTCCCTGCTGTGGAGATCCCTTTGATCTCAAGAGGAATTGGCTCCAGGGCCAAGTGCCAAGTAGGGGAAGCTGGGCTCCCTCATGGTCCCCCTCATCTCTTCCAGAGCATTGGAAGCTAGAGAGCCAGGATGCCAGCCCTACCTTCCCTCTCAGACATGGCTGGGTGGCTCACTTACCCTCTGGGGATCTCACCCCCCCATATGGAAAATAGGATCAGAAATCTCAACCTCTCAAGAATATGAGGGTAGGAGTGAGCACGAATGGAAAGTGCTTTTTAAACTTGTGACACTCAAGTTCATCCCTGTCATTCATCCTGTGTGACACATGCAGCAGGCTCCCAACACTGTGGAGAGTGGCAGCCTCTGCTCTGATGTGTCCAGGAAGGCTTTGCCCTCATAGGGACTTGGGGTGTGGGCCTCTCAGTTTACTGATGGAGCACCTTCTGCATGTCAGGCTCTGTATGGCCCCTGCATCAGTCCACCCTGGTCCCTGCCTTTCAGGGGTACGTACACAGGACGGCAGCACATGGTGAGGCACACAGCGATGGGGAAGGAAGCATGGGGAACTGTGGAGGCCTCAAGGTGAGGGTGGGACAGCTACATTATCTTGGTTGGGGTCAAGGAAGGCTTTCTGGAAGAGGCGACATTCTGTCTGTATATTGAAAGATGAATAGGTGTTAGCAAGGCAGGCTATAGAACATTCAGGTATAGGGAACAGTATAAACAGAGGCATGGGATTTGTCGGGATGGGCAGTTTGGCTGCAGGGCCCCAGAGTGATGAACCCACGTGCCAAGACCCTGCTACCAAGAGGCAGAGACAAGAGAGACAGAGGTTGCTGTATCCAGGCCTTGGGTGGCACACCTGTAACCCCCTGGTTGTGCGGGGGAGGAGGAAGATTTGAAGGCTCCTAAGAAAGGTGCACTCAGACTTCTTGGCCTCCACCACTTCTCAGGTCTCCTGGGTATATGGAGTTGCTGCTGGCAGAGAGCCTGGGGCTAGGAGTCAGGTCTGAGGTCTCTCCAGCCCCTGTGCTGCCACTGAACCGCTCTGTAACCTCAGGAAACCACTGCCCCTTCCTGACTCTCATCTATAAAACGGGCAAAAGCCTGATAGAAGTAGCTGCCCAGGTTCTGGTTCAAACCCAAGGAAGCCAAACCCACAAACCCTTTGGGCAAATCCACAGACTTGGGAAACATGAATTCCTTTTTTTATTAGAGCAGATTTAAGAGTCCTGAGTAAAGGGCCAGGAGCCTACCCTGCATCTGCTTCCCATGTAACCTGGCAAGACTGTGCCCTCTTGGGATGTTAAGCCTCGTCGCCGGTACAGTGAAGAGAGCTGGAAAAGCCGGTCCTTTTGGGTTCATTCCAGCTCTGCTGTAGAAATGGGATTTCAATCCCACCCCTGACTGCTGTGGGTCCATGGGGCCCAACCTCTTCCTCATTCCTGTTCCCTGCTTACCTTTGTGAAAATGGGCTCATGTCCTGCCTGGGGCCCAAGTGAGTGCCCCAGAAGAGCTAGCTCCCCACTCTTGCTCATTGACTAGGATAGGGGCCTCTTTGGAAACTCCTCAGTGACATACCCACAGGCTGGCGGTGTTGCCATGGCAACTCCTCCTACTTCAGTAGCTATTTTTTTTAATGTGCCAGAATGTGGGGGTGGGGAAGGCAGGCCACTGGGGTCCTAAGCAATCACCTCCAGGTTCAAGAGTCCCAGGAATATGACCTTCCGAGAGCCCCACTTCCCTCACCTCACCTCCCAGGACTCCACCCTACTTCATGAAAACCAAATACTTGAAAATCCAGGCCTCTGGAGTAGACCAGAGGGGCTACGGGGGTCGGGGGGGCTTGTAGTCCTTTTAGGGATCTTTTGTGGCTAAAAATTTATTAGTAGATTCTAGCAGAGCACAGAAGGCTAAACCTGTGGGGACCTCAGATTTCAGCGAATCCAACCCAAATCTCTATTATAGTGCCAGGGGGGATCCTGAGACCTCAAGGGTCCCAGCCTATGTGTGGATACTGGGGACGCCCGGCTCCTTGCCATAATCCTACACAGGGGGTCCCAAGGCAGGAATCCACTGAGCCCGTAGAGTCCTGCTGGCCATGACGGGAGCTTCGCAGCCAGCACGCCCACCACAGCTGTGTATCAGCTTCCCCTTTGGGCCAGATGTCCCAGCTGGCACTGCTTTAATGACACCTACCCCTGAAAGGAGAGACTATTAGTCTTTCCAGGAAAGAGCTCACCAGTGCTTTGGGACCAGGTGAATGACTGGCTTATTGCCAAGGCACCATCTGAAGCTGGTGAGGGGAATGAGGGGAGTGGGCAGTGGTGTTCTCGGCCTTTGGGATGGAGCCCAGAACTCCTTGGCCTGACATTCCCAATACTGCATGGCTCCCTACCCACTTTGTCAACTAGACTCGCCCACTCACACAGTTGCTATGCTCCAGCCTGGCTGAACGACTTGGGGTTAATTTCTCCAATTTCTGCTCTGTCTTCCTTCCAGGCCTTTGCAAATGCCAATGCCAGGCCTCAAGCACCTGGGGTCCTGACCCTGCACCTTCCCCGTCAGCCTGGCTAACCCTTACTCATCGTTTACACCTCACCTGACCCATTACTTCCTCCAGGGAAGTGTCTCTGAGAACATTCTCCGGATCAGGTTGGAGGCCTCCCCTAGATTCCCCGGCCCTGACTTACCATCCATGCCTAATTGTTCATAGCCCTGTCGCCCAGCCATGGCTGGGGGTACTGCCTGGGGGCAGAACTCAGCCTCAGCAGGTATCCAAGAAGCAGAGGAGAAGCAGCATTTGGCAGCTCCCACCCTAGGTCTGCAGCACCAGGCCTGATGTATAAGGGTAGTTAGAAGACACTTGCTGAAAAAATGGTAGTGTTTGGGCTCCATCCTTCTCTTTCTTGCTCTGGAGCCTTCTGCTGTTGTCCTTGCCTTTAACTCCAGCCTGTCTAGCTGGAGGAGACCCGTCTCTCCTGGTTTCCCAGAAAGCTCCGTTTGACCATCTGTTGTGGCACACAGGTCAGTCAGCTGTGGACAGGGCCTATCTTTGTCATGTCTGGACCCTGTCTGTTCATCTCAGTCCCCTCCAGCGTCCAGTCACTCGGGAAACACTTGATCGAGCATCTGCTCTGTGCCTGACCCCATGCTGGGCAAAGGGACCCAGAAGAACAAGATGCAGTCCCTGCAAACAAATGCACACCCTTTCCTATAATGAGAAATGCTGAATATAGGGGTGAGGTCGGCTTCCCTGGGGAAGAGTCAGCCAGGAAAGCCAGGAAGGTTGAGAAAAGTCTCTGAGGGGTCAGCACTGGCGGTATCTACCAAGTTTGAGCTGAAGGACTGACCAGATTGGATCTGAAGGTGACAGGACACTAGCTGGGCGGGGGGTGTGGGGGTGTGGGGGGGCTGTAGGCAAGGGTAAAAGTGTGAGAGGCTTCCTGGAAGGAAAGAGTATCTGGCTGAGCATGTGGTGAGGTACTTTGTGTGCAAGACTTACAGGAGCCCTGGCATGGACTAGGACTCTGGTGGACGAGGACTGGGTACCTGCTGGAAGGTACCCATCAGGGGCCAGAGAAGAGAACTTGCCTCTGGCCTTGAATAAGTAGCATCTGTTAGGCACTCAACCTAGCTTCCTGGGCCTCCCTGGCACTGGAGGGGTCTGCCAAGGTCAGTATGTCCATCTCTCTGCCTATGTGCAGACTAGAACCCAGCCTCTTTGGAGCAACTTCCCCACTGTCCATTTGGCCACTGATGTCTGAGGGCAGAACTTAGGTCCAGGTGGGGCCAGGTATGACATTCTTGGGGGATGAGGACATGAGCAAGATGACTTCCCTCCTCAAGGAGCCCCTGGAGGTGGGGGATCTGGGTGACTCAGTGGTTGAGCATCTGCCTTTGGCTCAGGGCATGATCCCACGGTCCTGGGATCGAGTCCCGCAATGGGCTCCCCGCAGGGAGCCTGCTTCTCCCTCTGCCTATGTCTCTGCCTTTCTGTGTGTGTCTCATGAATGAATACATAAAATCTTAAAAAAATACTTTAAAAGAAGCCCTTGGAGGCTATTCACATCTCTGTGACCTCACTGGCATCTTCCTAGGCTTTATCAGGTGTGCCAGACACTCTTTGGTTTTTTTATAAGTTGTTTAGATTCCTCACCACAATCCTGGATTATAACTAAGGAAGACATGGAGTCTCAGACAAGGATGTGGCTTTCACGGTCTCACAGCAGGCAAGAGTCAGAGCCAGGGTTTGAATCTCACGTGTGCTGATGTCAACACATCTGCTTCCAGGCAGGGCAGGGGTTGTTATACCCATTAGACAGGAGCCAAAACCAAGGCCCACTTGATAATTACCTAGCATTCACCCAGCTCTGTAGTTTTTAGGAAGCTCTTGCCTATACACCATCTCATTTAAGTCTCACAAAATCTGGCGAGGTGGGTCTTCACCCCACTGCACAGATGAGGAAACTGAGGCTTGCACAGGAAGTGACTCACCAAGGCTACACTTCCTGCTGGTTAGAGGCCAGGTTCTCCTGATGCCCAGCCTCCTGTCCTCTGCACCTTTTCCAGCCTGGAAGCCCTCCTCCCCCCCGAGGGGCCAATAGTGAAGGTGAGTGGAGGAAGCAGTGGGAGCCACCCCGCAGCATGACCCATGGCTATCCATATGTGCTCCTGCCTCCTCATGGAGGATCCTCTTGCTCCCCTTCTAGCTCATCATCCCACATTATTTATCTTCAGCGCTCTCATCTGGCATCATGTCACACATTTAGGTGCTTTATCTTTCCTGAGCTGGATTCCAGCCCCTGAACAAGTGCGGCTTTATCTGCTGTGCTCACTGTGGTTTCCCTGGTGCCTAGTTCAGTGCCTGGCACCTCCTCAGCGCTGGAGGCTTCAAGCCTGGTCTCTGTCGCGGCCCACCTTCTCCAGGAGGCCACTTTTGGCTCCTCAGGCCATTTCCAGCTTCTCTTTTTTCAGCTTCCGTTTTTGGTAAATGTGAACCCCTGGGTCATTAAGCCAGCTGTTTATGGCTGCCTCAGAGCCTTCATTCCCACAGATGCCACAGTCACAGCGCCTGCTTGCCTTCCCCTCACCTCCTGGGTCTTGTCTCCAAGGCCTTGCTGAGGCCTTGCTGCCCCCTGGAGCCTCCCCTGCCGGCACCCCCTCCCTCAGCCTCCTCTTCTCATAACGCACTGCCTTGGGGCTGTCACTTCCTGACAGACTCTGTTGGCTCACTTCTCCCACCCCTTGCCACTGTGGTCCGCGGTCCGCAGTAGAAGCGATGGCGGTAGCTGCCATCTGATCACCTGACATATGCCGAATGTACCTCCCACACACTATTCCTTTTTCTTGTCATCCCAACAATCCTATGAGATGGGGATTATTCTCCTCATTTTACAGATGAGGACACCGAAGCTGAGGGAGGCTGGGTGACTTGTCTCAAGTCACAGAGCCACGTGGGGGCAGAGCTGGCCAAGAGGCCTTCCTCAGATTAAGGGGGTTAGAGCTCAGATCCTACCCGGCTCTGGCATGTGGAAGAGGAAGCCCAGGAAACCCTGGTTTCATCAGCTTGGGTGCGGCCTCCCTGGTCACTCTGCTATCAGATGTTGGGCAAGGTGGTGTTCACACAGCCATTCCCACCGCCACCCCAGCCTAAGCTCTGCGACTGATTGGGTTGGGCCCCACCGCCATATAGGCAGCTCTGGCTTAGCCCTGGCGGCGGCAGCCAGACTCGTGGGAGCTTGCGGGTGGGGGGTTGGCATCCCTTGCATAGCCAGTCTGTGGGATGATGTCCCTGGGAGGGTTGGGGCATGGTTGGAGGCCAAGCAGGTAGCCCTCCCTTAAGTAAGAGTATGTTCATGAAGTCTGGGTGTGCGCTGGGTGTGCACTGGCTTGTATAGTGTGAACCCGCCCTCAATAGCTTGGCATCACGGGAATGATGAGGGACGCAGAACCCACATTCCAGCCTTGAGTCCTAGCTACCCAGTACCCTGACTCCAACCTCTTTTGGCTTCACCTCACCTCAGTTTCCATCTCTGTGAAATGGAGTTGCCCATCCCCTTCCTGGGGAGTGCTTTGGGACTCTGAAACCCAGATAGATGGGGGGCCTCCAGGAATAATGAGCTGTGTAAAGTAAGTGGTGAGAGAGATGGTGCCTGGGAGCAGCTGTTTGAATGCGCTGTTGGGGACATTTCTTCACAGGACTAGTGAAGTTACTCTATGGTCTGTCTTGTCTCCCTCCCTGAGAAAAAGATATGTAGGTAGTGCATTTTGTTCCCATTGCAGTGGGAAACTCCTGCTCAGGCCGCTCAGTCTGACTTGGACATCCAGGCCTCCTACTGCCTCTGTGGCTCATGGGTCTTCGTTCATGTGCAAGCACCTTCTGAGTACCTTCTCTCACTGGGCCCTGTGCAGGGCTCTGGGCACATAGATGAATTGGTGTGAGCCCTGGCACCCAGGAGACACTGGCGGAGCAGGGTGGCCAGTGGGCACGGAGGGTGCTCTGTGCTCAGGGAGGCTGGGAGAGGTTGGTGTGAGAGCAGACTAGACTCAGCTAGATGCTGAGGTTCCCTGCCAGCCCGCTCCCCCGCCCCCAGACCTGGGGACAGTCAGGCTAAGTGTAAAGGTGGTGACAGTGTGGCATCTGATTGCAACACTGGCATCCACATCGGCCTCTTCCACAGCCTGGGCAGAAGAGGTGCTGACGGCTGAGTGGTGAGGGCCAGCTGTGACCTGGGGGTGCTTCCCATCCACTGGCCAGCCATACCAGGATTGTTGCTGGGTGGTGAGCCTCTAGGTCTGTCCCCAGGACAGACACCAGAGTGCAGCAAAGAGATTGTAGGATTCATCCTCCCCACCCTCACTGTAGAGATGGAGGAACCAAAGCCCAGAGAAGTAAGAGTCGCACAGGTGTCAGTGGCGGAACTGGGACCGAAACCTCAAGGCATGCTGCCATTTCACCTGGTCTGGCCCATGACCCAAAACCCTGTCCCCTCTCAGCTTCCCCCTACTTTGTTGTGGGAAGAAGAGAGAAGGAACTTGGAGAGACCTGCCGTCTGGGAACAGAAAGAACCCAAGTCTAGAGGTCGGACCTGAATGGAGTCCAGCTGTGCTACTCTGGCCGAGTAACCTTGGCCCTATCACTTTTTTATCATCATCAAAATGGGAGTGATGATGTCACAGTAAGGGATCAAGGTGCCTGTGACAGTGCTGTGTGGGCCATGTGGGCAGTGCACCTGTCACCCAACTGTGAAGAGAGGGGCTAGGGAGCCTGAGGAACAGCCCAAACAGAGACCAGTTCTTTCTCTCACTTGGCAAATCTTTGCAGTGTTTGCTCCAGGTCAGGTCCTGGCAGGCCACTGGAAACCTAGATGTAGATCAGACCCAGGTCTGGCTCCATCTTGGGAGAACGGATTTATAATCAGCAGCTAGTACAAGGTGAGGGGCGGTGGGACCGAGAGGGGGTCTTCTTTCCTCTCCCTTATTTTTCTATTCTGTGGGCCTCTCCTGACTTCATTCCAGATAGGTTCTCTCCATGGGCAGGGGGCAGGTAGGATGGCTTCTGACAGTTCCAGGTTTGCTTGGCCTTTAGCGTCTATAATCCCAGCAAGGAGGGATTTTTCTGGGCAGAGGAGCAATGACTCAGCGTCTCTTAGGTCCATTTGGGGCTTCCACTGGGGCTGGGGTTCAGTGTCACGGGCAGGCCAGCTCCAGGGCTGGGCTCTGCAGTCAGCCAGATAGGGATGGTCTGGCCTGGAGGCAGCCGAGTGGGTCAGGCCCGAGGAACAGAGTGGCAGCTTCACCCTGGGCTCCCTCTCTGGGTTACTCTGACTTCCACAGAAACACCTGTCATGCCTTAGTGGACTTGGCATTTCCTACGTTGTTGCAGAACGGGCTGTGGATGGTAGTTGGAGTAAGGCAGAGTGAGAACAAGCTGGGCAGCGTAGAAAAAACCTGCCTCTCACCACTTGCCATGGGGCTGGGGCAAGTTCTTTTGGCCCCTTTTCCTGTCTGGTTAATAAGGTGAGGGTCGCACCCCCTCCCGCACTCTGACCGTATCTAATTGTGAGAGACCGCTAGTAAATTTAGCAGATGGATTTGGATTAGGCATTAGGAAGAATTTGTCTTTTCGGTTGTTTCGATGGAAGATATGTCACCAGTGTGGAATTACTGGGCAATCCCTCTCCACGCAGGAGAGCTCCGTATGATGAATGGAACCAGTTGGCTGGCCCTGACTCAAAGCAGGGGCTGACCGGCGAGAACGTTCCTTAAGCGCTCCTCATGCTGCTGGCCTCGGGGTCCTGTCTCCAGTAGGAATAGGTCACACGAAGCAATGTCTGATGCCCTTCCCTTCATTTCCTTTTATTCCCTGCCTAGCAGAAGGTGGAGGCCTGCAGCTCTTCCCCCTGCCTCCTTCCCTGCTCCAGACTGGCCCTACCTAAGACTTGGGCTGAGGATCTTTGTTAAAATGCAGATTTCAATATGGTAGATCCATCATGGAGTCCCAGATCCTGCATTTCTAAACAGTGCCCAAGTCCCATTTTGAATAGGAAGGTGCAGGAGTACATTCTGTCTTCTTTTCAGCCAGGGCACCTAGTCTGCCCCAGACCCAGAGCAGGGACTTACCTACCCTTAGTGCCATGGCTCCTGCTTCACTTCATCTAACACAGCCTGGGGGCCGGGGTGAGGGGAGCTGCAAAGTCATGACTTGGCAGGCTAGCCCTGGGATCAGGGATTCAGGCCTGTGCTTGGGCCTTACTTCTCTCCCCCACACACCTACACAGGTTTCCCTACTTCTGTACAGGTTTACCAGGCCCTGAACATAACCTACCTCAGACCTGCAGTGTCCTATATACAAGAGCCCTTTGTGCTTGGCACCTGCTGTGGAGGAAAGGGAAGTTCCCTGAGCAGGGAGCAGGAATCTGTGTTCTAGCCCTGGCTCTACTTCCTACTGCCTGGGTAACCCTCGCAAATGAGTGCCCCTCAGTCACCTGAGGATCCTGTTGGGCCCTATTAGATGATCCTAAAGGAAGGGTCTCAGGCTCCAGCATGGGTTTTGGGGAGGTGTGGAGGTAGAAAGGGCCTCTGGTGGTAGGATTTTCATTTAGAGGGCCAAGGAGCACTTATGGCAAAATGTCTGTTATGCCTCTGTGGCCCAGCTTCATTTGCTTTTGTGTTTACATACTACCCCTTCCACCCAGTTACACCTGCAAGGTGGTAGATGTTACTGAGCACCCATAGGTGCCATGCACTGAGGATATGACCGGGAGCCCTTGAGGTCTTGCTTGTTGAGTGGAACCAAGGTTCCACTAGTGTCTAGTTCTTCTGCTGGACCATGCCCCCTTCTTCTGATCCATTAGACTAGGTACAGGAGATAGGACTGGTGTGCCTGCCTTGAGGTCTGGTGTTATCTGTGTGTCTCCTAAAAGTTAACTTTCAGCCAGTGAGGTTTATGTCCCTTCCTAACCTGTTGTGACCTTGTTGCTCTCTAGATTTTGAAGAAATGCAAAGGCTTGAGTGTAAGCCCCTAACCCCCTCTCCCAGGAGCAGGCCAGTGTGAAAGGTCATGAAACCCTCAAGGACAGCATTGTGACTCAGTCCTTGGGCCTTGCAGAGTGTCTGGTGTGAAGGAATGTTTGAGCAGCATCTAGTAGGCACGCAGTGAAGATGTAGAGGGTGAAGAGCATGCAGTTGGCGCTCAGTAGACATGGGGGTTGGAAGTGGCCCTCTTCCTCTGGTCCAGCTGCTGGAAGGAGTGGGGCTATGATTAGGAACCTCACCTATGATCTTCCCCAGGGCTGCCTCTCCTTCCACTACCAGGCTTTTTGGCCCCACTGCCTACCAGCCACTGGAGTCCAGGGCATCATGCTGGGAGCAGATCCAAACAGCCAATTAAGTGGGTGCATCCTGTCCTAACTTCTAGGCTTGGCAGCCGCTTGTTAGCAAACATAATTGTGGCCCTCACTATCCCAGGCTTCTCGAAGCTCACTGGCCTCTGGGTCCTTTGGGGGAAGCAAAAGCTCCCACCTGATTCCTCTCTAGGCCCTGAGTTGAAGCTGAAAGTGGAAATTCCTCTAAAGGTGGCAATGGTGGTGGTAGTGGTGGTGTTGGTGTGAGGACAAGATGGCTCAGCCTGCTGGGAAAGGGGTCCTGCGGATGGGAGGAGGCAGGGATTGGGGTTCTCAAAGTACACTTAGAGAAAAAAACATTGCAAATTGGATATTGACCCTCTGTCCTTGGCCTCACAGGCATAGATAGCAAAGGTTAAATATTTGTACTAAGATCCAAATAAAGGATAAGGACAGAAGTTTGATTGGGGTGGAGGAGAGGGAAGAGAACTGGCAATTATGAAAAGCTTACCCCCACCCCAGCCTCTTTGGATACTTCATCTGGTCTCCAAAATGGCCCTGTGAAGGGAACACCATTCCCAATAGGTACATATTAAAGCTAGGACACAGGGAAGCGTGTAAACAGCCCAGAATGACAAAGCTACTGGGTGGCAGGCAAATCTGCATTTGAACCCAGGTCTGTCTGATTTTGTGGCCCATGCTCCTCTCACACTGTGGGAGGTGTCTGTGCAGGTGGGTTGGTCCTGGGGATCTGAGACTGGAAGAAAGCGTGGCAACAGGCTGACCTCTCCCCTCTGCTGCAGGCACTGGCTCCAGCATCCTCTCCGCCCTCCAGGACCTCTTCTCCATCACTTGGCTCAATAGGTCCAAGGTGGAAAAGCAGCTGCAGGTCATCTCGGTGCTACAATGGGTCCTGTCCTTCCTTGTGCTTGGTAAGCTGGGGCTCAGAGGGTGAGGGCAGGCAGGGTCCTCCTCAGCAGAGCTTAGAGCAGGAGCTCTGCTCTGCAGAGGTGAAGGGGAAGAGCATCCTCCAGCCCTTACCACCTTTTGGGTGCCAGGTCAAATACTCTATCCCCCTAGCCATGCGTGAGGACCCAGATGCAGTGGGAGGTGGTGATATGGGTCCCCTCTTACAGATAGGAAACCCAACTCTCACATAAGGTAAGTAACTTGTCCCAAGTCACCCAGATTTGAATCCAGGTCTCTAGGACCCTCAAAGCCTCTGCTTTTCCTACATGCTACCCTGCCTTACCCACAAGCATTTTCCAGCAGATGTGTTGCTTTGCCTTAGTGTGGTATGGTTGGTACCAGTTTGAGTGCTGACCCAAGCTCAAACAAGCTCTGAGACCTGGAGCTCCTTAAAAGTTAATTTCCTCATTTCAAATGAAATGCAGCAAAAGTGCTGCCTTCTTCACAGGGCCTTTGTGGGACTTGAAGGTAAGGAATGAGAACATGCAGCACAGGGCCTGGTCACGGTGGGCCCCCATTTATATGGCAGCTGCTGTTGGGACATGCCCTTAAACCCTGCTCCCAGCTGTCAGCACCCTCTGCTGGATGAGGTCCCTACCTGCTCCCCTGGGCCCATTAAAAGCCTCCTCCTTTTCTCTCAACCCCTCCTCCACCAGTGGCTGTGGCTACACCCGCAGGTTCAGCTTAGTTCCCATCTCCCTCCCTGACTTGCTACCCAGCCCAGGGTCAGGCCATGGTGGATTGTCTGGGAGGAGGAAAGAGCCCACGTATGGGCCAACCCCTGCTCTCCCAGCAGCCTTACTTCTTCTACCCACCCCTGTGTTCTTGGCATAATGAGAGGCCTCCTGGCGTGTCAGAGCAGAGCATCACAGAGCACATTCCCTTGTCTGTGGGAGAGTCCTTCTGGGCACAGCACTCTCTTGAGGATTATCCGGGCTGATGGGGATCATCAGGAGTTCCATATCAGTGCCAAGGCATGGAGACCTCTGAGACCACATTTCCACCGCTGTTCCATGCTGCCCCTCCCTCCCTTTGCACAGCAGAGGGATGGGGCAGGGTGCTGTTTGTCAAGCCCCCTCAATGTGTCTTTCTACTTCATGGACGAGGAAGTAGAAATTTACAGAGCTTCAGTGACTCTCTGAGACTATGCAGTGACTCTCTGAGACTGTGAAGCTCATCAAGTGGCATAGTTGGGATTTGGGTGGAAGCCCAGAGTCCCTGCCGGGGAGCCCACCTTACTGGAGAGCTCCGAATTAGTGGGCCTGGTCTGAACCAGTTTTCAGCTTTGGCCCAAGTGTAGATTTTAGGGAGAGGGCCACAACCCCCCAAAATTAGGTGAAAAATTGTATGTGAGAATATATGTACCTTTTTCTGGGGTTAAGGGCAATTACCATCCTCAGATTCTTATAGAAACATATGGCCTCCAATAGGATAAACACAGGTCTGGGGAACAGAGTAAATTAAACTGACTCCCTTAGGGCTCAAACCTCCACCTTGGCCTACTTTGGGCTGCTTATTAGGATCCTAGAACAGAGAGCCCAGGAGGGCAGACACTTGTCCAGAATGAGGAAGGAGTGGGACCAGGACAAGACCCCATGGACTACAGCCTCCCAGATGTCTGTGCAGTCTGCAGCACCAGCTCCCTAAGTCCCCATTTGCACCCAGCAGCCACCGTTAGCCCTGTCTCAGTGGGTCAGACCCATGCAGTATGCAACAGGGCCTGGCCTCAAGCTGTAGGTTAGCAATTGATCAAGTCCACCATAGCCCAGAAACTGGCCCAGCATCTTCCCAACGCCCTTGTGTAGGTGGGAGTCAAGCCTGCTCGGATGGGCAGGTCTGCTGAGCGGCTGCTAATTATTGCCCAGAGCAGCCCCAGCCACTCCTTCCTGCTCCCACCCAGATCGGCCAGCGGAGGCTCATCTGGTGTTGCAAGGCAGCTGTGGCCCCACTGGCCTACATCTGAACAGACTGACTATCATTTTTGTGCAGTGGATCTCTCTGACATTCTGATAAAGGCAATAAACCTTCCTTAATGTTTTTAAATGTGTAATACAAAGTACATTGGGTTCCAAAGAAAACTAGTGATATTGAAGTGTAAATATGTACACAATTAAGAAATATTAGGCATACAGTAATACATGTGCTTCTTTATTATTACATTAAATTAAAAGATCTAGTGGCAGATGTAATGGTTGCTATTATTCTTAATCGTTTATGAGAGCAAGTGATTTTTTAAAGATCTCTGCTACTGCTATAAATGTGATATGAAAACACTTTTCTTTTTTTTTTTTTCACTTTTGTTTTCTATTGGGGTCAGTCAACCTGTACTGCTAATATTGCTGTGGTCCTTTATATGCATAAATGAAGGAAATACTAAATTTTCCTAATAGATGGGTGAAAATTAAGGTATCATCTTGTTCCCCATCCAGTCCATGGATCTCCAGATGGAACACTTGGCTGTGTGTTCTCTTCTCTTTCACATCATGTTGTTTAATTTTCCCAGCACCCTGTGAGGACGTTGAGGCTCAGGGAGGGGCCACAGCCAGTGAGTGTCAGGGCTAATCCAAGCCCACTCTCTTCGAAGGCCCTGCTTTCTCCCTGTCGCTGAGCTGTCACAGGCCACCCTGCTCACAGGCCTCTGTGACCAGACTTTTGGATCACCAGCTTCACCAAGACATGGGGCAGAGGTGACTATGATATTGGTCCTGGGCCTTCCGTGCATGGAGCCAGTAGGTTCTTTCAGTAGTTGTTTACACCTCCAGGACCCTGTGATGGGGCTGCCAGCTGCCACCCTGTGGCCTACGAGGATGAAGCAGGGAGCCCCTCGTACAGAGAACTAGGAACAGGCTCTGAGAAAGGCCATTTGGCAGGTTCAGCTCATTTTTTGCTCAATAAACGGGGTTGGTTTCCTGGTTGGTTTCTGGAGCTGGCGAGGTGAATCGGCATTCCAGCTCCCAGGGAGCTCAGGGGCTGGAGGGCTGTGTACAGGAGGGAGTCCTGTGCGTGCTAGGAGAGAGGGGCTGTGGGCACATGAGGGTTAGGAGGAGCAGGTCACCTGGGCTGAGAAAGTCCAGAACTGGAATATGGTCCCTGAACTCACAGCTAGTTCTCCTTTCCTCCAAACAGGCTGCCTTAGCACCAGTGTGTGGATGGTAGGTAGGGGTTCCCATCTTCCCAGAGAGCTCAGACTTTGAGGCTGGGGTGGGGGGCCTGCGGCTCAGCCCCTGCTGGTCCCTATACCCCTTAGGACAATTGGAGGTTTGATGGCAGCTAGATTTTCAGGCTGCTCAGACTCTAGCCTGAACCTCAGGGCCCTGCCCATGTCTACCTGGAGAATCCACCTGGCCTCTGAAGGAGCTTGGATACCTGTGGAGTCTAGGGGGCTGGGAAGGCCCTTTTCCCAGGCCTGAGAAAGGGGACCAAATGCAAACTGCTCAACAGTGTGAATGACTTTGTAGGCTGTGAATGCTTCCCTAGGGTCTTATCTTCCCTATCTGTGACATGACACTCCTGAGCTGGTCCGGGAAAGCTGGATGCCTGGTCACTCTGCTGGCCATGGGTACTCTAGGGCTGTGTGGCTCTGGATCCCATGCTCTTTCTTCCTCCTGCTGTGCTGAGCTTCCGCTGGTTTCCCAAGGGAGGGGGGAGGGCCAGATGGACTCTCTATGAGCCTAGGAACAGGAAAATGGTGGTCCCTCGTTGTCCACAATGCAGTCCTCTTCTACTCCTGAGCTAACCTCATCCAAGGCAGCTAAAAACAGTACAGCTATCTTGAGAGCGGCAGTGAACATAAAGTGACCAGGGTTGACTTCCCTCCCTGAGTGGTGGGGAGGGTGCTGGATGGAAACCATGCTTCTACCAAGGGTGAGCACCTGCTGCCCCCAGCCCTGTGCTGAGTGCCAAGGGGCAAAGAAGATATCCCCCCCTCCCCTAGTGCAGAGAATTCAGAGGTGAGAGATCCATATGGGAAGGTAGTGTGAGACTGGAGAATGGTTCTTGGAGAGATCTAGTCTGGGCTAGACCTTGAAGGCTGGGTAAAAATGGGAGGATAGAGGCCCTGATGAGGGCTTCCAGGGGCCAACCAGATGGCCTCATCAGGCCAGCCCTGTGAGGGCTAGGTAAGCCAGCTCTAGTACAGATTTTCCTTCCTTTCTGAGCCACGTTATTCAACGTTGAGTCGGAAGACCCAGAAAGGAGTGACCGTGTGGCAGCTGGCCCCAGAGCATCTTCTGAGGGCCCCGCTGTGTTTTTGCAAGGGGACCTATTGGGCTCTGGCCTCTGGCCTACTGCTCTGTTATGTTAGAAAGGGCTGGCCCTCCCCCTGGGGCAGGGATCCACCTCTGTCAGGTCCCTCTGGTGGCAATCTGGGCCTTCTAATTTTTGGTGGACTTCTAAAGCCTAGTGCAGATTATGGATTTACTGGCCCAACTTGAGTTTGAATCCTGACTTTCCCACTGTCCTGCTGAGTGACCTTGGGCACATTACCTCTTCTGGAGCCTTAGTGTTCTTATCTCCAAAATGGGATAAAGTCTCCCCCCACACACAGTTGAGACAGTGGCTCAGCCCAAGTCCTGAGATGTAGAGGCACTCGGTTGGTGGTCCGTCCCTGTGTCCACAGTAACTGTGGTGAGCACTGGGGTGGGGAGAACTTGCAAGGAGGGGCCAGAAAGAACAGCTGGAAGGATGGCTTTCCCAGTGTTCTGCCCAGACCACATGGAGCCCATGAGCTGCTCGCCACCAGGAACATCTGTGAGAATCTAGGAGATGAGGTTACCATCCCCGGGAGCCTCATTCTCCCCAGGCTGTGGCTGTAGGCTGCCTCTGCCCATGGCCCTAGCTGTGCCAAAGCCATGTCACTTGATGAGTCTGTGCCCAGAGGGGAGACTGAGGCCCACCCAGGGAGGGTGGGGCATGACCCATGGCCATCTGCTTTCCCCCCAGGAGTGGCCTGCAGCGCCATCCTCATGTACACGTTCTGCACCGACTGTTGGCTCATCGCAGTGCTCTACTTCACCTGGCTGGCGTTTGACTGGAACACGCCCAAGAAAGGTAGGAGCATAAGCTCCTCAGTCCACCCCCCCCCCCCCCGCCCTTGGGACACTTCCTCCTGTGCTAGCTGAGGTTCCTCAAAGTGGGCGCTGCCCTTTTTACTTAGCACCTGCTAGGTGAGAATTGTGGAGCTAGGCCAGGGGGTGGGGTGGGTGGGGGTGTTGAAAGCCCCTTTGAGGGCACCATCCTGGTGCTCAGAGCTCACACCCAATTAAGGCTTCGCATAACTTGAGGGATAGAAGGTGGAAGGACTGGGAGGGGGGAGGGGGGAGACAATGGTCCACACCGTGACAGGCCCCTAACTCAGGGTTCACGCTGGCTCTGTCTTCTCTGCCTTGCCCAAATGTCACCCACCCCCCACTCCCGCTCCTTCCCGACACTGTATTTTGTTCCCTGGAAGGTGGCAGGAGGTCACAGTGGGTGCGAAACTGGGCTGTGTGGCGCTACTTTCGAGACTACTTTCCCATCCAGGTAAAGCCGTGCGGGTGTTCTCTTGGGAGGGTGGGAATGGACAGGGAAATCTGAGCTCAAGCTTTAACTCACGCATCTGCGGTTACCACATGGGCCGAGTGACCCCCTTCCACTCTGAAATCTGTTCATATTCTATCTCACTTTATGCAGTATTTGAGGCAATTTAGGATACATACAATGTCATACCAGCTAAAAACAAAAATCGAGACTTGAGGGGAAAGGCTTCTAGTATAGTTCAGCCATCAGGGTCAACAAAGTTGCAGCAGTTGAGCTTTGTGGTCAACTCTTAGCTTCCCGGCAGCCAAGGCAAAAAGGGAAACGTGATAGTTGTTGGTTTTTATTCAGGGAAAGGAAGAAGCATACTAGTTTCTTAGGGAAACAAGACTTGTACTAGCATTTGGATCTAAAAGATGTTTCAGACACTGAGATCATTAGTGATATAAAGGGCACATATAATAGCAGATATTACGGCCGTTGCTTGTCTGCCTTTCAGTGAATATTAAAAGCCTAACTTAAAATGGAAGTGGTTTATCAAGAGCAATACTGAGGTAGTTTCAAGTCCATCTGATCTGAACCACGGATACAATTGAAAGCAGTAGGTGAGAGAGGCTTTCTTTTCCTTCTGAAGCTCTGATAAAATGCCACTTTTCTCAGCCAGTTGCAGGGGGCTTGCTGGGCTCATGCTGGGAATTAGGGCCCAGGAAACTAGATGTTCTGTAAAAGAAGAGTGAGACCCTGGTTCTGAAGCTCAGGGAAGGCTTCTGGAGGATGCACTCCTAGAACTCCATCTTAAAGATGAGCAGCACTAAAGAGGCATGGAAACAGATGAACACTTAGGCGCCTGAGTTTGAGAAGAAGCCTGGGGTGCCGGGGGGGGCGGGTATTGAGGAGGTAGAGTGGAGAAGGAGGATCTCCATATATTGGGAGCTTTCTAGAAACCAGCACCTTTCCTCAACGAGTCCCCTTTAACCTTCACAGTACCCTGTGAGGTGGGAATTTGTTTTATCCCTTTTTCACAGAAATAAAACCTGCAGGTCAGCGTGTAGTAAAGCTGAATGAAGCTGGTAGCAGTTTGAGCTGAAATTCCACTTGCTGTCTGCTTCAGAACCCTGCACTCTCCCCACCACAGCGTGCTGCCTCCCTGTGCAGCAGAACTATAGGAGATGGCATGGAGAACTGGGCTTCTCTCGGGTTTGGAGGCTGGAGGCTGGAAGAGCCCAGTATGACCCTGAGTGAGGCACCGTCCCTCCCCCCATATGAAGCAAGTTTAGACTAGGTTGGTCTCTGCATTTACTTCTTGCTGCACCATTGGCTGCTCTGGGATCCCCATGCTGGTCTTCTAAGCACCTATCTTCTTGGGACCAGCCTCAAGGTCCTGACAGGATAAATGATGACTAGGTCTGGACCTTTTCTCATCTTTACCTGGCCCCCAGCCGGTGGTCTACAAGCCAGGCTAGCAAGGCGGAGGCATCTGGGCCCTGGTGCATGTGGGCATTGCTGGGGGATTGTGGCAGAATCCTGGAGGTTTTTCCCTGCAGGAGAAACACCTGTCTGCCCAGCTCACTGAGCACCCCAACACTGGCACACCCTAGCTGCTTAGGGTAATCCAGCAGAAGGCAGTGGGGTCTGAAGAGCGGAGGCAGCATGTGTGAGAATGAATGTGTGCATGGTGTAGGGTGGTGTATGTTTGCTGCTGTGACTCAGTGACTGAGACATCCTGGCATGCTTCCCAGAGGAGGTGGCTGGGTAACCCTACATTCCTCCGCTGCACTCAGTATTGGGAGGGAGCTCCTTCTGCCTGCCACAGCCTGAGCCAGTTTTCCCAGGATCCTTGGGGTCAGTGTTCCTGCTCCTGCCTTTCCTTGACCCCAACTCTCTGGCTGCAAGGAATTCAAGGCTGTTGTTGCTGGAACAATGCTGCATCATCAGACTTAACCCCCTCATTCTAGAAGTGAGGAGACTGAGTCCTGAAAATGGGCACAGTCTGGTTTAGGCTGCATGACGAGTCCATGATGGCATTAGTACTAGAAGCCAAGCCCTAGGCTCTTTCCCACTGAATTCCTACTGCCTGTTTCCCTGGGAGAGATTCAATGCCAGATTTCCCCATTGGATTGAGCCCCACTTCCTGGGTTGTGCTTAGAGACCTGGTTTGAGCTCCTGCTCTGTCACTTTATTCACTGACCAGCAGCTATTGTTCCCTGTCCAGGTCTGGGCTTGGCACAGGAATACAGCAGAGTCGGCCCTGGTACCCCTTAGGTGGGCTCACCATCCTAGCAGATTCTGCTAGACTTTGTAACTTTCTGTCCAAGGGGCCACAGGCACATTTTCTCAATCTCGCTGAGCCTCATTAGCCTTACTTTTAAAATGGAGCAGTTCATATGATAAAAAGTGGTAAATTATGGGTGGATGCCAGGGATTATAGCCTCTTCTCTCTGTTGGGACACCCTTTCATCAGGGAGTAGGCTGCAGTGATCAGAGCAGCCTGTCCCTCTGGAAGATTCCTTGAGTCCAGTAGCCCCCTTCACCCAACAGGATACCCAGTGACCATTGACCAGAGCTGGGATAAGCAGGTGCCCTTCTCTTCTGATCTCCACATTCCCAAAAGAACCAAGCAAAATTCTGTGTCCCTTTTCACACCTCTGTTCCAAGAAGTCAGAGTTGGAGCCAGAGGGCACCTGTGAAGCTGGCCCTGAGAGGGCCCCAGGCACCAGGACCAAAGCCAACCTGGGCCTGAGGCATGCCAGGGCATGGAGCCTTGGCCTGGGCTCTGCTCTTTCTCATTGGTCATCTTGGCCAAGCCCCTGATCCTCAGGCTGCTCTTTTGTGCAGGGAGGGTTTGGTCTTGGTGATCTGATGTCAGAGCTGACGCTCTGTGGTATTCTGTGTGGCCCTTCTGGCCCTCCCCATTTTCCTGGCCTCTTGTCAGTGATTATGTAAGGCTCTCTAGCTGTAACCACCCGCTCACACTTCCCCCGCTTCCTTTGGATAGCTCTTTGCCACCAGAGCAGCTCAGTGAGCCCCAAGAACATTCCTTCTAGCACAGGAGGGCTCATGTAATAGCAGCAGTCATGTGATTTCAGATACCACCAGGTACCTGAGAGAGGAATGCTAGTATCTAGGTCCCCTATCCCTGAGTTATAGGCAGGATCTTTGAAGAGGAGATCAGGAAAGATTCTCTGAGCTTAGAATACCTATCTGTCCATCTGCTTCATTTCCCAGATGGTCCTACTAAGGCCCAGAGAAGAGGGACTGTCCCGAGATCCCAAAGCAAGTTGGTAGCAGGGCTGGTATAAGAACCAAAGCTGTCTACTTCAGGGCCCATGTTTTCCTCCCATGTTCCTCCGTTACTGTGCCATGCTGGGTGAGCTCAGGCAAGTCTGCTCCTCTCTGATTTTGAATTTCTTCCTCTGTTTGGTGCCAAGATAGGACAAGCCCATCTGAGCACCCTTCCTGCCCTGGGAGGCAGAGTGGGAGGAATGACTTGCCAGGAATGTGTCCCAGGCTTATGTTAGCCAGTGAGCCTGGCCTGGGCAGTCCCTTGGCCTGAGACTTTGCCATGAGAGCAAGCATGTCAACAGAGCCTTCATCAGCTGTGCCTTCCTTCTCCCTCCAGAATGGATGCTCTGTCCAGCCCCGAGGGCTGGCTTGAAGACAGATCAAAGCTGTATCAGCCTGCATTCTTCTGGGGACTGCTCCAAGGGCCATTAACTTGCAGTGTGTCCCAAGGCAGCTCACTTAGCAAACGCCCCACCAAACAGAGATGTGAAGGTGAGGGGGAGGTGTTTTAAAGAGCCAGCTAGGGAGCACCTGGGTGGCTCAGTTGGTTGAGCATCTGACTCTTGATTTTGGCTCAGATCTGATCTCAGAGTTGGGAGATCAAGCCCCACATACGGTTCCACACTCATCTTGGAGCCTGCCTGAGATTCTCTCTCTCTCCCTCTCTCTGCCCCTCCCCACCCAGCTTGCATGCACTTTCTCTCTAAAAAAAATAATTAAAGAGAAAAGAAGAGAAAAAGAGCCAGCCGAGCTTCCACCAGATGACACATCTTCATGCCAGTGGCTCAGAGAAAAGCACACTGGGTGGCCCAGTCTAGAGGTGGAGGAGGATTTGCTGTGACCTCTGAGAAGTGGCAACTCCTTTCTCTAGGTCTCAATCTCCACCTTGCCATCAAAGGACCAGCCTAGATCAGGGCTCTTCCAGCACATTCTATGCTTTGGACTTCCAGACCCAGCCTGCGGTTCCAGAGATTACCAGTGTGGTGCTGGCTGCCTTAGCTCTTACCTTGACACATTCCTACCGTGTGGAAATCAGCTCCAGGTTCTAGCTTTACTGCAAGCTACTGTTGTGGGTACACCTCTTCAGGAGTTGAAATCTCAAAACAGTCTCCTGGCAAAGCTCCTGTAAAACTGCGGGCTCCCTTTTAGACTCCCTCACTGCCCCCTACCCAATAGTCATGACTTAGGCTGCTGCTGTGTTTTTTTTTTTTTTCTTTAAGATTGTATTTATTTGCTCATGAGAGATAGAGAGAGGCAGACACACAGACAGAGGGAGAAGCAGGCTTCCCCAGGGAGCCCTATGTGGGACTCGATCCCTGGACCCCAGGATCATGACCTGAGCCAAAGGCAGATGCTCAACCACTGAGCCACCCAGGCATCACTAGGCTGCTGCTGTTTTTCGTTTATGTATCAGGCAGCAAAGTGCTGGTTGGGTTTTTGAGCTGCTTTAATGTGCTTGCCAAAGGCAAAGTGGGAGAAAGAGTACCAAAGGCCCAAGCAATGGGGGGTGAAACTCAGGGGGTCTGGCTCACACACATCCCAACAGTTACAGAGCTGGGAATGGTGCCAGCCACCATCTGCTCCATCGCCCTTGGGTCTCTGTCACCTGAAGATTCAGATTTCAGTTTCCCAGGGTCAGCCACCAGCACCCCTGCACCCCAAATTGAGCACCAGGTCCTTTCCCCAGCCAGGGGTTCCCGAATCTAGAATCATGGAAAATACAGGCTGTTGACATTCTGCCAAGGGTCCATGGCTCTGCCTTCAGCTGGCACCAGTGCAGGGTACTTTTAAGCACAGCAGTGGGGGTGATATCAGGGCCACCCTTCTAGAGGCAGGACAGCCCACAAGACCAAAAATGTTCATACCCTTGGACCCAGGAATTGTTCCCTTTAGAAGTTTGTCAAATAATCAGATATGTGGACAAAAAGAAGGTGCTTAGGGAAGCATTATTTCTGAGGGAAATTTTGGAAGGTTTTTAAAGATCTATCAATCAGAATTTGATTATGATTTTATTACACACTGCATGGCTACATGACAGAATAATGTAGCCACAAGAGACACGTGACTGAGGGATTGTGATAGGAAAAATAGTTATGATAGGCTTGGTAGAAAATGATGTTAAAAATGAGAGACACCTGGGTGGCTGAGTTGGTTGACATCTGCCTTTGGCTCAGGTCATGATCCCAGGGTCCTAGGATCGAGCCCCACATTGGGCTCCCTGCTCAGTGGGGAGCCTGTTTCTCCCTCTTCCTCTGCAGCTCCTTCTGCTTGTGCGCTCTCTCTCTGTCAAATAAATAAATAATAAAATCTTTAAAAAAGAGAAAATTATGTAAAAATGATATCAACCACATGCCCTTAATTTTGTGGTTTTTATTTTTTAAAGATTTATTTAATTATTCATGAGAGACACACAGAGAGAGGTAGAGACACAAGCAGAGGGAGAAGCAGGCTCCCCACAAGGAGCCCGATGCAGAACTCGACCCCGGATCATGGGATCACGTCCTGAGCCAAAGGCAGACACTCAACCACTGAGCCACCCAGGCGTCCCAATTTTGTGGTTTTAAAAAAAGAGCATGTGTATATTTGAGTAGCAAAAGAACTCAACACGTCAGAGGGGTTTATCAGAATGAAGACAGGACAAGTGCTTTGCATCACCTTTTCACTTTCCTGTATTTTTAAAACACTCCATGATTATTTGTTATTTTTCTAATCAGAAAAGAAATGATGTTTCTGAACAAAATAGTCTTGCTCTCCATCCCTCTCGGAACCCTCCACCTCCACCATGTTCTGTGCAGGGAGCAGCCCCCTGAGGAAGCCAATCATTCTTTAGAGCATCCCAGGACATCTTTGTTGATAGCTGGCCATACAGCTGGTCCCCTGCCCCTGTAGGGCTGGCACAGGGCTGTTGCTTACCCCGTCCTCCCCACAGCAGAGCATGAACCAAGCCTGGCCGCATGCAAGGAAGTTTCCATCTAAGCCAGCTGCACTGTCCCTTCTCTGGCCAAACTAAGGGACATGGACTTTACCTTGACAAAACCTGGACATCCCTCTTCATCTGAGAGTGGCCGGGGTTGGTTGAGGAGAATGGGCCCAGGAGGAGGGCAGGCAGGAGGCTGTCAGGGTGCAGATCAGAGGACCTGGTGTGTTTGGCTGGAGAAGTATGGGAATGAGAGAGAAAGTTTCCCACTCCATTCCCCGGGGACTCTCAGTCTAAGTGGCAATTGCGAGAGTCCTGGGTCAGGTGCAGTGTCGCTCGGGTCCTTCGGGTCCAAAGTCACTCAGGGTCCAGCATCTGCGGGGCGTGTCCCAGGACTCCTCTCCCAGCAGTTTCCTCTGACTGAGTTTTGCCCTGCAGCTGGTGAAGACACACAACCTGCTGACCACCAGGAACTACATCTTTGGATACCACCCCCATGGCATCATGGGCCTGGGTGCCTTCTGTAACTTCAGCACAGAAGCCACAGAAGTGAGCAAGAAGTTCCCTGGCATACGACCCTACCTGGCCACGTTGGCCGGCAACTTCCGGATGCCGGTGCTGAGGGAGTACCTGATGTCTGGAGGTGAGAATCCACCCCTGCCTGCCCCTGCTGGGCCCCGTTGTGCAGGCCTGAGCCTCTCCACTGAGCAAGGTGACAGAAAGGCCCGGAGGCCAACACACCGTGCCCCAGCGGGCTGGTCCTGTGCTGGCAGACAGTGTGCCACAGGCATGGTGGATCAGGTCTGAGCAGGAGAGCTGTCCATATGGTCTTCAGGATTCAGTTTGGATAGTATCTTCCCTAGGAAGCCACCTCTGACCCCTTTTCTGGGCTGCCCTGGCCCCTGGGCTGCCCTTTGCATGACCTAATCACCATTCATGGCTCTGTCCTTATCCTCCCGCCTGTGACCCCTGCCACCCTGATCCGCTGGGATCCCCAGCACCTAGCAACAGCCTGGTAGAGTTAGGACCTCAAGGAATGTTTGCCAAATGAACGAGTTCCCTAAACAACCTCATATCGTTATTCCCATTTTACAGATAAATAAGCCAAGGCTCAGAAAAAGAAATAGCTGATGCAGGACTATATAACTTCTAGTGGCTGGGTTAGGTCTGGAGCCCAAGTCCAGGGCTCTTTCTGTTTATGTTTGGCCTTATGCAGGGGGGAGGGGGTGCATTTGTGAACAGCCCTGACTCTGTGTCCTTCTCCCTGCCAGGCATCTGCCCTGTGAACAGGGACACCATAGACTACTTGCTTTCAAAGAATGGGAGTGGAAATGCCATCATCATCGTAGTGGGGGGTGCAGCCGAGTCCCTGAGCTCCATGCCTGGCAAGAACGCAGTCACCCTGCGCAATCGCAAGGGCTTTGTAAAACTGGCCCTACGCCATGGGTAAGTGCTCCCTACACACACATACACACACACACACACACCAGCGTGCACATGCATGCACAGCCCTCCAAAGCTATTTGGCTCCTTGGTTCCTGGACACAAGGCCCAGACCCCAGAAAGGCATGGATGAGAGTCTGCCCTCCTGTAGGCAAGGAGAGGTTGGAGGTCAGAGCCAGACCAAGTTTGCTCAAGTGTAGCCTGAGTGTCTGAGTGGAGCAGAAATGCAGCCTGTGCATCCTGGGCCCTCGCAGATGGGCTGAGAGGCCAGGCTCCGGTGCAGGACGGTGCACCCTCAGGCCAAAACATGTCATGTTGCTAGGAGAGCAAAAGGCCTGCAATTAGGATTGGCAGACCATGGCTTCTCTCTTTCAGAGCTGACCTGGTTCCCACCTACTCCTTCGGGGAGAATGAAGTGTACAAGCAAGTGATCTTTGAGGAAGGCTCCTGGGGCCGATGGGTCCAGAAGAAGTTCCAGAAGTACATTGGCTTTGCCCCATGCATCTTCCATGGCCGAGGCCTCTTCTCCTCTGACACTTGGGGGCTGGTGCCCTACTCCAAGCCCATCACCACCGTGGGTGAGCATCCCCAGCCTGCAGCCCCTTACCTCAAGGTGCCCCACTGCTAGTTTGCGGGAGAGTGAGGATTCACGTCCAGGCTATCTATTTCTGACGTCCATGCCCTAAACCATGTGGATGTGGATATGTTTGGGTGCCAAAGGAATGGCTAGTGGGGGTGGGTAGTGGGCGGTAGGGAATTTGTTCCATTACTATGAGCCAAGCAGTGCCAGGTGAGAAAACGAGACTTGGCAGTCTGTGTTTGCAGAACTCAGGAGTCTATCAGGGAAGACCAGGAAGACCAGTCTATCAAGCAAAGATCATGAGGGGGTGTGAGGGGAATGTGCAAGGCGCTCACTCTGGAGGGTTGTAGTGAACCCAGGGCAGAGGCGACTCTTACACCTCTAGCTGAATAGGAATTATCTAGCAAAAGAGAGGAGGAGGAGAGATTTGTCAGAAACATTAGCCTGAGTGAACTGTCCACAGCAAAATTGTATAGATTTTTGAGGAACAGAAAGAAAAACATCAACATGACTGGAGCATAAGGCTCTGAGAAGTATAGTGAAAATCAGCTGTGGTTGTTTTTCAGCTTTGTTGTTCTGAGTGTGTGTGTGTTTGTGTGTGTGTGTGTGTGTGTGTGTGTGTGTGTGTGTGTGTGTGTGGTTCATGAGCCAGAGATCACACAGAAGTGTGAACGCTGCCAGGCATGGACTTTCAGGGTCAAAGCTCACACAGATACTTTGAGTTATCAGCATCAGGTATTTTCTTTGTATTTTTACAAAGACTAATTTCCTGAACCCTAGGCACAGACCCAGACTCACTCTCTGCTATTGTTACACACAAATCCTGTGCCAGGCCCCATTGCTCTTAGGCAGCAGGGACATTTCCATGTGCAGGTGTGGCTGGAGAGGGGTTGGCTCCTGTGGGCAGTGGGAATGAGTCTGCTCTTCGCCTAAGAATGGAGAGCTGCTTGAGGGTTTTGGGAAGGAGAGGTTCAGACCTGCACTTTATAGTGATTCTTGGGGCTGCTGGGTAGCAAATGGGCTAGGAGGGTAAGAATGAATCCCCAAGACAGGTGCAGACGCCTCTGTGGCAGCTGCTAGGGACTGAGGGAATGGCTGTGGCAATGGAAGGAAAGGACATGAACTGGGGAGAAATTTCCAAAATGTCTTTGCCAGGGCTTTGGGATGAGTTGGGTGTGGGGATGCAGAAAATAAAGCAGTGCATGGATGTATGAATGTTGTGCTCCTCCTCCCTCACCAAACTTTTCAAAGCATGCCATGTGATATCAGAATCCCTAGCAAAGCCCTACAAGGAAGGATCCCATGTGACAGGTGAAGGAACCCTGTTGATCCTGCCTGCTGCTTATTGACCAAAGGGCATGGGGCAGGTCCTTTCCATGCCCTGGGTCCTCCTCTAGCAGGGGGACCACCTGAGATAGAGCATATTTGGCACAGTTCCTGGCACATGGTTGGCACGTAGCGCAGGGTCACTGCCATCAACATCATGGCAAAGTCTCAGAGATGGTGGACCAAGGGGACTGACTAACCAGAGGCCTCTGCCCCATTCTTCAGTGGGTGAGCCTATCACCATCCCCAAGCTGGAGCACCCAACCCAGCAGGACATAGACCTGTATCACGCCATGTACATGGAGGCCCTGGTGAAGCTCTTCGACAAGCACAAGACCAAGTTTGGCCTCCCGGAGACGGAGGTTCTGGAGGTGAACTGAGCCTGCCATTGAGGGCCAGCTCCTGGGAGAAACCAGCTACAAATCGTTTTCTACCAAGTTCTTGAATGCTTTTTTGTTCTGTAAATTTGGAAGCGTCATGGGTGTCTGTGGGTTATTTAAAAGAAATTATAATAATTTTGTTAAACCATTACAAATGTTAGGTCTTTTTTCAGAGGGAAAAAGTGAATATTTCAAACTCTCGCACTTCCCATCTATCCTGCTCTAGGTGGTGGCTAACACATCTGAGCCTTTATGGTTTCCCAACTAACCCTCTGCTTCCTTTCCCAAAATTACAGAGAAAACTCAGTCCTAGTTAACTGGGAAAAAAGGACAGCCATTAGTGGCTCAGGCAAGTTAGATTACTTGCAGAATTTTTCCCACTGCAGGAGAAGGTGCAGCTCTATTCCAAACTACCTACCCCACACTTAACTGCAAGGCTGGCCCCTCTTAGCAAGGGGAAGATTTGGAGGGCACAGTTGTCCCCATTTTGAAGAGCATCTGGAATGCTCCAGCTTGAGTCCAGCCATTCTTTTAAATCTGAGGCTTCCAGAGCAAGAATGGGGGTGGCAATGATCCTGTGCTGGCATCTGTGCTGTCCCAGATGCACCGTCTCCAGGATTATTCAGCCACCATGTTCTGGTTGGAGTGATTGGTCCTCTTCCACAGGGTGCTGATAACATGGAACCAGAACAGACCCAGACTTGGCCTGAATCACATACTTTTCCTGTGGCCTCCATTTGTTTAACCCATACTCCGAAGTGCAGGTGTGAGGAAAGGATCCCTCTTCCTGTTCACAGAGGGGCCTGGTCTTCTGAGCAGCAGATTGGTTTCAGGTCAGGAGTCCCCTGAACCCAAGCCTCACATATTTGTGCCTTTCTGAGAGAGTAGGGGCCAGGGAAGAAATCCAGCCCCTCCTCTGTGTGTTCTGTTTTCTTTTGATGAGATTGTTGTACCATGTCACACTTTTGTATTTTACAAAATGAATAAATAAAAACGAGAGTCCACTGTGAGTTATTGCTGGAGTTGCATCTGTATCTTGCTGCTGATGCTCGAAGAAACCATGGCCCCATCTGGGCCACCTGCCAAGCCTTACCCCTTGCTCCTTTGGGCTACACGACCCTGTGGTGTATTGGCTACCTATTGCCGTGTGACAAATTACTCCAGAATGTAGTGGTTGCAAACAACATTGTGTCCACCACACAATCTGAGAGCCAGTAGATGAGCTCCAGCTTAGCTGAGCCCTCTACCTCAGCGGCTCTCACAAGGCCACAGTCAAGGTGTCAGCTGGGCTACAGTTATCCTAAGGCTTGACTAGGAGAGGATCTACTTCCAAGGTCATTTCTATGGTTGTTGACAGGGTTCACTTGCTCATGGGCAAAATATTGACCAGAGGCCACTCTTAGTTGCTTACCACACGGGCCTTTCCATGGAGTAACTCACACTATGGCAGCTGACTTCATCAGAGAGGTAAGCAGGAAGAGCCAGAGAATGTGCAAGGCAGAAGTCAAGTTATTTTATAACTTAATCTCAGATGTGATATCCTATCACTTTTGCCATATTCTTCCTATTAGATGCAAGTGACTAGATCCAGCTCACCACACCCAAGAGGACTATACATTGAGTGGAAATCAGGAGGCAGGGGGTCCTTGGAGCCCCCTCATAGCTATCTACCCCATGTGCTAAAGGGTTACTGTCCTATATGTAGGTAAAAGCTACAGTCCTGAAATGGCTGAGCTGGAATCGTCCTCCACAGATCACTTAAAGCATGTTTCTTGCCTCTGACCTCGGTTATACCACAAAGTGGGAGAGCTGGCCTATTGTCACTGTAGTGATTTCATACCACACCTAGGTCTCACAAGATGGCACCTCTCTCGGCTCTAATTCCATTGGGTTCAATGAGTCCTAAGCCACTGGGAACCCTTCCTAGCTGAGACCAAATGACTTCATTCCAACTTTACCACTGCTTAAGTGCCCATTGTTGCTATTCATTCACCCACTTCAAGGATCACCCCCCTGTGCATCCAACATGGGGTGCCTCATTGAGCTGGAACCTCAATGCCTGACCTGGGACTTGAAGGATGACTGGAAGTTTTCCAGGAAGGAAATGAAGGGCAGAGCACCAAGTGCAAAGACAGGGAGATGGCAGTGCTGATCTGAAGGAGGAGGTGGTGGCAGATGGGTCTGTGGTGGGGGTTGGCTTGGGAGGGTGGGAGACTTCTACAGAGTTGCTAGGTGGGCAGTGGTGCAGGTGACAGCAGGAGATACCCTGAAGGGGCCTCAGGCCCACATACCTCCAGTAGGGGACAGATATTTCCTCTAGGATGGAGGAAAGGCCTGTTTTTTGAGGACAGTCTCAGCCCCATCCAGCCCCAGTGTGAGGTTAGCCAGGACCCTCAGGCTATGGCTCCAGACTGAGGCCTGGCCCTAACAGGCCATCTCGCAAAGGCAGGCCCTTATTCTCAGTGTTAATTTTGTGAAGACTGAACACCTAGTGTACGTGAAGGAGCACCATCATCTCCGCCTAGGAGCAGCGACAATCAGCAGGGCCCAAATCCCAGAGGGGTCCTCACCTATGGCAATGTACGCCTAGCAGCAGCCTGTGCAGAGCCGAGCAGAGGACTGTTTGCTCTGAGCAACATGTGGGGGGCTCTAGGTAAATGCTGTGAACATTGCTTCTGATTGGGAGTTGTTCCCTCAGGACAGGGAACGGGATCCTCCTTTTCCAGATGAGCATCTACTTTTGGACCTAGGAGGTGGGGCTGTAGTCAGCCAGGAAGTTGTCAAGTCCAATGATTCTACTTGTGGTTCACAGATATGACCACTAGGGAGCGCTGAAGCTAGTTCTGAGCCAAATATCCCACAGAGGCCCAAGTTTCGTTTCTTTTCTTTTTTAAAAGATGTTATTTATTTATTCATGAGAGACACACACACAGAGAGGCAGAGACATAGGCAGAAGGAGAAGCAGGCTCCCGGCGGGGAGCCCGATGTGGGACTTGATCCCAGGACCCTGGGATCACACCCTGAGCCGAAGGCAGATGCTCAACCGCTGAGCCACGCAGGCGTCCCAAGTCTTCTATTTCCTTGTTGATCTTGTTGATCGTCTGCCCAATCTTTCTATCCATTATTGAAAATGGGTACTGAAGTCTCCAACTATTGTTACGTTGTGTTTTCTTTTCCCTTCAATACCGTGAATTTTGCTATGTACATTTTGGGCCTCTGCATATATGTCCATACTCATTACGTCTTCCTGATGGAGTCACCCTTTTATCATTATAACATGCCCTCTGTCTCTAGTAACAATTTTTGTCTTAAAATCTATTTAGCTTACAGATGTATAGCCACCCCTGCTCTCTTTTAGTTACTACTTGCATGAAACACCTTCTTCCATCCATTTTCTTTCAAACTATTTGTGTCTTTGAATATGAAGTGTATCTTTTGCAGGCAGACTAGTGTTGGATCTTTTTTCCTCTCATCCATACTTTTACTTTCTGCCTTTCTCCTTGGAGTGTTAAGTCTACGTACATCTAATTATTGATCAAGTAGGATTTACACATGCCATTTTGCTATTATGTCTTTCTGGTTCACCTCTCCCTTCGTTCCTTCCTTAAATGTGTATTTTTTAATACACTTTTAATTCTCTAGTTGTTTCTTTTGCTCTATGTTTTTAAGTTATTTTCATAGTGGTTACCCTGGAGATTAAAATTCACATCTTAATTTAAAATAGTCCTGTTCAGATTAATAATAACTTAATTTTTCCATCATTTGGCAGGCTGGCCTGAGAGGAAAAAGGGGCAGGCCACACATAGGAATGATGTGGCAGGTTGAATAGTGGCCTACAACATGATACGTATATATCTTAAACCCTGCAATTGGTGAAGGAATGTGACTTTATTTGGGAAAACAGCCTTTGCAGATATAATGAAGTCAAGAATCTCAAAATGAGATAATCTTAGATTATGTAGGTGGGCTCTAGTGTCCTTCTAGGAGAAAGACACAGGGAAAGGGGGAGAAGGCAAAAACTGGACTTACATAGCACAAGCCCAGACAACCCACAGTCACCAGGTTCTGGAAGAAATAAGGAAGGATTTTGCCCTAGAGTCCTCGAGGGGGCAAAGCCTTCCCAATGCCTTGACTTTGGATTTCTGGCATGCGGAACTGTGACAGAATGAATTTCTGTTTTAAGTCAGCTAGTTTATGGCTTAACCTAATACAGTGACCTTCAATATATTTATATCACCTAACAGAGGAGTTGTATCGGTGGATGTAGAATCTGGTCTTCTCATCAATAAAATATTGGACAACATGGATTTGAACTGCCCAGGTCCACTTAAACATGGATTGTTTTTGATAAATGTGATATAGTGCTGTAAATGTATTTTCTCTCATGATTTTCTCTTCTCTAGCTTGCTTTATTGTAAATACACAGTATATAAAGCAAATAACATAAAATATTGTTAATCGACTGTTTATGTTATCAGTTCGGCTATTGGTCAAGAGTAGGCTATTAGTAGCTAAGTTTGGGGGGAATCAAAAGTTATACTAGAATTTTCAATTGTGTGTGTGTCAGGGGTCGGTATCCCTAACACATATGTTTAAGAGTCAACTGTATTTCGCATTTCTTTACTTGAGGCGGGTTGCAGTTGTGGAAGGTACCTTTTTTCTGATAATTCTGAGAGGTGGAAGAAATTTCCCTTTAATGGTAATTAATAGGATCATTAGGAGAAAATAGGAATTTCCCCCACCCCTTGGCTTCAACCATAATTTTTTAAAGATTATATTTATTTATTCATGAAAGACACAGAGAGGGAGGCAGAGACACAGGCAGAGGGAGAAAGAGGCTCCTCATGGAGAGCCCGATGTAAGACTTGATCCCAGGACCCCGGGATCACACCCTGAGCCAAAGGCAGATGCTCAACCACTGAGCCACCCAGGTGCCCCTTCAACCATAATTTTTTATAACAAATCTCTGTCACATACGTATTCCGAACTTATTTTTTTTCACGATTCTGTTTCCCTTCCTTATAAACAAACTCTTTTTCAAGATATTTTTCATCACTTCCTGCTAAGAGAATTCTGCTTTGTATATTTTTATCTAACATTTGTGTCATGCATACACACAATTTTATCTCCTACATTTTTTACATAACATTGAATTGCACTGGAGGGGTCGTGAGTTCAAGTTCCACATTGAGCTTGCTTTTTATTTTTTAAGATTTTATTTATTCATGAGAGACACACACAGAGAGGCAGAGCCACAGGCAGAGGGAGAGCAGGCTCCCTGAGGGGTGCTTGATATGGGACTCAATCCCAGGACCCCAGGATCACGCCCTGAGCCAAAGGCAGACCCTCAACCGCTGAGCCACCCAGGTGCCCCACAAAGCTTGCTTTAAAAAAAAAATGCTATAGCACACTGTAGGGTTGGTAACACAGGAGTAAGGCTGCTTTCAAATCCTAGCCCTGTACAGAGGGAGGGTGCTGAAGGTTTCAACCTCCTAATCAGGGCTGGTTTCCCTGGCAACCAGCCCCCATCCTTAAATTTATCTGGGACTTTCCAAATGTCACCTCATTAACATAATCTCAGATGTGGTTGAAAGGGATTTGTTATGGAAACAAAAGATATTTATTTCCCTCTCTGAAGCTTTTGGAACTGAGGACAAAACTAAGTATTATAACAAAAGATGGCCCTATGCTTCCTCCTATGTGCACATTCTCCCCCTCTCTCTTTCTCTCACTCTAAATAAATCCTTTCTTTTTTTTAAAGATGGTCCTTATGGCTCTTATATAGGCAATTACAGGAGTTTTAGGAGCTATGTGCCAGGAACAGTGAACAAAAACCAAATATCTATTATTTATTATAAATCACAGTATACCACTCCTGTTCTCTGAAACAGTTCCTCGGTCTCTCCTTGACCATGACCTTGACAGTCTTGGAGATTATGAGTCTAGTATTCTGTAGAACACCATTTGGTTTTGTGATGTCTACTTTTTCCTTATGATTGACTCCAACTATCCATCTTTAGCTGAAATATCACAGAAGTAATGATGGACTCTACTCCCTGCATCCTAGTAGGTAGTCATGATTTCAGTTTGTCCTACTGGGCAATGCTCACCTGATCACTTGATTAAGGTGAGAACCATCAAGCATTTACATTGTGAAGTTACGCTTTCTTCATCCTTTGAAAATCTCTCTTTCCCTCCCTTTTTATATCAATAAAGACTCGTGGATCCCTATTTTATTCAGTGATCTATATGCCTCTATCATTATTTGATGCTCAAACTGCTCCAGATTTGACCAGTGGGAGATCCATCAAACTGGCTTCTGTGTCCTTTCGACATGTCTCCTTCTTTTGTGGGGGGTGGGGGGCAGGAGGAATACTTCCATACTTTCTGGCACAACTAGACATCCTAGGATCATCTTGTACTTTTTCTGGCCCAATCCGGGAGTTAGCCATTTCTTCAGAGTCTTGATTCCTCTTAGTGGAGGAGGATATTTAAAAACCCAGATCTGGGCAATGATGGTCTGTCACCACAGGGTTCATTCAAGTCCTTTCTTTTCCTATATTTGAAACTCCTTTTTCTGATAGAAACTGGCTCCCATTATCCTTAATATATTTATTTATTTGATCAATCCTTCTGCACATAATCAATCTTCCATTGTTACCATTTTGTTCTCCATCCCTGAACCCAATACTGAGGCTCTCAAGGCCAGTTTCACTGGATGTGACCTATGCAGCTGTCCCACACCTGGTGCTTAGAAAGGCCCCATGCTTGATTTAATGCTATTGCCTCCTTGGAGTTCTTGATAATTTTCAACACGGGCCTCTGCATCTTCACTTTGCCCCATGCCCCACTAATTATGGAGCCAGTCCTTAGCCCTGCTTGAGCTGTGACATCTTGCTTTAGGTTGGCCTCCCAGTGGACATCCTATTCACCTATTCTGGTCGATTCCTAGCCTTGTGCTAGGATCTCCTCCACCCACTGCTGGCCCTGTGTGGACATCTTCCTCACCTTACTCTGCTTCTGACTCCCTGCTCTGGGCCTTCCACACCATTCCCTCACCCCATGCTGATCTTGTTCTCAGCCCCACCCTAGGGCTTTTGGACTACATTATTTAGGAAGAGAACAAGAAAGAAAAACTGTGTAGAGAGTTTTAGCTTTGGATTTTTTGCACCTATACTTTGCAGTCGATGGAAGTAAGATTCTCGTTCTTTGGGGAAAATTTGGTTCTTAATAGTGTATTCTACTTAATGCAGGCGGTGTGGTATGGAGGACAGAGCCCCAGCCTAGGAAGCAAGAGACCTGGGTTCACAAGTCAATCTGCCACTAAGAGTCATGTGACTTTGGGCAGCTCATTTCCATTACCAGAGCTGCTTTTTAGGATCAGGTAAAACTAGGGCAATAATACCAACCTCACAGAGTCCTGTGGGGATTGTTCAAGGTATTGTATCTCCAAGGTAAAGTACTAGACAAATGTTAGTTCTCTCTAGCCCCCAGGGAAATCTGTTAGAGAGGGGAATGAATTTGAATTTCCCTCAAATCCTGCAGCCAATTAACTGCAATTCCAAGACCCTGTTTCTTCTTCTGGCTTGGAGCTCTCAGACACCCCACTCTGCAGCCAAGATCAAGGGAACTCGGGTATCCGTTAAGCCCCCCTCTTCTCAGGAACTCAGCCACATTTCCGTGTTCCAACTGTCCTCTAACTCATTGAAGAAATGTCACAATTTATTGTTACCATTTTCACCACTCCCTCCTGCTCTGGTGTCTGCTCATGACACAACTGCCAGAGTGACATTTTTATGTATGTATGTATGTATGTATGTATGTATGTATGTATGTATTTTAAGCAGACTCCATGCCCAGCATGGATCCCAATACAGGGCTTGAACTCATGACCCTGAGATCAGGGCCTGAGCTGAGATCAAGAGTTGGATGATCAACTGGCTGAGCCACTTCGGCACCCCCAGAGTGATTTATTTATTTACTTTTTAAAGATTGTATTCATTTATGAGAGACATAGAGAAAGGCAGAGACATAGGCAGAGGGAGAAAGAAGCAGGCTCCCTGCAGGGAGCCCCATGCAGGCCTCCATCCCAGGACTCTGGGATCATGACCTGAGCGGAAGGCAGACACTCAACCACTGAGCCACCAAAGTGCTCCTAGAGTGACACTTTAAAAACATAAATCAGATCACGTAGCTCCCCTGCTTAAACCTTTCTGTGGTTGTCCACACACCTCAAGGTCTGACTCCCCTGGGGCTACCACACCCGGCAGCATCTGGACCCTGCCAGCATCACTGACTTCATTCCGTGCCATCAGGGCTGGACTAAAAAACTTCAGGAGCCCTAAGCTCTGAAAAGACAAGCTACAGCTGCCACGTCTGCTATATGAAATGATAAATGAAAGCAACACTCAACGGTAAAAGAAATTGAAGGAGGTCTTTGATTTTATTTTTGAAATATCAATTTCTTTCAAAAACTCCTCTCCTCCCCCTCCTACTCCCCCACGCCGGCTGCCTTTCCTGCCTACACCCGCCTGGCCTTCTCTTTCAATTCTTTCAATGCTCTGTGCTCCTTCAGGCTGTTCCTTCTGCCCAAATTCTCCTCTTGCTCTCACTAGCCCGCTTTGTCCAGTGACCTCCTCCTCATCCTTTAGACCTCACTGTAAAAGTCAGTTCCTAAGGAAAGCTTTCTCTGGGGGCTCCCACTGAATCAGCCCTATGGGTAAGATGTGCTTATGTCTAATGCTTGTCGTCCTGGGCTGGCCCGTTAATTCATAGTCATGTGCCCACACTGGCACACTTATAGTCCATGATGGTGTGAAAACCACTGGAACTGAGGAAGGAGTGCTGCTCCTAGGGGCAAGAGGCCCAAGTCTTTTTTTTTTTTTTTTTTAAGATCTTATTTATTCATGAGAGGCACACACACACACACAGACAGAGAGAGAGAGAGAGAGAGAGAGAGAGAGAGAAAGAGAGAGGCAGAGGGAGAAGCAGGCTCCCTTCAGGGAGATTGATGTGGGACTCGATCCCAGCACCCCAGGGTACCCGGGATCATGCCCTGAGCCAAAAGCAGATCTTCAACCACTGAGCCACCCAGGTGCTCTAAGGCCCAAGTCTTTGACTCAGTTTTGCTACAAACTCTGTGTGACTGTGGGCAAGCTCACCTCCTCTCTCTGGGGCTATGTCCAGTGGGAGAGGTATGGAGGTTCCGTGTCATCCAAACATTCCCTTCCTCAAGCATTCGTCCACTCATTCACCGATTTTATTCACTCCATCAGTCACTGGTGTGTTGAAGCTTCTGCAGTCTGCCCTCTGTGTCAGGATGCTGGGGATTCAGAACGAAATTAAAAGCAAGGGTTCAAAGCAGAGTGGGTGAGACAAACACAAATCATACGCAAACCATATGAGTAGGCACGTGGATGCAGGTACTAAAGAGAGGTCAGGCAGCTGCAGTGAAGGCTCAGAGAAGGTAGCCATTAGCTTATATCTAGAGAGACTTTTGCAAAAAAAGTGACCTTGTAGGGTTGGCCCAGGGACCCACCTTTTTTGGGTGCAAGAGTCTGGCTTTCTGCAAGAGTCTTGCTCTTCAAATCCTACCCCTTGAAAGCTGCACCTCCAGGGCTGCCTGAGGATCTAACTGACTTCCTATTGCCTAAGATTAAGCCCAAGTTCTTTGGCCTAGCAGCCAGGTTCTTCTTCCAGCCTTGTCTTCCTCTTCCGGCCCCATCTTCCTCTTCCACCCTCTTTGCCTGTTGCTCCTATGCAACCTTTGTTTCAGCCACCTTAAATTATGCTAATGTCATGTCCTCTGCCTCAAGGTCTTTGCTCATGCAGAGCTCAAGCTTCTGCCTAGAATACCCTTTCTTCTCTGGAAAGCCTTCTGGTACAACATGCAGCAGTTAGTAAAGTCCTCTTCTGTGCTCCCATTATACTTAATATGTCATCCCAATGACTTGCATGTACCACTTTGTACTGAAATTATCCATGACCTCCTTGCAGTCAGGGATTCTATTTGCATGATTTCTGTAAGTTTTGTACCCTGGCTGGGCACCTGGTACAGGTCTGAGTGGTTTGCCTTAGTGAGTAAGCAAACAGAAGAAAGAGGACTCTGTTGAAAGGAAGGGGATAGATCTAATTTAATTAAATTTGAGACATCAAAAGACCAACCTGGCCTGTGTTGCTCTTATTTATCCAACGCATCACACCCATGAGATCTAGAGAATGAGGAGGGAGGAAGAAGAGGACATAAAATGGATTGGAGTGGCTTTAGCTTTTTGGTCCTGCAAACGATGTTTGGTTTCAATATCCAACATGGTATTAGTTAGCTGTTAAAATACCAGTCATCTCTGAAACTAACAGACCTAACCCTCTATTGTTCATTTATCAAGCTAGTAATCATTTTTAAGACTTTTGTGAAACCTGCTCTGACTTTGCCCACCAGCTCCTGTGAGTCAGTAATTCCATTACCACTTGACCTTTATCTTTTTTCTATCAGTGCATCTATATTGTATTTGGCCACCTTAGCAACTATGTTCCCTACACTTTGATACATGTTTCCCTAGGGAATCTATAGCATTGTATAAATATTATAGTATTTTAATTCAAAATGATTAGAAATATTTTTTATGCTGAAACCAATGTAGCCATATTAGGGAAAAGGATCTACGATAATATAAGAATTTTTAGAATTAAATAGGACACATAAAAATAATGAGAGCATTTATTGAACACTTAAGATACCCAAGTCACTGTGCAAAACATTTTACATTCATTACCTTGAATGTTTTGCAGGTATTTCAGTTCTCTGTCCTGTCCTTAGGGGTGAACGTTCCAGCTCTTCTGGTGTTAGTGGCATGTGAGTGGAAACGACTGAGAAGGGTAGTTTAGTTGAGGTATGTATTTCTAGGGCCCAATAATCAGCATGGTACAGAGTTGAATCTCATTAGAAGCCTGTAGAAAGAATGGATCCTGTCTCTGCTAGAATATCCTTTTCTCCCTTCCTCCCTCCTGGTAAGCTCCTACTGGTCCTTCAGTACTCAGTTTAAGTGTCACCTCTACTATGACTGACACTCTTCTGTCTTCCATGGCTCCTGATCTTTCTTCAGACTGAGCAACTGGATCGTCATTCTTCGTTTACTTATTTAAGTACTCTATAAAGAGGGCAGCTCCTCTGGGGAGGAGTCTGAGTCTGACTAATAAAGGGCTTAACACTTCTGTGTCAATGAGTATTTGTGGAATGAACAAAGTAATAAAGTTAGCTAATATTCAGAACTGACCTCCAAAGGGGAAAGTGGTGATTTTGTGTTCTGTCTCCACAGGCACATTTTCTCAACTTATGTAGTGAGTTGAATAATGTCCCTTTTGTCCTCCAATGAGTCCATGCTCTAATCCCTGGAACCTATGAAAGTCATCTTACTTGGAAAAAGAGGCTTTGTAATTAAGGATCTCAAAATGAGATCTGGATAATCTGGATAGGCCCTAAATCCAAAGACAAGTGTCCTTGTAAGAAAAAGAAAAGAAGGGACGCCTGTGTGGCTCAGTGGTTAAGCGTCTGCCTTCGGCTCAGGACGTGATTCTGGAGTTCTGGGGATTGAGTCCCACATTGGGCTCCCTACAGGAAGCCTGCTTCTCCCTCTGCCTATGTCTCTGCCTCTGTGTGTGTGTGTGTCTCACGAATAAAGAAATAAGAAATCTTATTAAAGAAATCTTAAAAAAAAAGAAAAAGAAAAGAATACACAGTAAGAAGAAAACCATGAGAAGATGGAGGCAGAGATTGGAATTATGCAGCCCCAGGCTAAGAACTAGCTAGAGATATCAGGAGATGAAAGAGACAAGGATAGATTCTCCCTTAGAGCCTTCTGAGAGAGTGAGGGCCTGCCAAGACCTTTATTGTGGGCTACTGGTCTCTAGAACTGTGGAAGATTGTATTTCTGTTGCTGTTGTTGTAAGCTACCCAGTTATGGTAATTTGATCCAGCAGCCTCAGGGAACTAATGCAGCCTGGAAACAGAAAAGTGTTTTCTGTGAAATTCCACCAGATCTTGGCACTCCTGAGTTGAGTCAGATGAGTTTTGGGGTTTTCTAACTAATCCCTTCTCAACAAACACCTGACCACACACCCATGAGGAACCACTTGGTGTTTCAGAATAGGAGGCAGTGTGACATCCAAGTTAGCCAGCTCTGGGGTCAGAGCCAAAGTATCTTCAGGCTTCTGAATACCCCTGGAAAGGTGGTACGCTTACTTTCTATTAAACTATTTTTAATGCAATTATTAATGTGAGGCCTTCGCTGGCACTTTATGTATGTTGATTTACTTACAGCAACCTTATTATTATTCTACAGACGGGAAAACCAAAGCTGAGAGAGGGGAACTGGTTTGCCCAGGAACACATAGCTAGAAAGTGGCAGAGCCGAGATTCCAAAACTGCCTGATTCCTGTTGTGTCTGATTCTAAAACGCTGTGTTCTTTCAAGCTGTATCAGTCCAGGTGGTGGAGAAGTTCAGTGTAGGGGGTGGGGGGAAGGCAGATTGATACCCTGCAGAGTGAGTCAATGCTATTTATTATAGAAGCAATTGCTATATATGCTATCATTATGACCAAGGAAGTGTTCATGGAAGAGGTGGTATTTGAGTTGGGTTGCTTCACTTTAAAAAATAAACATATACTGATTATCCAGCAGGTCCTGGAGAGCCGGAGATGAATGACAAGGTCCTTTTGTTTGAGGAATTCACTGTGTGTGTTATGGACTTATTAAAAGACAATGCAATCGAATAATCAGAAATATGGTCGAGGCCAGGGTCCTAACTTAGGGTCCCAGAGTAGATCAGTGAAACCTTTTTGTTTTTGATCGGTGAAACCTTTTGGAAGAAGGGACCTCCCTCCCTCCCGGATGAAATTTGATGGGTAAGTCAGCTAGGAGGAGAAAAGTAGCAAAGGCTTTCTAAGGAGGGCGTAAGCGACACACTCGTAGAGGTTAAACAGCGTCCAGGTGCTGGCACACCTTGCAGCTCAGCGTACAGGTTAGTGGAGCGCCAAGAGGGGCGTGGACTTGGGGGTTGGAGTCGGTCACGGAAGAGCAGGTGGGACTGCCCGACAGGTTTCTGGCCTCAGCGCAGCCTGCGCGGTGGCCTTCTGTCGGACCATAAAATACTTTTCAGTCCCCGCATGTTCCTGGGAGCCCCTCAGGAAAAGGCTGCTCAGGGTGCTTGCTACCAACAGTAGAGAGCCATCGCTACCCAGCGGGCGCCCAACCGGTCCCCGCCCTCCGAGGGGGGCCGGTTGCCACGGCAACTAGGTTCGGGCGGAAGTGGCTCGGAAGACTGACTCTCCCTAATCAGGTGACTCTCCTGCCTCCTGCACGTGACAACAGAGCCCAGGCGCGCGCTCTACCTAATCGGGCCCCGCCCCTCTTTCCCTTTACCGACAACTGACACAGACCTAGAGCAATGGGCCTCGCGGATCCACCGGGAGGCCCCGCCCCGTGGTAGTGAAAGAACCAATCAGACTGGGAAAAAAAGAAGCAACGCCCCAGGTTTCACCCCGGCTTGACAGACGCGATTTAGGCCATCCCCGGGTGCCTCCGCCCCGAGCCCATTCCGGCCGGTGATGGACAGACGTTCCACCCAGTAGCACGTCCGGTGTGCGTCGCCGGGTCCCGCCCCCGTGGCCGCGGAGCCAATGAGCAGGCCGGGCCTCGGCGGGGTGGTGGGGGTTGCACTGCGGTAACATGGCTCTTCCTTAGCCAGCGGCGGTGGCGGCCGGAGGTGGGGTGGAGCGGTCCTGCCTCTCCGGTGGCGCGTCCCCGAGCTGCAGGGGTCCGGCGGGTCGAGGCTGGGCGGTGGTGGCGGATGCCGGAGGAGCGCGGGCCCCGCCGCTTGGCGGCCCCTGGGTCACGATGAGCGCCTCAGCGTCGGTCGGGGGCCCGGTGCCCCCGCCGCCCCCGGGCCCGGCCGCCTCGCTGCCCCCCGGTTCCGCCGCGCGGGCCCTGCATGTGGAGCTGCCCTCTCAGCAGGTAACCCCGCGGGCTCATGGCGCTCGGGGGCTGGGGGGGGAGGGCGGGCGGCGCGGGAAGAGGCGGGGGGGGGCAGAGCCCGTGGGCGGCGGGCGGACCTCGTGCCGGCCGGGAGACGGGGAGAAGTGCCCGGGGAGATCTCGGGCAGCCGGGACCTGAGGATGGGGAGCGGAGGGCGCCGGCGAGGGGCCGAAGCGCCGGGAGATCCCCGAATTCCCGGAGCGATCCCGCTACTGGAGACGGGCTGCAGAGAAGCTGGAAGAGAAGCTGGAAGAGACCCAGTGGAAGTCCCTGGGGGCCCCGGCCGCGTCCGCTTCTCGCCCCTGGGGGTGGGGGCGGTGGGGATTCCCCTGCGTGGACCCTCCTCCTCGCCCCTCCGGGGAAGGGGCCCGGGGAAGCCCGGGTGTTCCACGAGAGACGGGGAGAGCGCCTTTCCTTTCTCAACCCATTTGCGGAGAAACCACTTCGTACTCTTTCCTACGGGAGAAGTTGAGCTTCATGGTTTCTAGCGTTTACTTTTAATTTCCTTGTTAATAAGGTACTCGCCTCAGCTTCCCAAGAGAAATCCTGTGGGCCGTTGGGGCTTCCTTCCTAATTCTCAGACCCCCAAGTTTCGCATTTTAGCAATTTAGGGGGCATCCTCTTACTTAATTCCCTCCTTCCCTCCGTGGAAGGAGGATTTGATGTATCTGTTTGTGTCTTCCCCCATCTTTTAGCAGGGGCTTTGAGGGCTTCTTGGGTCCACATTTTAAGGGGATAATAAAAAGAGGACACTGAGTTTGGGAATCTGACACAATTCTTTGTATCAGCCGGATGTCTGTACAGTACTTCTTCCCTCCACCACTCCCTTGCCCTTAAAGTACCTTTCATCTTCTTTTATTATTCCTCTTTCCAAGAAGAGGACCTAAGAAAAACTGTCAGTTACTGAGAGTTTACCACATAGGATTTGTGCAAAGTCCTCAACGGCCAGTAATCCATTTCATCCTGACAACTCTCTGAGAGAGCTGTTTGTATGATTTCCCATTTCGTAGTTAAGCAAACTGAGGCTTCAAGATGTAAGATCACTCGTCCAAAGCCTTGCAGTTAGGAAGTGCTGCGGATGGGTTTCACACTCCAGCGTCTGACCCTGTAGGCCCATGCACATGGTTGTGTGCTTGAGACTGGAGCAGAATGGAGCTCGAATCTTCAACTTTGTATCTCTGCTCTAGTACTTAGGAAAGGTTCTTAAAAAAGAAAGCAGAGTTTGGGGCAGGGGGTGGATGGGAAATGGGATGGATTTGAATGCAGTAGAGGGAGTGCTAAAGCAGAGAGCTGCACCGGTGATCATAGCTACAGTGGCCGCTGAGCAGAATTGTATGCAGAAGCAGGGCTTTTTATGTGGTAGAAAAGGATTTAAAGATGGGGTTACCATGTGCCCTAGTTTTGTGGTGTTGCTGGGAAGAGAGTTGTTGGAGAATATTAGGAGTTTGAAGGTAGTGAGGTTTGGATTGTATTTATGAGGTCCTGAAAGCGAGTGGAAGTCTAATAGGGGAGACCAGCCTCTGCAATGCACATTAATGTGAATTTTCATTGTGTGTGGGGAGGTGGATTATAAGGATGGATACCAAGAGAGGTGATGGTGGGCACTGTTGCAGGCAGTCTGGAGAGATCCTAGGGAGTTGAGGGCCAAGAGGGATTTACTTAGGGAGAGCTTTGGGAAAATGTGGGATCAGGAAAGAGAAACCATCATTTGTTTCAGAGAGCACATTCACAGTTTAAAATTGGGGGAAATAATTCCAGCTGCTCATGGAATAAATTTAACTGTATTTGTAAGCCTTTGTCAAAGTTTTGGATTTATGCCGAGGGGTATATGGTGGCTTAAGTGTTCAACTGAAGGCCGTATGAGCTCTGAGTATGGTATTTACAGCTTTCTGGGGGTGTCATCCTTCTTGAATTCTTGGAAGATAGCCTATGTAACAAAAATACTTTTACTTTTGCAATCGATGTTTCTTTAGCTTTGTGGGTCATAGTGCTCAGGTTTTTAGGGTAGGAATAAATAACAGCTAAAAAATAAACATTTTTTGTGAAAAAGTAAACATTTTTGTGAAAGTGTTATCTGTATAAACTGCATTGATTACTTAGTACACAGCTTAAGGAATTGTCACAAAGTGAACACAGTTATATAACCATTACCCAGATTAAGAAATAACAAAATTATTAGCATTCCAGAAGTCTCCCTTATGTTCTCTCCCATCTCTACCTTTTTTTTTCCTCTCCAAAGGAACGACTATTCTGATTTCTAACAAAAGATCACTTTTTGCCTATTCTTGAGCTGTATATAAATAGAATCATGCAAAATACAGTTTTTTTTTGTGTGTGTGTGTGTCTGGTTTCTTTTGCTCAGTGTTGTTTGTGAGCACAAGATGTGTGTGTGTATAAAACTTTTTTCTTTTAGCATTAATTCATTGTCCTTTTTTTTTTTGCTGTGGCTTTTGCATAATTTAAAACTTGGAAATTCAATTAAATACCATTTATTTATTTATTTATTTACCTTTCCTTTAAATGGCACTTTGAAAATTATGTCATTTTTATAGACTCCATGCTATTTGATAAGGTGTCAGTCTTTCAAAACAAATCTTGTTTTAGGATTTCTTCTGTAAAGTTGATTATCACAAAGCATAAATTCATTGGTTCTCTCAGCCCATTTCTTGGCATTGTTGACATTTTGAATGGGCAGCTGAATATGTGAGATGTTTAGCGATATCCATAGCGTCTACTCATAATACACCAGGAGCACCTGCCCAGTTCTGACACTCAAAAATGTTTTTTTTCAGGTGTTGCCAAATGTCCCTTAGCGGGGGCAAAATTACCCCTGGTTGAGAACCACTCTTCTAAGCTATGTTTTCATTTTAGGTTAGAGAGTTTTTCTGCTATTTTCTACTCATTTATTTCAGTCTTCATTAAGTCTCATTGGTTCTAGTGGCTGTAATGCTTAAAATGTTAATTTACTGCATTAGTTCTAAAGGTATAGAAATGCCCTTCCTAGTCTACCTTCAGGAAAAGACTTACATATTTATTTTACTCAGAAAAAGCCCACAAAACTGTATGTGATCTAATTTATTTTTGCCTTATTTTAAGCCACAGATTTATCTTTTAAAAAAAAGTTTAGTTAAGGCTGCATAACTTCTGAATCTTTATATGTGTGAGTAACTAGTCTGTAATTATCAACCTGACTGTCAAATGGGACTACCACTTAATCTTTGCCTTCTTTTGTTTCTGTATGATGTTACTTTAACTGTAATTTAAGCATGAACTAGTCACATATTTGGAAGACTTTTTGATCTTTAATTTTTGGTTGAAGTTTGTAATTAGTGAATATATATGTTATCTGATGAATAACTTCCTTCACACCCTTAGATTTAGGAGTTTTGGAATAAAATGTTGTGTTTTGTGGTAGAGGCTTTTAATATGTCCTTAAAAGTTTAATTGAGAGCATTTCTTTCTTTCCGAAAGTCTTTCTTACTTAAGTATAACCTAATTACATTTCTTAGATACTCAGAGCTGGGATGCTTTTTCCTGACTGTTTAGTGACCTTTTCCAGGAGGCTATATATGCCTTTAAGAATTTGGTAAAAGCAACAGACACTTTCCTTAGGAAATGCACTTATATGTATAAACACAATTTTGCATGTAGGTTTGGTTCTCTTGAAGCATATGTACAGAAGGTCCTTCACTGGATTATTCCTTCTCTTTAAAAATTTTTTTAAAAAAATTTACTATTTATTATTTTTTAAGACAGTTGTCCATGTCACTATATATACACCTACCACAGTTTGGATAATAACGTTCGGTTATGTTTGTTTCGGTTATGTTTGTTTAACTGTTGGTAGCCTTTTGGACTGTTTCTAGTTTTCTCTGCTACATTGTTGCAGTGAATATCAATATATAGATATCTTTGTACACTTGTGCTAATAACTCTGTAGGAAGAATTTTGAGCAGTGAAATCACTGAAAGGAAATATATACATAAATTCAGATTGATAAAAATGTACAAAATTATGCTTTATGTAAAATATATAAATTAAGATTTCTGTATGTGTGTATTTTTTGACTTTAGAAGATACTAGGCAAAGTGTTTCACTAAAAGGACATGCCCACTACATTACTACCACCAAATTATGACAGGATGTGTTTCTCCATATTTTGTCCACTTTGGGCATCAAAAGTTTTCTCAGTGTTTTCTGATATGATTTTATGTATACAGATTTTTTTCTTTTCTTTTTTTTTTTTAATCTACGATAGTCACACACAGAGAGAGAGAGGCAGAGACACAGGCAGAGGGAGAAGCAGGTTCCATGCACCGGGAGCCCGACGTGGGAGTCGATCCCGGGTCTCCAGGATCGCGCCCTGGGCCAAAGGCAGGCACCAAACCGCTGCGCCACCCAGGGATCCCATGTATACAGATTTTTAAAAAGATTTTATTTATTTATTCATGAGACACAGAGAGAGAGAGAAAACTTCCCTCCCTGTGGGAAGCCCCATGTGGACTCAATCACAGGACCTTGGGAATCGCGGCCTAAGCCAAAGGCAGATGGTTAACCACTGAACCATCCAGGCGCCCTATAGATTTTATCTATATGTAATAATATATAGAGAATATAATTATATAAGTTATAAATATATGAATATATATAGCCTTCATATGTATATACATATGTATATATTTTTGTTATTTAAATTTGTGTTTCTTTAATTATTAGTTGTATTTTAATAGCTTCGTTTATTGCATACAAAACACCCTGCTGAGTACATGATCTCATTTATCCTTATACAACCTTATATATTTCATCTTTGCATAGGTTTATGTAGCATTTTAATTTCTTTTGTGAATTACAGGTTTATTTATGTCTTTGGCATTAATTTTTCTGATTGCTTGCTCCTGTTTTTCATTGATTTGAAGAGCATTTTTCTTGTCCTGTTTTTGGAACAGGTGGGCTACATTAATGCTATTAGCCTTTATCTCCTTTGAATTTTTTTAAGTAGGCTTCATTTTTTAGAACAGTTTTAGATTTACAGAAAAATTGAAGTGAAAAGATAGCACAGGAACCTCCCATATACCCTACACCATTTCCCCCATTCTTAATGTCTTTCAGTAATAGTAGGTTACATTTGTTATTATTCATGAACCAATATTGATGTATTATTTTTAACTGAAGTCTACAGTTTACAACATATACATAAGATTTACCATTTTAATAATTTTTAAGTGAACAACTCAGGGGCATTAAGTATATTCTTCGTGTTGTGTGTGCAGTCATTAGCACTATCTATTTTCAGACATTTTCATCATTCCAAACAGATAAGATACCCATTAAACAATAGTTCCCCCTTTTCCTCTTCCTCCCACCCTAGGTAAACTCTGTTCTACTGTCTCTATGAATTTGCTTATTCTAAGTACTTCGTATAAGTGGAATGATACAATATTTGCCTTTTTGTGAATGGCTTATTTTCAGCATAATGTTTTCATTGTTCTTCCATGTTGGAGCATGTATCAGAGTTTCATTTCTTATAAGGCTAAATAATACTCCATTGTATGTATATACTGCTTTTTTTTTTTTTTTTTAATAAACTGAACAGCCAGCATTGGGCTTGAACTCAGAACCCTGAGATCAAGAGTCCATACTCTGCTGACTGAGTCAGCAGGGAGCTTCTGCGTTTTGTTAATCCATTCATCTGTTAATGACTTTTTTCTGTACCAGCACACCATCCTGAAAGCACATTATATTTAGTTGTCCTATCTGCTTAGTCTCTTGGCTGTGACAGTTCCTCAGACTTTCCTTCTTTTTGGTGACATAGCACTTTTGAGTACTGGTTAGGTATTTTGTAGGATGACCCTGTATTGGAGTTAGTCTTATGTTTTTGTTTGTTTGTTGTTGTTTTTCTATGATTAGACTGGGGTTTCTCTGCTATAAGGTTACTCTTTCCCATTCACCCCTCTATGGGTGGTGAATAGAGAGGAGTATTCCTTTCAAAGACAGATGGTATACTGTCCTCTTTGGAAGGAAGTCTGTATGCAAAGCCCATAGTTAAGGAGTGGGAATTCCTGTTCTCTCTCCTTGAGGGAAGAATATCTACATAAATTATTTGGAATTCTTCTCCATGGGAGATTTGTATCAGTAACCACTTCCTTTTACAGATAAGAAATCTAAGGTCTAGGTAACATTCTCCAAGTCACACAGTGTCCACACAGGGACTGCAGTCAAGGTCTTTGATTCTAAGTTGCCATGGGCACCCACTCTTTTCAGATTGCTGGCAAAGCACAGAAGTTTTAAGTTACCTCAAGGTTCAGGACCATCATGCTTTGTGTAGCTTGTTTCTCATAGCACCTGTACCAAGCACTACTGATTATGTAGTAAGAACATATATTTTTATTTATTTTTATATATATTATTTATTTATTTTTTAAGGATTTATTTATTTTAGAGCAAGTGAGCACATGTACTTGAGGTGGGCAGAGGGCAGGGGAGAGGGAGAGAGAGAATCTCAAGCAGACACCCCGCTGAGTGTGGAGCCCAATGCCAGGCTTGATCTCATCACCCTGAGATCATGACCTGAGCTGAAACCAGGAGTTGGACCTCAACCAACTGAGCCACCCAGGGGTACCTATATTTTTATTTTTAAATTTTATTTATTTGTTTATTTAAAGATTTTTATTTTATTTATTCATGAGCAACACAGAGAGAGGGAGGCAGAGACATAGACAGAGGGAGAAGCAGGCATCTCACAGGGAGCCCAATGTGGGACTCAGTCTCTGGACTGGGATCACACCCTGAGCCAAAGGCAGATGCTCAACTGCTGAACAACGCAGCTATCCCTTAAATTTTATTTCTGTATGAATATTTACTTTGACCAGCTTTACAGCCTAAAGAGAAGAAGAACATTGGATTGAAACAAGAAAAAAATGGTAGAAATATCAAAAAGCTTTATAAAGCTTAGTTTATGTAATATATATTTTCCTCATACGTTTATTAGATATCTTATTTTTGCTAATGTATTTCAATCATCTTTTTATTATACTTTCAAAAAATGTTTTGTTGATAAGGCCACTGAAGACAGACAGAAAGTTGTATCTTTTTGGGAATGTATGCTTCATGCTTCATGTGCTATGTACATTCATTCCTTCCACAAATATTTATTGAGCCCCTTACTTGTATGTCAAATTTCAAACGTGTAATATCTGTAAAATAGAATGATAGTAGTTTTGGGCTGCTTTGGCTCTTGTAAACAAAACTGTAAGAGGAAGCTTCAAAAACTTGGAAAAAAGTCAACAGCCCAAAATCATTTTTATGTGACAAAATGTCATCAGGAACCTAAGAGTTTTTATTTGTTTTTCTGTTTTTCCTATGAAAATGTTAAGTTCTTCTTTGAAGGGAAAAACTATGTTCTTATTTAGTGTTTACTTTAAATTTCTCCACAGGATCACAATTCTTAACTTTGTGGCAGAAAATTCAGAAGTGAAACTGACTGGAAATAGAGCAAGAGCAGAATTGAAACTAATATGTTGGGGCTAAAGTATATGGTAAAATGAAAAAAAAATAGTTTTTCATAGTTTCCAAATGTATACTTTTGAATATCTGTGTATTTTTACCTGTCAGACTTATTACCACTAGGGGAAGGAATATTTGTCATTTTTAATGCACTTGAATGAGTGCAACAAAAAACTAGGGGTATTTTAGAAAAATTGGACAGGTCTATGTTAAGGGAGAAATTGAAACATTTTAGGTTTTATACTTTGTTATAGGTCTAATGACATCAGTAATGTCTCAGGCAGAGTTAAATTTTTCTGATGACTTACATGATTTAGTAGTTGTATCATACAGATAGAGGAACACATGGAGAATGGAAAACTTGACGTTGGTATTTTTAATGGTATACGGACACCTTGGTGGCACAGTCTCTTGAGCATCCGACTCTTGGTTTCAGCTCAGGTTCTGATCTCAGGGATGTGAGATCAGCCCTGTGTTGGGCTCCATGCTCAGCAGAGTCCACTTGAGATTCTCTCTCCCTCTCCCTATCCCTCTTACTTAGGTATGTATGTGCAGTCTCTTTTTCTCAATAAATAAACAAAGCTTTAAAAAATAAAGTATAAATCATAGTATACTTTCTTGGTTTAATATTAGGTAATATTATATAATCTTGTTTTTCATCCTTTTTTAAGTGTGAATTTGAATTATAGAACTTTATATATATAAAATCTGAAGCCCTCAGAGTTGAAACTGTTCTCCTGGTCATAGACTTAATCCATCTGTTTATTCCCTTCCTTGAGGAGTCAGTAAAGAATATTATTAGTTTGGGGGATCCCTGGGTGGCTCATCGGTTTAGTACCTGCCTTCGGCCCGGGATGTTTATCCTGGAGACCGGGATTGAGTCCCACATCAGGTTCCCTGTGTGGAGGCTGCCTCTCCCTCTGCCTGTGTCTCTGCCTCTCTCTCTCTCTGTGTGTGTCACTTATGAATAAATAAATAAAATCTTAAAAAAAAAAAGAATATTATTAGTTTAACAAATTCAAATTGAGTGCCGTCTTGTTCCTTTATGATGTACCTGACCAGGTCCTGGGCCTCATGAGCAGTTCCGCTGTGCTTGGCTGGGTATTTGAGAACTTGTTTCTTAAACTTAACTTGTGTTTTGACACATCATCTCCGCAGCTCTGGGGATTTTCAGCTATAATTGAAATGAGAGAAAGACTGTATTTTAAACTCTTTATAGGCAGAGCACTCAGACCCCACACTCCATATAGTTTGAGTTAGAGTGAAAGTTTGGAATATCCCTCTTCGTGATTAGTCTTCTCTTTTTCATCCCTGGGTGCTTACCAGAACTGTCCTTTTTTTTTTTTTTTTTCTTCTTCCATGTCTGTCCTTTTTGAATAGTCTACTTAAGAAGTCCTGATTCTTTACCTCTTTAACTTTTTGAAACAACAACATCTAGTGATTGTGAGTTCTTTGATGTCAGGAATTTCATTCTGTATAATATTTGACACTGATTGCCATAGAACTCATTAACTAGAAATGGTATTAGGCATTGAAAACTTTACTAAAGTGCATTTGTTGGTTAAAGGCTGAGCCAGATAATGCTAAAGCCGAGCATTAGAATCTACTTAAGCGTCTCTGTTTGTGGTCGGTTGAAATATCTGGTGTTTGCCCCCCACTATGGTGTTTAGACTGTCCTGAAAGAATCTTTCAGATATTTTAAAAAACAATGAGGAAACCCATGAAGCTGAAACTGGCAGTTACCTTTGGCTTTTGTTTGTAGACTCCAGGGTAAGGAAAAAAGAGAAGATACAAATAAGTAAAGGTGGAAGTCAGACTTAGACTTATGATCTTTTTTTTTTTTCCAGGAAAAATTTGGTGTTCTTTACCATGACTGTACTTTTTTTTTACTGTTTAACTCTGAACTATAAGCACTTCATGTCATGTTAGCCTCTGTTTTTTTTTTTTTTTAATTTTTATTTATTTATGATAGTCACAGAGAGAGAGAGGCAGAGACACAGGCAGAGGGAGAAGCAGGCTCCATGCACCGGGAGCCCGATATGGGATTCGATCCCGGGTCTCCAGGATCGCGCCCTGGGCCAAAGGCAGGCGCCAAACCGCTGTGCCACCCAGGGATCCCAGCCTCTGTTAAAAGAAGTAAAAGAAACTTAACTGCATCAGCCATTTATTCAATAGATATTTATAAAGCACCTTCTTTGAATTATGTTAGGCATGTGATTAGACACTGTATGCCTGTTTCCTCCAACTCACTAATGTCTTTTTGAGGATACGAATTATTTCCTGTCACAATGCCAGTCATTTTTTAAAATGAGACTACAGGGAAACTAAAGTTTTAAAAAAATGCAATATGAAAATAACTTTATTTAGAATTATGAAAAAACTTTTTTACCCTTGATAGTCTGTCTTAATAGAATAATCTCATTGAGAAAATTGGTACTGCTTTCTTCTGCTAAAATGTTAATATCTACCTAGGTATGGGAAACAGCAATATGAAGGTTTTTTAAGTTTTCATTTTGAAAATAGATCACAAAGCAAGATAGGCATATAGGCTGTGGGTGCTTATTACAGGTCTAGGATAGTTTATAGGACTGTACTCCTTACAGGAGAGAATTGGTCCCATTACAGACTCAATGTAGAGTAGGTATTTCAGGGTTGTTTTCATGAATTAAAGGAGTTTATTCTGCTTGGAAGGTATTTAATATAAAGGTAAAGAACAGTTGTCCAGGTGCTCTGGAGTGACTAGTTTACTTTTGATATTCATGTTTGTGTATGAAAAAACATCAGTCTGATTACTATTAGATGGGGACACTAGAATTGCAGAATTTCTTAATTGCACCTTAGCTGCATTTTTCATATATAATCTTGGCTATTTTAAAGCTACCTGAAGATTTCTAAAAGGTATTGCTCATGATTATTATCTTGAGTTTTCATGAAAAGATTACATTATCAATATCCTTTTTAATGAGGTAGCAAAATATGCAGTATATTTTAGGTAAGTTATATCAAAAATAAAAATTAAATAAATTGATACTAAGAAGTAAACATAAGACCTTTTAAAAATGGAAAATTTAATTAGTTGATAATAAAGTCCTGCCTGTGTACCAAATACTGCATTAGACTGGTGAACAATATTTCTCTAACTTCTGTTATTGTTGGAGTAGCAGAATATATTTGAACATAGTTTTACAGTATTTTTCTTTTATTATTTTATTTATTTATATTTAAGGTTTTTATTGATTTATTTGAGAGAGCAGGAGATGGGGAGGGGCAGAGGGAGAAGGAAAAACAGACTCCCTGCTGAGCAGGGAGCCTGATGCTGAGCTCCATCACAAGACCCTGAGATCATGACCTGAGCTGAAGTTAAACGCTTAACCGACTGAGCCACCCAGGTGCTCCTATTTTACAGCTTCTTAAAAACAAATAATCATTCCTTTAATATAATGTAAGTGGGAAGACTTGTTTAAAGCTGGTTCTGGGAGTAACTAGGATAACTTTGGGAAACTTTGTTCTGGTCTTAACTTTTGCAAGAGAAGATTGGAGAGGGATTGGATTATTTGTATTTCTTTCTTTTCTTTTTTTTTTAAGATTTTATTTATTTATTCATGAGAGAGAGAGAGAGAAGGAGGCTCCATGCAGGGAGCCTGATGTGGGACTCGATCTCTGGTCTCCAGGATCACGCCTTGGGAAGGCGGCGCTAAACCGTTGAGCCACCTGAGCTGCCCGGATTATTTGTATTTCTAAGTATTTTATTTTATTTTATTTTATTTATTTTTTTAAAAAAGATTTTATTATTTATTCATGAGAGACACACACAGAGACAGAGGCAAAGACACAGACAGAGGAGAAGCAGGCCCCATGCAGGGAGTCCAATGTGGGACTTGATTTCGGGTCTCCAGGATCACGCCCTGGTCCGAAGGCAGACGCTCAACCGCTGAACCACCCAGGTGTCCCACTTTCCTAGTATTTTCATTCCACAAACATTGTGTTCAACTCTTCTAGCCTATCATTTGTTCAATAGTTATTTTTTTGATTTTCTACTGTGTATACCAAACTGGTGAAGAATATGGATTCTAGAACCAAACGGACTGCTTGCGTGAAATTCCAGTCCTTCCATTTCCTAGCTGAACTGCCTGGAAGTTATGTGATCTCTCTATGCCTCAGGAAGGCTCAAATCAAATGAGCATAATAAAAAAAAATAAAAAAAAAATAAAACAAATGAGCATAATAGCACCTACCCTATAGGGTTGTTGATAGGATTAAATGAGTCATAAGTTTGCTTTAAAAAAGTGCTTGGTACATAGAAAGTGCTCCAGAAATGTTAGTTGTTGTTATGATTTGTTAGGCACTGAGGATACAGGATAAATAAGGCATTGTCCTTTCCCTGGAGGGACACATACTCTAATGTTTAAGGCAAACTTTATCAGCAAACCATTTTAGTGTAAGAGATGGTTTGAACAAATGCTGAGGTGGGAAAGGGGAGGAAAAGCATTCTAGCAGAGTGACCAGCTTGAGTAAAAAGGTAAAGCATAAGAAGGATTGGCAGATAATTAAGTCAGGCTGGAGTTTAAGTAGCTTGGAGGAGGATGGTTGAAACAAATGAGTTGAAGAGGTATAGTTTGGGATTAAATTATAAAGGACCATATATGCCATGCTTTAGAATTTGGGTATTATCCTGTAGGTAGAGGGGAGAACAGTGTTTTAAAATTTTTTTTATGACTTTATTTTTTTAGAGCAGTTTTATTTTTTCGACAGTGAAATTGAGCAGAATGTACAGATTTCCCAAATACCTCCATAGTTTTGCCTTTCCCAGAGTGTCATATAGTTGGAATCATACAAATCTGTTGAGTAAATACCAAGAGCCATGATTGCTGGAATGTATGGTAAGAGAATGTTTAGTTTTATAAGAAACTGCCAAATTGACTTCTAAGGTGGCTATACCATTTTGTATTCGCACTAACAATGAAGGAATTTAGAGTTCCTGTTGCTACATATCCTTGCCAACATTTGGTGCTGTTCTTGTTCTGGAGTTTGACCATTGTAATAGGTGTGTGTAGTGGCATCTTGTTTTAGTTTGGATTTAACTGATGAAATATGATGTGAAGCATCTTTTCATGAGCTTGTTTACCATTTGTATATCTTGTTTTGTTAGATGTCTGTTAAGGTCTTTGGCTCATTTTTCAACTGGGTGTTTTGTTTTCTTATTGCCGAGTTTTAAGAGTTTTGGGTAACAGTCCTTTGTCAGATGTTCCTTTTGCAAACATTTTTCCCTAGTAGTCTCTTGCTTGTCTTCTCATTCTCTTGACATTGTCCTTTGCCTAGCAGAAGTGTTTAATTTTAATGAAGTCCAGTTTGTCAATTATTCTTTTCATAGAGAGTGTTTGGTGTTATATGAAGAAGTAGTCATCATACCCAAGGTCACCTAGATTTCTTCTGTTATTTTCCTTTTTTTTTTTTTTTTAAGATTTCATTCATTTATTCATGACAGACAGAGAGACAGAGACAGACACATAGGCAGAGAGAGAGAAGCAGGCTCCATGCAGGGAGCCCCATGTAGGACTTGATCCTGGAACCCCAGGATCACGCCCTGGACTGAGCCACCCAGGCGTCCCTCTTCTGTTATTTTCAATGAGGTTTATAGTTTTGCATTCTACATTTAGGTCTGTAGTCCCATTTTGAATTAATTTTTGTGAAGGATGTAAGGTTTGTATCTAGTCATTTGTTTGCATGCATGTGTCCAGTTCTTCCAGTGCTGTTTGTTGAAAAGACTATCTTTGCTCTATTGTATTGCCTTTGCTTCTTTGTCAAAGATCAGTTGAATATATGTATACGGGTCAATTTCTGGGCTTTCTGTTCCATTGATTTATTTATTCTTTTGCCAATAGCACCCTATTGATTTCTTGATTTCTGTAGCTTTATAGTAAGTCTTGAAGTCAGGTAGTGTCAGTCCTCTAACTTTGTTCTCTTTCTATATTGTGTTTGCTATTCTGGGTCTTTGCCTGTCCATATAAACTTTAGAATCAGTTGTTGGTAACCACAAAATAACTTGCTGGGATTTTGATTGGGATTGCATTAATCTATAGATCAAATTGGGAAGAATTTACATCTTGACAATAGTGAGTCTTGTTATGCATGAACATGCAGTGTTGCTCCACCTAATTTAGTTCTCCTTGATATCTTTATCAGAGTTTTGTAGTTTTTATTATATAGATCTTGTACATATTTTGTTAGATTCATACCAACTATTTTACTTTTTGCTAATGTAAATGGTATTGTGTTTTTAAATTAAAATTCCCCTTGTTCATTGCTGGTATAGAGTAAAGCTTTTGTATGTTAACTTGTATCCTGCAACCTTGCTATTATTGCTTATTAGTTCTTAGAGTTTTTTGTCCATTTTCTCAGATTTTCTACATAGATGATCATGTAATCTGTGGCAAAAACAGTTTTATTTCTTCCTTCCTAATCTATACTCTTTTTTTTTTTTCCTGATCTATACTCTTTTGAATTTTTCTTATTGCATTAGCTAGGACTTGTTTTTCTTTTCTTCTTCTTCTTCTTCTTTTTTTTTTATTTTTTGAAGATTTTATTTATTCATGAGAGACACAGAGAGACAGAGGCAGAGGGAGAAGCAGGTTCCCTGTGGTGACCCCGACCTGGGACTCTGGGATCACGCTCTGAGCCAAAGGCAGATGCTCAACTGCTGAGCCACCCAGGCATCCTTTTCTTCTCTTTTTAAAAAAACTTTTTGTTTAGAAAGAATTTCAAGTTTATTGAAAAATTGCAAAAATGAAACTTGTACAAGAACACCTTATCTTGGGGATCCCTGGGTGGCGCAGCGGTTTGGCACCTGCCTTTGGCCCAGGGCGCGATCCTGGAGACCCGGGATCGAGTCCCACGTCGGGCTCCCGGTGCATGGAGCCTGCTTCTCCCTCTGCCTGTGTCTCTGCCTCTCTCTCTCTCTCCCTGTGTGACTATCATAAATAAATAAAAATTAAAAAAAAAAAAAAGAACACCTTATCTTTATACCCTTTACCCAGAATTGTCTACTGTTAGCATTATTCCCTGTGATTTATCATATGCAAGTTCTCTCTTTCTGTGTATATAGATAAAGATTTTTTGGTATATGTGAATCATTTGAGTTATCATGACCTTTTACCCTTAAATATTTCTGAATGTATTTCCTAAAAAGATACATTCTCTTTCATATCCACAGCATAGTTATCAATTTCAGTAAACTTAATATTGATATACTTTAATCTGTGGTTTATATTCCACTTTTGTCAGTTGATCCCATAATGTCCTTTATAGAAATTTTCCTCCTCCAGTTCATGATCCAGTCTAGGGTCACGTGGTGCGTTTGTCTTCTGTGAAAGCATTTCACAGCTTTTTTTTTTTAATGTCAGTATCATAATACAGATCACCTCTTCCTTTTTTATTTTTTTAAAGATTTTATTTATTTATTCATGAGAGAGACACAGAGCAGAGGGAGAAGCAGGCTCCATGCAGGGAGCCCGATGTGGGACTCGATCCGGGGTCTCCATGATCACACCCTGGGCTGAGGGTGGCGCTAAACTGCTGAGTCACCGGGCTGCCCACCTCTTCCCTTTTTAAAATAGAACATACCTCATTTTCTGTTTATCTGATGTTTCCTTTTGATTAGATGCAGGTTATGCATTCTCACTTGGAGTATTTCATATAAAGTAATGTGTCCTTTATAAGGTATCTCTTTTGGACCCACATAGTGTCCATTTGTTCGTTACTGGTGATGTTAAGTTTGATCACCTGGTCAAGTTTGATCACCTGATCAAGATATTATCTGATTCCTCAACTTTAGAATTCTGTGCATGTGTGCAGGTGCACATGCATAAGACTAATGAATAGTTTGTAGGGAGATACTTAGAGAACATGCATATATCTTGCTCTTCTCCCCCAAGATTTATCATCTATTATGGTTCATACCTGAACCAGTCTTGGCTATGATGTTACAAAACAAAGATTTCCCAGCTCTTAACACTCTCTCCATGTTTACCAGTCTGACTTCGGCATTGTTCTATAAGCAAGAATGGGAGGATAGTTTTTTTTTTTTTAATTCGTTCATTTTTAAATTCAAGTATAGTTGACACAAGAAGAGAGAGCAGTAGTGGAAAGAATGGTAAGAAGACTGCTGACAAAATTTCTAAATAAGGTAAGATTGATGTTTGAGTGATGAGGCAGTGATATTCATGTATTCATCATTCCCTTCTATCAACAGACATTTATTGAATATCTGTGTGTTTGCCCATTAGCCACTTGGAATAAAAAGACATAGTTTTGGTCCTTAAAGAGCTTATAGTCATTGAGGCAACAGAAGGGCAAAGAGTTGTGATAAAATATACGTTAAGAGCTTTGCGTAAAATATAGCTTTAAATGTTACCATATACTTAAGGGTACTGCCTCACATGGCATAGTGAAATCACTAGTATTATCTGTGATTTACTCATTGGTTCATCCATCACTTATTGAGGTCCTACTTTGTGCTAGGACTGTGCTAAGTGCTGTAGGAATAGAACTCAGTTTCTGTATTTAGAGATCACCCTCTTTTTTTTTTTTAATTAATTAATTAATTTATTTATTTATGATAGTCACAGAGAGAGAGAGAGGCAGAGACACAGGCAGAGGGAGAAGCAGGCTCCATGCACCAGAAGCCCGATGTGGGACTCGATCCCGGGTCTCCAGGATCGCGCCCTGGGCCAAAGGCAGGCGCCAAACCGCTGCGCCACCCAGGGATCCCCGAGATCACCCTCTTTTTAGGGGGAGCATTGGCAGTAAAGCATCATTGCGGCAAGTACTACATGATGGTGGCATGTACACAAAGTCATGGTAGCACAGAAGGGAGAAATGATCATCTTCGTTTGGGGTAGTGGATGGGACAGGGAAGTCAGGAGGTATATGTCAAAAGTGGAGATTTTGGAGCTGGGTCATAAAGAGTGTTTTATTGTTTGCCTACTAAATTGTAGGTGTTCATTTTAGTCTAACTTTGTGATTACCATTTACTGCCATATTTTCCTCCAGCCAAGATTCATGATGTCTTATCACATTCCATTATAGAGATATCCTTTAACACTTATTCATGAGCAAGTTTCCCGCTCTTTATCTTTTACCCTGCTGCTTTGTTTGTAGTAGCTAATTTCTTTAAAACCATTCTCATCATATTTTTAGCCAGAGTAGTTAGAGCCACCTCTCCCATTTAACAGGCAAGAAAATCAAGGCCCAGGAAAGAACACAGAAGAACTAGTGTTCACACCCACTTATTCTGGTTCTAAATTCAGAGTTTTTCCCATTCTGCTTGTTGAATTTAAAATGTAGTTTTCCAGTTTCATCTTTGCTTGTAACTTCACAAACCTGTATAGCTCCATTTCAGTGGATAGATTTTGAAGCTGTGAGGTAAATTTACCACAAAAGAATGAGGAAACTTTAGGATGGTTGATAATAATAGTAATGTTGAACTGTCACATGTACCAATGTCGCATATACCATCACTGTGTCTAAGTACTTTGCAGTCACTCCATTTACTCTTCATTACAATTCTGTGAAGAGTTGAATGGTTAAACTGACTAAGCCACCCAGGTGCCCCCCAAAAGTCAAAACTTGTTGGTGTAGAAATGCACATAGGGGCAGAGACAAGGGCTTTCAATTTTCTTGAATTTATGTAGGAAAAAGTAATCAAAGGTATTTAGACTTCTTTTTCATTGTGTAGTTCCTGGCACATCGTGGATATTCAAGAAACGTTGAATGAAATACTTTGGTTTATTAGAATAGAGTGTATAGGAGAGAATTATGAAGATATGAGAATGTTTGTGAATGTTGAGACTGTAATGGGACAGATTGGGATAGAAAATGGTAATAGACAGTAGATTCAGAGCCTTTGGATTTATTTAGTAAAGCTTGATTGTAGTAGAGGGGCCTTATTAGATGAAGACCTGAGTCAGTTCTAGGGCAAAAAGGAGAAGGTGATGGGAAAGAAATAGTGGGAGTGACAACAGGAAGTTTCTGGATTAGGATTACCAAATTATAGTTTGCTCGTTTTGCTAGGTTTCAAACATAAATTCTGCCTAGAATCAGTTGTGCCAATATTTAATGGTTTTTAATGGCTTGCATCTTCTTTTGGAATTTATAGAGCTTGCTATTTGTAAGAGCAGTCTTGTTTGCAGAAGAGGTAGTTGATACCTAGATAAGAGAAGGAAGCTATTTTTCATAGTATACACAGCAATAGTTTTAGGGCAATGAATGAAGAAGAATGTGGAAAAGAAGGAACGATATGCCAGAGATAGAGTGAAGAAAGAAAAAATTGATGGGCTGGTGGCTGATCAAAAATGATGGGGTCATAGGAGATCTGCAGGGCAAAGATGTCTCCTGGCTTTTGAAACTTCTGGGAAGCAAATACATGGTGTACTTGCATGCATATACACATAGTCCAAGAGATCAGTCCTGGGTCCAAATCTTGATTTTGGTACTTTTAGTGTGAACATGGCTAAGTCCCTTTACTTATGGCCCCAGTGTTATATCTGAAAAATGAATAAGATGCCTAGATTAGTACTTATTCTTTTTTTTTTAGAGAGATTTTATTTATCTACTCATGAGACACACACACAGAGAGAGAGAGAGAGAGAGAGAAAGAGAGAGAGAGGCAGAGACATGGGCAGAGGATGAAGCAGGCTCCCTGCAGGGAGCCCAATGTGGGACTTGATCCTAGGACTCCAGGATCACGCCCTGGGCCGAAGGCAGGCACTAAACCTCTGAACCACCCAGGGATCCCCCTAGATTAGTACTTATTAAACTTCAAATGTACATAAAAATTACCGGGGGGGTCCTGTTAAAATATAGATTCTGATTGGGTAGGTAGTGGGGACCCAAGATTGTGTGTCTCCAACAAGGTCTCAGGTAATCCATCTAGCAGAGGCTTAGATGACCTTCAGGATGTTTTCCAGTTTTGCAGTTTTGTAATCCTGTTTATTGAATGTTTGTCCTTTGGAGATCTATTATATTTGACACCATGTCACCTCTATTTAGATAAATGAATTCTAAATGTTTCTTCACTTCAAATTAGAAATGCCTAAACCAATTCATCATTTTATACTGATAACCACATCCCTTTCTCAACATCCCTATTTCTGTTAATACTTTGTTTTTTTTTAATACTTTGTATTTATAAAGTACTTTATGATTTTTCAGAGAGCTTTTATATCCATTATTTCATCTGATCCTTAGCCCACAGAAGTAGGCATACAGGAAATACCTCCATTTTTATGGGAGGGTAAACAACCTCAGAGAAAGTAAGTGATCTGCCCACTAGTGAGTGATAGAGCTACCCTGGAGTTCAGGATTATTGACTGTAGTTTGAACTCTTATTACTATGTCACACTGCTTTTGGTAATGGCTATTACAGATACCTTTGATTAAAGGTTGATTGCTGTGTCTCTCTCTTTTTCTTAAGGATTTTATTTATTTGAGAGAGAGAGAGAAAGAGAGAGTGTGTGCAAGCGTACAAGCTGGAGAAGAGGTAGAGGAAGAGGGAGAAGCAGACTCCCTGCTCAGCAATGCCAGGCTCCATCCCAGGACCATGGGATCATGACTTGAGTCAAAGGCAGATGGTTAAAAGACTGAGCCACCCAGGTGTCCCTGGTTTTATTAAAAAAAATATGTATATATATATTCATATGGATCACAATTCACAGGTGTATAAGAGGGTGCAGTGAATCGTCTCTATACTACTCTGTACTCCAAATACCCATTTTCCCTTCCCTGGGATAACCAGTGTTACCAATTATATATTATGCATCTCCACTAATTACATAATTCTATTCTTTTTTTCCCTGTGAAACACAGATGCTAACATGTTAAACACACTGACTAATGTAAACTTTTATGGTTTCTTTTGAGAGAGAGAGAGAGTGAGCAGGGGCTGGTGGGGAGAGAGAGAAAGAATCCTAAGCAGGCTCCGTGCCCAGCCCAGAGCCAGATGTGGGGCTTGTTCTCACAGCCCTGAGATCATGACCTGAGCTGAAATCAGGAGTCAGACACTTAACTGAGCTACCCAGGTGCCCCAAACTTTTGTGTTTTTTTTTTTTTAATTTTTCTTTTAAGATTTTTATTTATTTATTTGAGAGAGAGAGAGCACAGGTCGGGAGGAGGGGCAGAGGGAAAGGGAGAAGCTGACTTCCCACTGATCAGGGAGCCTGATGAGGGGCTCCATCCCAGGTTCCTGGGGTCATGTCCCCAGCCCAAGGCAGATGCTTAATAGATTGAGCTACGCAGGTGCCCTGTGTTTTATTTTTATTTAATTATTTTTAAATTATTTATATTATAAAATATATAAACTATATGTATAATATATAATATATAATTTAGCAGTTAGGTATTTAACAAAAATTTAATTTTTAATAATTGAAAAATTTAAAATTATTTTATTATTATTTATTATTTTTATTTATTTAATTTTTTAAAAAAGATTTTATTTATTTATTAATAGAGAGACAGAGAGAGAGAGAGAGAGAGAGAGAGAGGCAGAGACACAGGCCGATGGAGAAGCAGGCTCCATGCAGGGAGCCCGACGTGGGACTCAATCCCGGGTTTCCAGGATCACATCCCAGGCTGCAGGTGGTGCTAAACCGCTGCGCCACGGGGGCTGCCCCTATTTTATTTTTTAAAGAGCAACTTGTTTATTATGTAATTTAGGAGACTTTTTTTTTAAGATTTTATTTATTTATTCATGAGAGACACAGAGAGAGAGGCAGAGACATAGATAGAGGGAGAAGCAGGCTCCCTGTAGGGAGCCCGATGTGGGACTCGATCCCAAGATCCCAGGATTATGCCCTGAGCTGAAGGGAGGTGCTCAATCACTGAACCCTCAGGTGTCCCTTAAATTTAAATTTAAAAATTTAAAAATTTTACTTAATATCTTACAGATTGTTCCATATCAGTGCTCAGAGAGCTGCCATTAATTTATTCTTTGTTGCCAGTTAGTACTCCATTATCGGATATATCATTATTTAGCTAGGTCCCTATTGATGGACATTTAATGTAGTTCTAGTTTTTTGCTAATACAGACAATAGTGTATTACATATATTACATTGCATATTTCTAAGTGTATATTTTTTCACAAATGGAGAAGTCAAGTTGCTGGGTCAGAGACTGCATTTGTAATTTTGGTAGATACTGCCAGATTGCCATCTTCTGATGTTTTCCACCTGTACTCTTTCTGCCAAGTGCTTGTTTTGCCACTGTCTTGCCTCTAAATATGTTAGCAGACTTTTTGGTCTGTGCCAATTTTAGTGTAGTTTTAATTTGCATTTCTCTTACGAGTGAGGTTGAGAATCTTTTCATGTTTAAGTGCTATTTGTTTTTCCTTTTCTGTGGATTATCTGTTAATATTCTTTGCCATTTTTTTCCTGTTGGGTTGTTGGATTTTTTTTTCTTTTTTTTTTTTAATTTTTATTTATTTATGATAGTCACACAGAGAGAGAGAGAGAGAGAGAGAGAGAGAGAGGCAGAGACACAGGCAGAGGGAGAAGCAGGCTCCATGCACCGGGAGCCCGACGTGGGACTCGATCCCGGGTCTCCAGGATCGCGCCCTGGGCCAAAGGCAGGCGCTAAACCGCTGCGCCACCCAGGGATCCCGGATTTTTTTTTTCTTATTGATTTTTGGGAGCTCTTTATGTTTTAGTGCAGTTGGTTATGTGAGTTAAAAATTTTTGGTTAGATTGCTTTTCCTATGACTTTGCATATGGCAGTTTTTGCCATGCATAATTTAAAAACATTTTATGTAGTAAAATTTATTGATTTTTTTTCCTTTTTATAGCTTCTGAGTTTTTTGTCATTCTTAGACTTTTGAGATTATAAAATAATTCCTCATTGTTTCTTTTGGTACTTTATGCATTAATTATTTACATTTAAATATTTTTAAGCCATCTAGAATTTGATATAAGGTATAGAATATGTTTTCTAAGCCCACACACACACATATCTTTTCCTTCCTTCCTTCTTTCTTTCATTCTTTTTTATTTTTATTTTTATGGGTATTCTATTGCCCTAACACCTTTATTGATTAGTTCATATTTCTGTAAGGGCCTTTTATCTTCCTTATTTCTTTTGCCAATCTTTTCATCCTCAACCATATCCATTATCTAGTCTCCCTGTTAAGCCCATTTTTGCTTTAGGCCCCTATATGGTCTAACCTTTTTTCTGTTCTTATTAATATATATATTTTAAAGATTTATTTATTCATGAGAGACAGAGAGAGAGGCAGAGACACAGGCAAAGGGAGAAGCAGGCTCCCTGCAGGGAACCCGATGTAGGACTCAATCCCAGGACTCCAGGATTACGCCCTGAGCTGAAGGCAGATACTTAACCACTGAGCCACCCAGGTGTCCCTGTTCTTACAATATTACTTTAGAACTTTTTTAATATGGAATTTTTGGTGAATAATGAAATATGTATAGTGAAATATGTATTGTATATATCAGTGTATATTGAAATGCATATATGTGAGTGGTTGCATAATGAACTCCCAGTTACCTGACTTTGGTAATTGCCACATGATGGCATATCTTGTTTTTACCTGTATGCCTGCCTAATCATCCTCCCTCTCTCACTCAAATTATTTTGAAGCAAATTATGGCCATGATATTACTCTTAACACTTGGACCACTGAAAGCTGTCTCCTCTTCCAATTTTTATCTTCCAGGTCATCCTGTGTAATTCTGTGTCTTTTTTCTTTGGTCTTACATTTCTAGAATAACACTTCTCTAGTAAATGCTCACTGACAGTATACTGCTAGATTGACCTCAAATTTGCCTTTTTCTGTGCACAAACTCCAGCTTTTTAAAATTAAGGTTACATACTCTGAAATTAGGGAATGCCTTGTTTGTACCCCCGCAGTTCCTGGCATGCTCTGTGAAGCAGAAACCAGCAAGATAAAATAGAAGGAAGAAGGGAACAAGAGAAGGAGGATGAGAGATACAGGCAGAGAACAATGCTAGATAATGCTTCTTAGAGCAACACTACCCAGAGGAAACAGGGAGGAAAAAAGGCATGTTGGGACCTTCCACCAAGATTGGGGGTGGACAGGGTGGAGAGAAAAAAACCCAGAGCCAACATGTATAAGAAATGTACAAAGTTCAGAGATCTATTTTGTCTTTTCCTATAGAGAAGTCTGTATTACAATTTAGCACTACTTACTAAATAACTGGGTTAAATTCTGGGACTGAGTGAGAGCTGAAGGAACTGACACAATAAAGGTTTTAGTTCCAGGGTTATGATTTGCATCAGAGAGCACTCAGGGGTAGGAGCTATCATGTATTTTATGAGAGATTAGAATTGGTAGGTTTTTTGTTTAAATCTGTAACATTGGCTCTTGGCACTATTTGCCTATAGCCAATAGCACCAAGTACTAGTTTAATTAATTAATTTATTTTTAAAATTTTATTTATTTTTTCATGATGACACAGAGAAAGAGGCAGACGTAAGCAGTGAGTGAAGCAGGCTCCCTGTGGGGAGCCTGATGTGGGACTCCTTCCCAGGACCTCTGGATCACGACCTGAGCCAAAGGCAGAGAGGCCCAACTGCTGAGCCACCAAGGTGTCCCTCATGCACTAGTTTTAAATTAAGCTTTTTCTTTTCACAACTTTTTACAGGGAGTCTTTCAGGTGGGATCAAAGATTAGAAAAATTAGGTGGCTGAATGCTATAATTTAGAAGGAACTTTTGCATTTTTTTTTTTTTAAAGACTGGTCTAATTTATCAAGCTTAAATTCTCAATTAGTAATTCAGCATTTTTACCTTCTGTGGGAATATGGAAAACTAATCTTCTCTCATGTTTGCTTTTGTTGTCCCTCAAAAAAAAAATATACCAGGGCAGCCCCGGTGGCACAGCAGTTTAGCGCCGCCTGCAGCTCAGGGCGTGATCCTGGAGACCCTGGATCGAGTCCCGCGTCAGGCTCTCTGCATGGAGTCTGCTTCTCCCTCTGCCTGTGTCTCTGCCTCTCTCTCTCTTTCTCTGTCTCTATGAATAAATGAATAAAGTCTTAAACAAAAAAAATACATATATATATCAAAATAGTGGTAATCTGAGTTTACTGGAGACAACATGGGCCTTATTCCTCCATGCCGTTTAGCCTAGTCTCAGGCAGAGAATAAAGGCCTGACCTGAAAAAAATGAGGATATAGGAAAGAGGACAGGTTTAACTACATTTCTAAGACAAATGCTACTTTAAAAGCTTATCTCATAGTATCTGTGAGATACAATTACTATTACTATCTACTAATATAGATACCATTCTACATTAGGGGTTAGCAAACTGGCCAACAGTTACTGGCATTTGTAACTGAGGAGACTAAGAAAGATTATCTTGGTTAAAAGATTGTAAACAAACAAGAATATGAAGAGAAGGGATATGCCCTGAAAAACTTAAAGTAATTTATTCTCTCCCTCTTTACAGAATGAGTTGGCAACCCTTGATCTACATCATTCAGAGTATATAGTAATATTTCTTTATGTAAACATTTGAAATTTCATGCTCTTTTGTATTTCATATTAGGACTTCTTAAAGAATAGATACATAATTTTCTGTTGTATAAATGTACTACAATATAAGTGTGGTTATTAAATTTTTGCTCTTATAGCAAATATCAGAATAAGCATATTTGCACACATTTTTGTGCCTTGTGGAATTGCTTGCTCAAATATTATATACAATTTAAAATTTAATAATTATTGCTAAATTGCTCTCCCTCCAGATTGAACCATTTTATGTTTCCTCTGGCATTATTTTCCTTACTCATATCAACCGTGATAAAGACTAAATAATTTGATTGTTTAATCAGATAGGTCTCTTCGTTTTCTGTTGGTGAATAAGAAAGAAAATTTAGTGGCATAAAACAACACCGTCATTTAATTTGCTTATGATTGTGCAGTTTCATTTGGCTGTGGTGGGAATGACTTCTCTCTGCTTTATTTGTTGTCATTTCTGGTGGGTCAAAGGCTGGGGGCTGACATGGTCACTTACGTGTCTAGCTGTAGCTGGGATCTCACTTGGAGCTGTGGAGAACAAGTACAAAGTCCTTTTCATGTAGCTCCTTGGTGTCCTCACATTCGAGAGACTGGGCTCTAAGGGCAGCCTAGGAGAAGTAGATCGTTTTATGATTTAGCTTCAGAAGTCATGTAGTCTAATTTCTACTATAGTTACAGGCTTGCCTACATGTAAGGGAGAGGGAACATAGACCCTTTTATGTAATGGAGGAGTGGCAATATCACATAGTAAGAGAGCATGTGGGGGTGTGATGTATTGGTTCCTCATTGTTTGGAAACTAGTTTGCCATGAGGTGGAATGATTGTTTTGATGTGCATATCTTTCATTAGGAGTGTGATTATACATCTTCTATGTTTATGGACCATTTTCATTTCTTTTTCTGTGGTCTGCCTTTTTATATCCTTTGCTCCCTTTTCTATTGGACTATAGATTATTGATATTATTGACTTATAATAGCTCTTGTAGATTAAACAAATTAGATTTAAAATGTGTTTTGAAGATAATCTCTCTATGGTCTTACGAGTTATAAAAGGCATGTGTGGGATAGTTATTTAGTTTGGCTATGGTGGGGATTTGTGGAATGATAAATATATAAAGAACCACAGTACTTTTGTTTTTGAAGCAAGGGTTAAGACAGGAAAGGAAGGGTGAATGGGAGCCCCATCCTCTTCCTGTTGGCCATCAGCCTCCCTGAATCACTCTCTATGGCAGTGATGAGGAACAAGATCAAAGGCACCTTAGTTCTCTTTGGTCATTATTATACCTCAGAAGTCAGAACATCTTAGATGACAGTAAGGGAATGTAAAACTTGGGAGGAATATCGAACCCCAGTGACATATTTCACTACTGAAAATTGCTTTGGACATCTTTCCATTCTGAAGTGTGATTTGACTGTTTTTAAAGCTGTCACCCATATTGAGATTCAAAATTGTATCAACAAAAATGAACGGACCTACCAGAAATGATCATTTCCTAAAACATGGGGATGTTTAACAAAATGAAACATTTCTGTATACCCTGTCACTAAATTAGAATATTATTCTTCATCTACTAACCTGTAATGTGATGAATCTTAAATAGATAGCCACAACATAAATCTCCCTAGTGGTAATCTTTGAAAGTTTTATGAAGATTGAGCTGGTAGTTGTCATTGCAGTTCTCATTTTAGGTATGGTTTGATCCAGAGACACTTAAATTGTTTTCAGGAACCGAATCTCACATCTCTTTACTCTGCTTTCTTCTTTGTTGGTTTCATTCTTTGGTTTCACTGTGATGGAAGGACAGCTGCCAACATCTCCAGCTCTGTATGCTTCCAGGTTCAGGGCCAGTGTGGGAAAAAAAAAAGGAACTCTCAATAATTTAATATTTCTGAGTCTTTCAGTGGTCCTAATTAAGTCATCTAATATGGTTAGGGGGAAGGAATGTGCTGATTGACCTGATCTGAATCATGGCATGAACATCCCTGGGGTTGGAGGTAGAGTTAATTCTATAGGAAGCCCAGAGATTGATAGTAGGGAGGGTGGTTCTGCAAAGGAGTTTTTTTGTTTTAATCAAATAGGTCCTGGGCAGGACAATACGAACACAAAATAAAGAGCAAAAAACTTTTCTTTAGACTACTGTTTTGTTTTGAAGGAGTTGCCTAACAACAGTAGTAGTATTAACAAATTCTTAAGAGGCATCAGTTTCAATCTTTACTAAAGAGTAATTCGTTTTTTACTAAAGCAAATGTTTCAGATCTGTAATGCATACCACTTAAGTCTTTTTTTAGAATTTATATTTGAAAGATTTGTAAAAATGTTTAAGAATTTAGTGTCATACTGATCTTTTGCTCACTGCCAATGTTTCATTAGAATTCTCTAATTATATCTATCAATATTACAAATCAAAGCCAAATAGGAGATTTTAATTTTATATGTTAGTGTGTGTTTTTATTCTCTATATAGGATGTTTTAGAGAAAGCATTTCAAAGATTTTAAGCCATATTAATTCCAATTTAAAAATAAAAATCTGTTCAGCTTTAGTTTTGGGAGTGGACGTTATAAGAGTATACCTTTGCTGCCTAAACTACTGCTGAAGAATGATGCATGGAGAACATTTCATAATCATAACTAACCCTATTTCCATATTAGGTAAAATTACATACTGTTTTTCAAGTATAGATCTGGGGGAACTGTGAATAAGAGAGGATCCTTTATGTCACTCTGGTTTCTTCAATACTTCTTGGATTATAGGGTTAATAATTTGGGTGAAGGTAGATAATATATCCTATAACTGGTGGTAAGTTTTGGTATTGCCATTATATTTTGGACTAGGTTAGTTGATTTACACTTTTTCTTATTTATTTAAAAATTTTTTTGAGCATGTAAGACACTTATATGGTACAGAAGTCAAAACTATATAAACAAATAGCAGAGAAGTCTTACTTATTCCCTCCAGCTTGTTCTCACCCCCATAGGTAATCATTTTTTACGAGTTTCTGACTTAACCTTCCAGTGTTTCTTTTTAATTGCATAAAGTCTTAGGGAAAGAAGAGAAAGAGAGGAGGTGTGGGAGATTAAAGTGAATGGTGGAAATGGAGAAGAGTTTTATTAAGTAGTACTTGTGAAATGTTGTCTTATTGGCACTCTTTTTGTCCTGGTTACACACTTCCTAACTCTGAAAAAGGCAATAACTTTTAAGAAAAACCTTATTTTTTCAGTAATTTTAAATTTACAGAAAAGTTGCAAAAAGGTACAGAGAATTCCTTCATTCAGTTTCCCCTATTGTCACCATCTTACCTTACCATTTTTCATGTGTCAGAACTGAAAAGTAACATTGGCACACTATTATTAATTAAACTTCATTTTATTACAGTTTAGCATTTTTTAAAAATGAAAAGCAGTTTTATGATTAAAGAGGAAGCCAAGACAAAGGGCAAAAGAGGGATCATGTATACATTTACTGCCTTTCACCAAGATTACATCAATAATTTACCTGCACAGAGCTGATATCCTTTGTCCTTCTAGTTGCTGAGAGTATCTTGTATTTTAATTCATCATGGTGTAATGAAAATAGTTACCCTAATGCTTTTGAAATAAATAAAATAGTGGAAAGGGCAAAAAGTTGTATAGCTCAAAGTCCATGCTCTAAGTATAGTTGGTTAATTCGTGGAGGAGGAGTTTTGTTTTGTTTTGTTTTGTTTTGTTTTGGTAAACCTTCCTATGAAATGCCCTCATGTGGTGATCTCTGTTTTGCCCATGTTAGTGAAAGGAAGCATGGAAACAGTAGTGATATGTTGGTAATCTACCTGGATGAATGTTTGTAGACTCCATTGCTAATTTTAGAATCCTAGAGCTTGGAATCAGAGGGTGTCTTGGAGCTGATTGTGCTAACTTCCAAAATACTGGAAAGATTTCTTCAACAGTATCTACTCATCAATTATAGATTACATCTCTGTCCAACTCTTGTATATTGCTTTGTAAGGCAGTCTGTTCCATTATTATTATATTTGTCATAAAATTATTTTCTTGAGTTGAAGGATAGATCATTACTCTGTTCTCTGTGGCAATTGGGGAGAACCAGATTGTATCAATTATGTGTGTGTGTGTATAGGAGATCAAAGTGTGTGATATATATCCACATATATTGGTATAATCCTTTTTCCTGCCTTCTTTTGAGCTATACTACTCATTTATTATTTACTATTTTATGTAGGAATGTTGGGAGATGTAGGTTATGTAGGAATGTTGGGATAAAGAGATAAATAATGAGTAAAACCTCACATCATGGAGTTATGAGGATAAATAAGATCATATGTACAAAGTGTTTAGCATAGTACATGGCATATTATGGTAAGCATTTAATAAGTGCTGACAGTGTAGTGATAATAATAGCCTCTATCATCAAGTCATTTCCTCCTAGATTAATAGGGAAGATAACTAATCAACTAATAAGAATAGGTTAAATGAAATAAGTGCTATAGGAGAGAGAGAAGCAAAGTTCTTATTTGTTCAGTTTTTAAAAGAGTAATTTCAATTAGGGACAAAAGAAGGAGAAATGTTCTCTCAAACTTTGAAGTAGAAATAGGTTCTCCTCTAAGAGAATGGTATTCTAGATTGAGGGGCTAGCATTAACAAAAGCTTGGGGCTAGGAACATGCCTGATCTTTTTCATGGAACCTTAAGCATTCATGTGTGACTGAGGGTTTGGGTATGTGGAAGATCTAGTGAGAAATAAAGGTAGGATGCAGAGAGGTCAGATTATACAGAGCTTTGAAAGCAATAGGGCAAGTATACTTTATTCTAGAGACTGGGTAATATTTTCAGGTCTCTGAACAGAGGACCAAAATTGCAATCTTACAGCAAAATAGATGTGGTTATTGTATATAGGGTAATTAAAAATCTTGATTGAGAGAGCTAATGAAAAATATATAGAAGGAAGTGAAGTGGTAGTTGCTGAAATCCAGAGTATGAAATGGAAACCATTGATAGATCGTATAAAAGAGCCTTTTAGAATAAGCCCTAAGAACTTTTTAAAGATTTTATTTATTTGAGAACAAGCAAGCAAGCAAGAGAGTACGATTAAGGGGGAGGAGCAGAGGGAGAGGGAGAGGGAGAAGCGGACTCCCTACCTAGCACAGAGCTTGACCCCAGGCTCTATACCTGGGCCCTGAAATCATGACCCAAGCTGAGGCAGATGCTTAACTGACCAAGCCACCCAGGCACCTTAGCCCTGTGAACTTTTTGTAAATATATTTGGGCCTTTTCATACTTAAAAGTATTACACAAATTTATTAGATAATAGACTGTTTCAAAGAATCTTAATCTCAAGATTGAGAGAAAGGATTAGGTTGCTGTGCTCATGGAAAGAAAGAACTGTACTTTTCCAGCTGACTGCATATGGAATTGAAGATGGACTTACCTCAGTAGATTGGGCTGTCTTTCAGTCTGAAGGGGGATCTTTAAGCGTATTTTAAAACTGAGCACTTGATTTTTTAAGTCTGAAAATAATTATCTGACGCTGGGAACTAGCCTTTGGGAATGAATCTAATGTGCATAGGCTTGAGCATTGCCAACATCTACTGTTTTTGATATGCTTTTATTTGGTTATCTGTTATCTTGTATTTTTGTTGATTTTTACTGTTGCTTATGGAGCATTTGCCTTTTCAGCACTTGGGACTCCAAATGATCTGTGCATCTTAGTTGGAGAAATTGTTGGGAAGGAGGCCTGAACAGGAAAGAGAGATTGGTTGGCTAATGGTCAGGTGAAGATTTAATTTAAGCTCATAACAGTTGGGTTATTGGCTGGCTGGAGTGACTAGTGAATTATATTTGGCTTGGCATCTTTTCCTGGTTGTACAGAGGATCTGGCATCTAGACTACAGTAGCAACAGGGGTGTATGTATGTAAAAACTCCTTGTGTGAGGTATGAGATGGACTTACATGTCTGCTAGTATTCTTCTGAAGGGAAGAAAGCAAATTGCTACTTAGTTTATGTTCCAGGAAATACTAATGCTGTGGTACAGGTATATAGTACTTACATAACATTTATGCTCTTCAACAATACTTCATATCTGTTGTCATTTCATGTTCACAACAAACTTGTAAATGAGATTGGGCAGGTATAATTCCTATTTGATAGGGGATGCTGAGGCATAAATAAGACTGGGTTCAGGTTACTGGCTCAATAAATTAATAATTGGGACAAATTTCTATGTTTCAGTTTTGGATCTTACTTTAGAAAATTTTATAGGAGGGAAAGCTGAATGTGTCCTTCTTTTTTGTTATTTTTTAGCGACGTCTTAGACACCTTCGGAACATTGCTGCCCGGAACATTGTTAATAGAAATGGCCATCAGCTCCTTGATACCTACTTCACACTTCACTTATGTAATACTGAAAAGATATATAAAGGTAAGGGAATCTGTGGACTTAACCACAGACTGTTACATCTCATTTTTAGTTTTTTGTAACACAAGTGAGTATCAGTGCCTCTAGCTTTGCTATTATTACTTTTTGGAAAGTTAAACTGTCTTGCTGTCCAAAAATATTTCATGAGCAGTTGTTACATATATATAAAAGAAACATGGCTTTTGGATTGTTCTTAAATTGGTAAATTTATCGTTTATTTATGAATGTTAGCTGTTAATGCTTTTATTCTGGTAGCTATCATAAAAATAGATTATATGAATCCAGTGTACAGTATTAATTTTATTTTCTTTAAAACATAATCTTAAAAAATATTATGGTAAAAAATATTATGGCAAAATTGGAACTAGTTTATGTCTTCTAATATCTGTAATTCCTTGTATATATACAGAGTTATTATTTATAGAAGAATGACGTGGTTTCCCTGAATTCATTTGCACGTATTGTACTGTGGGCTGCTCTATAAGTGGCAGTTCTGAGAGTAGAACAAATAAATATCTGATTCCAAATCACAATCATCTTTTGAATACATATTGAATGAAAGGCACTTGGTTATAATCAGTTGACCTGTGTTGGGTTGTATTAGGGAACAAAACATGGTATATAGCAGAAATATTGAATAAAAATTGAAAATACTTAGATAGTAGTAGGTCTAGCTCAGCCATTTACTAGCTGTGTGATACTGGACAAAGATCATGGCTTTTTGAACCTCACTTTTCCCATTTCTAAAGTGGAGATAATGATGCTTTATGAAGTTGGCAAGGCAGATTTTTTTGAGGAACAATGGAGATAAAGTGATAACACTTGGTAAGATGTGATTGAAGATCTATTTATATTAACAAAAAGTGGTATTATTTTAATTAGAGTTACTAAGGTTATTTGAATTTTGTTGTGGCAAAGATGAAAAAATCAAATGATATTTTATCTTTTTGTTTTTAATTACTTTTTTAAGTAAAGATTTTATTTATTTGAGAGAGAGAAGAGAAAGAGAGAGAGAGAAAGAGAGAGAGATAAAGAACATAAGCAGGGGAGGGGTAAAGGGAGAAACAGACTTGCTGCTGAGCAGGGAGCCAGATGCGGGGCTGAATCCTGGGATCCTGAGATTATGACCTGAGCTGAAGGCAGACGCTTAGCCAACTGAGCCACCTGGGCGTCCGTAGTTTTAATTACTTTTAAAAACCATTATTAAAGCAGTAGTTATATAATACCTTTTTTGTTTTTTAATTTCAATGAGCATATGCTCATTAAAAGATTCAGTCAGGAATTATATGGGGTAGAACCCCCAACATAATGTAAATTGCATTAAAAACTTTTTTTAAGGATGAAAAAAAGGATTCTATAAATTCTGCATTTTCATATTTTATTTCATTCTTATTTTTCATTGTAACCATTGCATATTTTTAAAATACTGTATTAATTTGAATGATTAATCCTAGCTACTACAAATACTGCAAATCTCAGTGGCATAACATAATAAATTTTTTACACTAAGTCCAGTGCAGGTATTCTTATTAGGCATAGTCTTGGCAGCTGTCCTCTAAGCAGTGACTCAGGTATCCAGGCTCTTTCTATTTTGGAATGCTACTATTATCAATACATGACTTTTGGCATGGCAAAAGAGGAGGATTATTTGAGGAGAATTTTTTAATGGAAATGGCCTACATCAATTCTATCACATTTCATTGGCCATAAATCAGTAGTGTCATCCTTTTTAGGTGAAAAGAGGACTGGAATATGTTTTCTTCCTATGTTGCAGAAGGAAAATGAAACAGTTGGGTCACTGTTTGTCCTAAGGTATAAGCATTTTTGCAAACTTAATATATTTGGTCTATTGCTCACTAATTGGTTTTATCATTAGCAATATATGACAATGCCAGAGTGTTTTGTTTTATTTTTTCAGGTTAAAAAAGATTTTTATGTAAGTAATCTCTATACCCAATATGGGGCTTGAAACTACAGCCCCAAGATCAAGAGTCACATGCTCTACTGACTGAACTAGCCAGGTGCCCCATGCCAGAGCGTTAAAACATTTTTTTTTTTAAAGAATTATTTACCCAACTTAGAGGTGAAGAGGGGGGCAGAGGGTGAGGGAGAGAAGCAGACTTACTGCTGAGTGTGGAGCCCCATGGGGGCTTGATCCCATGACCCCGAGGCCATGACCTAAGTCGAAACCAAGAGTTGGATGCTTGAACTAGTGAGCCCCCCGGGGAACCCCGAGCATTTTAAATTTTTGGTAATTTTCTATATGATCAATCCTTGATTATTTTTATAAAACTTTATGTTCTTGTTCCAGTGTTCTCTTTGATGACAATAATTAACATAGTACTTAGCACATTTTAGGTATTTGGTAATTTGTAATGTTAACAATTGAAGTAGTTTATAAGAAGAGAGTAGTTGGTTGTTGACCATCTTGTAAAAAGTTGTTTTAGAGATATATGATGGAAACAAAGTGACTTTTCTGGTTTGCTTTTTGTTATTTTCTAGCTCAGACTATACCTTGAGTTTAGAAATTATCATAGACTGCTTCTTAAAATTCTCGTGATGAAAAATGATCATTCATACAGTTTGGAAGTAGCTGGTGTAGACCACAGAGAAGCACAGTCTCTTCCAGTGGTGTTACATCTGTCTCTAAGTGGCAAGCCCCTTAGCTAGGGCATTTAGTTCCTCTTGTGAGCTTTGGTTAATTTATCTCTATAATGAGAGAACTGATGGTTTCTGAGACCTATTTCTATCTACTCCACATGTCATGGTTGAATGGAGTGTGTGGTCTTCTTTTGGGCCCACATGTTGGGCTTTATAACTTTTGACTATCCTAGGAAGAGTGAGGAAGCTCTTTGCTTAGTAAGCCTGGTTAAGACACTTTATCCTGTTGAACCTTTGATGACAAACACGACATTCATTTCATGATCATTATGTGGCCTTGGTGTAGGATGATCATGATAGAGGACCATCTGGCTCTTCTCACAAAGCCACCAGTACCACCTGTTAATTGGCATCATTTTTTAGTTTTAAAAGAAAGTTGTTTTTCTAAGATTTTATTTATTTATTCATGAGAGACACAGAGAGAAAGGTAGAGACATAGGCAGAGGGAGTGGGGAGCCTGAAGCGGGACTCGATCCCAGGACTCCAGGATCATGACCTGAGCCAAAGGCAGAGAGGTTCAACCACTGAGCCACCCAGGTGCCCCTAAAAAGTTTTTTTTTTATTGGACGAATATTTGAAATACTGAACTTGAAATTATTCTTTTATTTTGGCTGAATTAACAGCAGATCCCAGGAAGTTATGTGTGAGATTTTTTGACTTTTGACATCTTCTGGTGCTCTTAGCACATTGCCTACTTGTTAGGTAGTTCAAATCAAAGCTATCATACCCTCAGAGAACAAAGCCTTGTGTTAATGGATGAAGATCTAGGTTCTAATCTTGGTTCTCTCTTAAACTTGGAATTTTTATAAAACCAAGTTTGTTCTTCAGTCATAGTTCTTTTTTACCCATGAAATGTGATTGCCTGTCCTCTCCTGGAATGCCAACCAGCTCTTTTGAATACATCAGAAGATGAACTCCACATAATCCATAAAATTTTAGGTTACTGCACTTGGAATGATGCTTGGCACATATTAAGCCCTTATATATTTTTTTCATTTAATTTTTTTCATAGCTAATGTAGTCCTGGTTCAAAATATATATAAAGGTTTAAGATCTTTCACCTGTCTCATCTCCCTAGTTTTTTACCCTACCCTAATAACCACTGTTCTACATTTCCTGTTTCTCTTTTCTGACTTCTTTATGCTAATACGAGTAAAAAATAGTACCAAACTATATATATTTCTGTGCCTTGCATTTTTCACCTAAAATGTCTTAGATGTTTTTCCATAGAGAGCTTCCCTAAGTTTTTATAGCTTCTCCAATTTTTTTTCCTGCATAATTTTGCATTGAATAGATGTACCATAATGTATTTCACTGGCTTCTCTTGGTAGGTATTGGGGTTGTTATGCTTTGAATAACTTCATAAGTACATTATTTTGTATGAGTGCTAGTATAACTGTGGGGTAAATTTCCAGGAAGTGGAAGTACAAAGGATATGTACACTTACAGTTTTGGTAGATATTGTGAAATTGTCTTCTCACTTGCTAGGTATGAGCACCTTTTCCCCCACAGGCTCACCGACAGACTGCAATCAAACTTTTTTTTTTTTTGTATGCAATCAAACTTTTGAATTTTTGCCAATCTGATAGGTGAAAATACTTTTATAGTATAGTTTAAGTTTGTATTTTTTCTTTTATGAGTGAGGTTGAGGTACTAAAAAAGCATTTGTTGAATAACTGGAATGCTGCATAACAACCAAAACATGCCATTGAAGCCAGGTTCTGTAATCTGTGATTGCTTTGTTTTTCTAGGTCTTACTTAGCATGGATAGAGAAGCATTTGTATCTTTTTAATGGTCCCTTTCATGTAGAAATAGGTCTTGGGTGGTTATCTCCGAAAATTTACTTGACAAATAGTTTGGCTTAAATTGAATTAATAAAAATTAGTACAACTATGTTAATAAAAATTACAGTTTATAAAGTGTTTTTATTTTTAATTCACTATTTTTGTTTTAAAGATTTTATTTATTTGTGAGAGACACACAGAGAGAGGCAGAGATATACACAGAGGGAGAGGGAGAAGCAGGCTTCCCATGGGGAGCCCAATGTGGGACCTGAACCCAGGACTCCAGGATTATGCCCTGAGCCAAAGGCAGACACTCAACCACTGAGCCACCCAGGTGTCTCTTAGTTCACTATTTCATTTGAGCCTTAAAATACCCCTGTTATTTTCCATGTTTCATTATTCTTTGAAAGGTAAACTGTGTGACCCAAAAGGTTAACTGATTATCCAGGGTGAAGATCATAGGTGGATTGGGAACTGGAACTATTTTTTTGACTCTAAATTCTCCTACATTCACTATATTATAGTTTGTATCATGCTGCTAATTTTATTGACAATATTTTGGATGTAACAGAATTGTGGACAGGGTAGGCCCATGTTTAACATGTTAGTGCCTCAGACTCCATGATTTCAGGTATGGCTTTTTTTTTTTTTTTTTTAGATTTTATTTATTTATTCATGAAAGACACAGAGCGAGAGAGAGAGAGAGAAAGAGAGAGAGAGAGAGAGGTGGGCAGAGACACAGGCAGAGGGAGAAGCGGGCTCCATGCAGGGAGCTTGATGCAGAACTCGATCCCAGGACTCCAGGATTATGCCCTGGGCCAAAGGCAGGCGCTAAGCCGCTGAGCCACCCAGGGATCCCCATGTATGGCTTTTTTGTGGATCTTTTTCCTTTTAAATTAGCAACTCCGTTTTGAAGGTCTAATGGAGAAAGCAGATTGTTTAGTTTCATTTATACATACAGTGATTCAGTCAGCAAAGTTTTAGAAGAAATAATGATACTAGTCATTGTAGAGCTGAAGCTATATATTTTGGGAACTGTTTAATTTAGACACTTTGCAGATTAAGCTGAGGACTTCTTTCTTTCTAAAGAAAAGAAGAATATTTTTTCCATCAATTTTAAAGTAATACATGCTTGTAAGAAATTCAAACGATACAAAAATATATTTTGTATAAATTGAAAGTACTTTGAAATAAAAAACATTTTTAACCCTTTTAGGTTTCTTACCCCTAAAAATAAACGTGGCACATATAAATTAGAACACACACATGCATGCACACATACGCCTATACACACAAACATGCATACCTACACACAAACATTTTTATAGTTAATTTATGGTTGAAGTAATTGGTTAATCATTTGGGAAGAAATGAAAAAAATAATACTTAAGATTACCAGTGTAGGGAAAACAGGTATTTTCATAAGTGGAATTATAAATTGGTATAATACTTTTAGAAAACAATATGGCGATATCTACCAAATTCAAACTGTATTTTTCCTTTTGTCTTGCATTTTACTTCTAAATGTTTATCTTATAGATTCAAGTATATCACTAAATGATTATTTATAACATTACTTGAAATATCTCTAAATGATTATTTATCTAGGATATATATCTCTAAATGATTATTTATAACATTACTTGAAATATCTAAAAATTAGCAGTAACCTAAATGTTTATCAGAATGGTTCTTTTCAAAACAATTAGAATATCCCTTTTCTTATTTAAAATATTTTTTCTAAATAGAAAAATAGGAAACTGCCAAGCAGAAAATAAAAGTTAGCAGCCTAATCCTACCACCTAAGATAAACATTATTAGCATAGTTATGAAAATTTGGATCCTGTTATAAATTCTTAGAACCTTAATTTAATACATTGTGACTGTCTCTCTACAAAATAAAATTGTTATCCTTATTATTTTTTTTTTTAAGAGAGACACACATAGAGTTTGTTTACCAAGAAATACTTTAACCTAAAGAGTTTGCCAGTAAGAGTTTTATGTTTAGGCCTACTCTTTGTTTTTTTGCCTATTCCTGAGTTTCAGTTGTTAGTGGACTTCTTTCACATGTTTCACTATATTTGAGTTTCATCTATACCATTACATACTTAATATATATTTTTAAGTTCATTATTTTTAATTTTTTATTTTTTTTATTTTTATTTTTTTTTAATTTTTATTTATTTATGATAGGCACACAGTGAGAGAGAGAGAGAGAGGCAGAGACACCGGCAGAGGGAGAAGCAGGCTCCATGCACTGGGAGCCCGACGTGGGATTCGATCCCGGGTCTCCAGGATTGCGCCCTGGGCCAAAGGCAGGCGCTAAACCACTGCACTACCCAGGGATCCCTATTTTTAATTTTTTAAAACAGATTTACTTAGAGTGAGCAGGGGAGAGGCAGAGAGAAAGAATCTCAAGCAGAATCCCTGCTGAGCATGGAGCCCAATATGGGGCTTGATCTCATGACCTAATAAGTTCATGACCTGAGCTGAAATCAAGAGTTGGATGCTCAGCCAACTGAGCCATCCAGGTGCCCCTTAAATTCATTATTTTTAAACTTATGTCTAAGTAAAATTGTTCATTCAATTAAAAAGTATTTATTGAATGTCTCCTCTGTGCCAGGAATGGTTTTATGTGCTGAGGAGATAGCAGTTGTACAAAACAAATGCTATTGTTATTTCAGAGCTTAAAATTAAGGGTTGATAAATATATGAGACATAAATTTAAATATATAAGAAAAAAATAAAATGTGTCCGTGATCACCTAAAATCATCTCAAGTACCAGTGACCCATGCATCACACCTGGGAAATTTGTTTTAGAGCAACAGAAGGATACGAAGGTCTTTTGTAGGCTCTGCAGAGACAGACTGTCATGATGGTGACTTAAGCAGGGTCAGAAGAGGCACTGCACCTCTGCTGCATTTCTCTCTTTTCATTGTCTTTAGGTTTTGTAACATTTACAATATAAATGAAGATTTGTAGAATCATGAAATTTTAATGCTTACAGAGGGCCTTTGCTTACTAGTCTAATTCTTTAAGTTGTCTAATGAAAAATGGGCCTAAGGAAATGAAAGGAACAGAATGCTAATGATAGTAGAACTAGAATTAAGGTAACCTGGTTGCTAGATCAGTGTCCATTCCATAGTACTACAAAGGATAATCATTAGAGATGTTTGAGATAAATAGAGCATATGGAATCAGTTTTTATAGAGTGGCAGTAAGATAGAGAAGAAAGTCTAATTTTTTAAGAGCTCAAGTTTGAATCTGGGATAAAATATGCTAAATTAAATCTTAACAGGTTTTGACCTTCTTTATTAATGTTTTCCCTTTAAGGCTCTTTTATTTAGTTTTTATTTTATTATTTTATTATTTTGCAGGTAAAGATATAGAGAAAATAGATCCCTTGAAAATCTTTTAAATCTTTTACTAGAATATATGTTAAAAATTTTATAGGATTGAGTTAATAAGCTTATTTTCTTTCATATCACTTATTGTTTTTTTTCTTCTTTTCCAGAATTTTATAGAAGTGAAGTGATTAAGAATTCCTTGGTAAGTTTGCTTTCTGACAGGTACACTTGACTAAGCCTATAACTCTTGTTTCAGAATATGCTGAGGCATAAGTTCAAGTTCAGTTTTGGTATTATGATACTTCTACATTTAAACCTTCTGCTTTGTTATTGCTTAAAATTTCATTGATTTGTTCATTGCTGTATCTCTTATACTTAGAACATGCCTGGCACATAGTAGGTGCTTGATAAATATTTGCTGAATGAACTGATATCTTCTCTGTTAAAAACTTAAGTGTTTTTTTTCAATTCATATTCTATAATTCTGTTCTTTTCACTATAGGAATTTGTTTTTAACTGTTTGATTTACCAAACATAATACATGATGTCTTTGTTCAGATAAAGTTCTTAAGAATTTCATGTCTACAACTATCGTATAGGATCTTCCCACTTATTTTTTGGTGGTGGCACTGCTAAGTTAGAAAGTTGGAAGTTCCTACTTTTGGTAATGTACACGAGATATTTGCATAAATGGCTCAGTTTATTGGGCCATGTTGATAAAAAAAGGACTTTATGGTAATTAAAATATCCTTTTAGTGGTCAAGACTGTATTGGAAAAAGTGGCCTCTGTCCACTTTTTCAACCTCATCTCTTAATATTTTTCCTTACTCATTGTGTTCCAGGCATACCTCATCTTTTCAGTGCTTCAAACATGCCGAGCTTGTCTTCTTTCTTATGTCTAGAATACTTGTTTCCCCAGCTCTTCATTTGGCTAAAGATGTCTTTGAGGTCTCAATTATAGAACTTTGGCTTGGCCTTCTGTGACTATTCCATTGAAAGTGACTCCCTTTCTCCTTGTCACTCTTTTTTTTATGTCACCTGTTTTATTTTCCTTAGAGTATTCATCACTCTTGGAAACTGTTGTTCACTCATTTGTGTTGATTACCTTACCTGTCTCTTACCTAGTAGAAATGAGTTCCATGAGAACAGGGACCTTGTCTAGAGTCTAGAATAGTATAGATGCTTAGTAAATGGATATCAGTGTGTTATGTTTATAGAATCCTTTTATATATATGTTCCATTTTGATCCTTAAAACAGCCTGTGAGGAGATGAGGTAGACCTTAAGAAATTGATATTCAGAGAGGCCCAACAACTTTTGCAGTCAGATAACTGTAGGACCAGATCCCAAGTCCAGACCTGTCTTCAGGTCTCTGCTACCCTTTCCTTCTTTATTAAGCTGCCTTCCAAATGCCTCTAATAAATAATAATAATAATAGCATAATAAATTTGGATCCTATGCCAGACAGTTTTCTTGAGCCCATCTCCGAGGAGCTCTAATCAACCAGAACAGCTCTTATTTATTCTGCATATATTAAATGGCATATGAAATGACTAGCACCATGCCTGACACACAGTGGCTAATGAGTCAGTATTTGTTTCTCTTCCTCTCCTGGCTCAGGTGAAAATAGAAGTGTCCTACAGACCAGGGAGAGCTGGGGAGGAGTGGGTGGTTGAAGGGGCAGGTAGAATAGAATTTTACCTTGATTTATTATGCCCCCCCCTTTAAAAAAGATTTTATTTATTTATTCATGATAGAGAGAGAGAGAGAGAGAGAGAAAGAGAGGCAGAGAGGCAGAGACACAGGCCGAGGGAGAAGTAGGCCCCATGCAGGGAGCCCGACATGGGACTTGATCCCATGTCTCCAGGATCACGCTCTGGGCTGACGGTGGCGTTAAACCGCTGATCCACCCGGGGCAGTCCTCTGCCCCCTTTTGGATAGTCAAAGCTCTAGCTGGGAATGGTTTTACAAAATCCTGTTACTTTTTCATCTGGCTTTGTGTCATGGTGGACCCTTTGCTAATTGTGCTACTTCAGTGTATTGTTCTACATTATTGTATTGTATTTATTTGCTATTCACTTGACTGTCAAGTTCATATTTCTAAACAGCATCTCTTTGAAGATGCTCATCTCTTAATTCTTCAGCTCTTTTCAGTTCCTATCTTCCATTGCTTCTGAAATGTTTATGAGGTTGTGATATCTTTATGCCTGGTGTACTTAGGGTGAATAAATAAATGTTTTATAAAAATATTGTAGAATGGATTTCAGACAAGGGAGAGATTTGGGCAAAAGACTTCTAAGGTCCTTTTAGCTGGCAGTTTGTCCTACAGTTATTTCCTGGGGATTCCACTTGCAGTATTTGTATCCATTGTGATTGTTCATGAACATTTCCTCTCTCAAAGTAGCTGAAAGCTTTTGGAGGTCAAGAGACCACTTGAATATCTTTATGTGCCTCTAGCTCCCAGTGTACTTCTTGGGAGCTGTTGGATAAATGTCGATTTGTTGATGTTTCCTTTTAAGGATATTCTTTGAGGTTATGATATTTCTGGCAAGGATTGTCTTTTCTTTCTTATAGCTTAGTACAGGTTTGATAAACTGCAATTCATTTCTTCTTTTCTCTTGGAAAGTACTCTTCCATCTTTGTTTTTTGCTAAATCATTGTGACTGGTTCAGATTAATGGGCATTTAACACCACAGGAGTTAACAACCTCAAAGAATATGCTGGAGATGGCACATTGTTGTCACCCGCTTGCTGTTCTGAAGAACCACAGATGAGCAAAATTTGTTGGGTGTTTTTCCCTGTTTAGGAGTCGGTGATTCTTAAGCCATTATGATATTTGCTGAATAGAGTCAGTGATTTAAATGCTCTCATTCCTCCTGGTTACCCATTTAGTGCTTGGCAGGTAGAAGGTGCTCAGCAAATGTTTCTTAATGAATGGATTCTTCCATAAATATGTTTATTGACTGGCTTCTAAGTTATATCCTGAATGCCTAATCCTGAGTCAGCTATTAAAAATTAGGCAAAGTAATGCTTCATTTATTTCTAGCTGAAGCTTTGGGTATATTTTCACTCTGGTGAACTAAGTTAGACTCTGGTGAGCTTGTGAGTATTCTTCTTTTACTCTCATAACTTTAAGGCTTCAACTGTTTTCCCTGTGTTTGTATTTTTAGCTTGGTCCCAGACCAGAGAGGCTGGTTTTGCCATTGTGATGTGAAAGGAAACATGGAAAATGGACACAAGGTTAAAAAGAATGTTTTCGCCCAAAGATTAAACTGTCCTTATGTACCTATTCCATGCATCTTTCTAACTCTTGAGTACCTCAGATTGGTGCTGCAGTGCTGCCAGTGTTCTATGCTCTGCCCAGTACATTTGCCACTGGCCACATATGGCTACTGAGCGTTTGTAATGTGGTTAAGTAATACCGGGGAACTAATGTTTTAATTTTACTTAATTTTAATTTAAATAGCCACAAGTGGGGATGCCTCAGTGGCTCAGTGGTTGAGCGTCTGCCTTTGGCTCAGAGCATGATCCCAGGGTCCTGGGATCGAGTCCCGCATTGGCTCCCCACAGGGAGCTTGCTTCTCCCTCTGCCTGTGTCTCTGCCTCTCTCTATGTCTCTCATGAATAAATAAGTAACATCTTAAAAAAAAAAAAGCCACAAGTGGCTAATAGATATTGTATTGAACAGCACAGTTCTGGACTTTTCTGAAGAGCTTTCTTACAATCTGTAACATCAGCAGAAGAGATTTCCCTTTTTCTGTGCTTTGAAAAAACATAACTTTGGGGGTGGCTTGGTGGCTCAGTGGGTTAAGGGACTGGCTCTTGATTTTGGTTCAGGTTGTAAGTTTGACCTCTTTGTCATGTTCCATGGTCAGTGTGGAATCTGCTTGAGATTCTCTCTCTCTGTTCCTGCTTGCACTCTCTCTCTCAAAAAAAAAAAAAAAAAAACCCAAACAACTTTGTACTTACACCACTTGTACCATTCTAAAGCAGTGTAATACTGTTCATATGGTTATCTTAGCTTCTTTGATATATGTGTAAACCTTATAAAGGCAGGGACCTGTATGCTTCATCTTTGTAACCTCCATAGTCATTGTGTGTGGTTTATATTTGTCAAATAAGTAAGAAAAGAAAATAGCCTAAGCCAAGTTGTCAGTTCTAAGATTCACCATTATTTTATGTTCACTAAGAAAAGTAAACCTTTCTAATTCAACTGAAACACAGGGCCTTGGTAATAGTTCTGAGTGAGTTGTGATTTGATCTTTTTAGCCTCTTGTTACTTTGGAATTTCTTTTACCCATTTCAAGGTATTTAGCAATATTTCCTTCCCTTAGGTATAGTATACTTGACCTGTGACGGGAATCTTTTGTATGTATCTCAGTAATAAAATATAAATATGCTTCCTCAATCTGTGTGAATTTCATTAAGTCTTATAGAAAACGATAGATGAGATTTTTTCTTCATTGACAGATATTTGCTTCTCTCATACCAGATTCATGTTTTGTTTCTTTATGTGTAAGCCTTTTTGCCCACACAAAAACTTAATACTTTTTATTGAAGTTTAACACACATAAAAAAGAGTTTATAGATCTTAAGTATAAACTTGATGAATTTTCTGAAATTGAATACTGGTATAACCAGCATCCAGGTCAAGAAATAGAATATTTTTAGTGCCCCAGGAAGCCCCTTCGGTTACTACTACTATCCTGACTGAACATCATTAATTAATTTTACCTACTTTTAAGTGTTACAGAAATGAAATCCAGTATGCACTCTTTGGTTTGTGACTTGTACTTTATATTGAGAGTCTCAACTATATATTGTAAGAGTCATTCATATTGTGGGTATATTTGTAGTTTGTTTATAATATTGCATTGTGTGAATGTACCAGAATTTATCAGTTTTTCTGCTGGGCACTTGAATGGTTTCTAGTTCTGAGCTAATATGGTTAGTGCCACATTCTTGTATGTACCTGTTGGTTGAACATATGTATACATTTCTGTTGGGATACATATCTAGGAGTGGACCTGCAGGGAATATGCATATGATCCACTTTTATATATTGTCAAATAGTTTTCTCAAATTATTGTTTCATTTATACTCTTACCAGTAGTCTATTAGAGTTCTGGGTTATTCTACATTGTTGCAATCACTTGCCGCTTTTTTAATCTTTTGAATTTAAAATTTTGGTAGATAGTATATACAGGTTTTTGTTTGTTTCAATTTAAACCCAGAGAGATATTTTATTTTTTAATTTATCTTGAATTAATTAACATATAATGTATTATTAGTTTCAGAGACAGGGAGATATTTTAAATGACAATTAAATTCAGCACATATAGTGCTGACAGCAGTGTGCCTAACTTCAGTGTGCCTAACTTAAGAGTTTAAGAACAGTTGTTTTTAATATTGTGCATGTAGAGACAGTGACACCTGGTGATTGCTGCCTGGTGGTCAAAAACAGTAGAACCTTATTGATCCTAACATTTTCTTTTTCTTTTTCTTTTTTTGTTCCTAACATTTCTAAATTAAAATTCATCTTACAGTGTGAAGGAAAGAGCATGTTAGAGTTAATGACAAATTGGACTATATTAGGTGGTAATAAGAATAATGGAGTAATATAAAGAAGAATAAAGAAGTATCTGGCAGGGGTGGCTGCTGGTTTTCTGTGATAGTGACATAGATGAAATGTTACATAGACAAAATCATTTGAAGACACCCGAAAAAAGTGAGGGAACAAGCTCTGTACTTATGTGGGGAAAGACTATTGCAGGCCAAGAAACAGGATGTACAAAGGCAGGTGTATAACTGTGGTCTTTAAGAACTGGCTAAGAAGCTAGTATGGCTGGGGTAGGGTGGGTTGAACACCTTGCTAGGCAAGTATGACAACAGGGGCAGAGGGATTGAGGATCAGGGAACGATGGAAATGATCTGGAGATATGGGAGCTGATAGCCAAGGGCTGGCTATCAGGAGAGATTCGGGCAGGGATACAGTTACATGTCATACAAAATTAGGGGTATCTGGTAGACAAAGACACTGAACGTAGTTATATTTCTATTTTCTTAGGTCTCTAGTATGGTACTTCACTCAGAGGAGTCCAATAAATGTCTACTGCATTTAGTAACTGATAATCCACCTTTGATGAGCTAGATAGTGGAGATGTGTCTCCCAACTTACAAATCAGAGTCAAGTTTCCTCTCAGATATACTTAGCATAGAACAATTAGTCGTTAGTGTACAATTCAACTTTAAAGGTCTCTGGCTTTAGCTAGCCATATTTTCTAAACCATCTGTTCACTTTTGGATTTTTGTTGTTGTTCAGGACGAGATTAGATTGAAAGATCATTGAGTTTTTTTAAAAGATTTTATTTATTCATGAGAGAGAGAGAGAGAGAGATAGAGAGAAAGGCAGGGACGCAGGCAGAGGGAGAAACAGGCTCCATGCAGGGAGCCCGATGTGAGACCGGATCCCAGGACTCTAGGATCACACCCTGGGCTGAAGGCAGGCGCCAAACTGCAGAGCCACCCAGGGATTCCGAAGGATCATTGATTAATAACTAAAATGATTGAAGTAGTAAGAATGGAAGTAACTAAATTCTCTAAAATTGATTTTATATATTCCCAAAAATAAAAATTATGTACAAACCCACATGCACCCATTTTAACAATTATAAACTTGATCATTAGATACTTTTACAAAACGGGAGTTTTTAAACCTTTATTACAAAATTAAAAATCTCATGGTAGGGTAAGAGGAGTGGTAGTTTGGGTGTGTGTTGAAATTTGTTCATGTGTGTTTTTTAATAAATAAGAGGTTCAATTATACACTACCCATGTAATTCTAGTAGTATGTTGGATGCATGATGTACATTGTTTCTTATCTTTTTTTTTTTTTAATTTTTCATTGTTTCTTATCTTAATCACAGTGCTACAAGGTAAGATATATGCCTGTTTGATAGGGAAACTGAGGTTTGGACAGACTGAGCAACTTACTCTAAGCCCCAGCTAGTAACGACTGGTAAAACTGATGTTGGAGAGTTCCACTCTTTTACAGCATTTTGCTGCCTCTCTTATATTATACTTCCTTAAACTTCCTTCCTTCAGCTGATTAAATGTCTGCTAGAGGTCTAGGAGAGGTCAATGATGGGCTTTATAATTGAATAAGCGAGGTCTAGAACATATATTTTTAGGGAAAGCATGGGACATAATTATCAGAATCATTAACTTTGGAGTTTTGACTGAGTGGTTTATTTATTTATTTAAAGATTTATTTATTTATTTATTTATTTATTTATTCATTCATTCATTCATTCATTCATTCATTCATTCAGGGTCGGGGGCAGAGACACAGGCAGAGGGAGAAGCATGCTCCATGCAGGGAGCCTGACGTGGGACTCGATCCCAGGTCCTCAGGATCATACCCTAGGCTGCAGGTGGCGCTAAACCGCTGCGCCACCAGGGCTACCCTGTCTGAGTGGTTTTTAAATCTTTGGGAAAAAAACTGACCGAATGGTATATTTTTTATTATTGACTGACCTGAGTGATTGTCAAACCAAGTTTATGTTTCATTGAATTGTGACCAAATGAATTAACATTTCTAATCTGTAGGTTGGTGTATGTGGGTAGAGAGTTGGCTCCTCTTCATTATGCCAGTTATGTTACCCTGTGTTAAATCGCATCATATTCAGGTTTTCTAACTTCTTTCTGGTCAACTATGATATGGAAGGAGACTAAGATGATTGACATATGCAATTATAGTCCCAGGGAAAGACAGGATTGTTTGAAAACACATAGGAATATTATTCATTTCAGTTTAAGAGAGGTTGGCTAGGAAAGGCTTCTAATGGAAAGTAATTTCTTTTTTTCTTTTTTTTTTCTTTAAAGATTTTTTTTTATTTATTCATGAGAGACACACAAAGAGAGATAGACACAGGCAGAGGGAGAAGGCAGACTCCATGCAGGGAGCCCAGTGAGGGAGATCCCGGGATCCCAGGATCACGCCCTGAGCTGAAGGCAGGCGCTAAACCTCTGAGCCACCCAGGCATCCCAGGAAAGTAATTTCTAAGTTGATATGTAAAGGATGAGTAGAGATGAATTAGTGGAAGAGATTTTATTGGGCTGAGAAGTAACTACTGCTTATAAAATCAGCAGGCAATTCCCAAGAGTTATCTTGTATGTTTTGACAAATTGTTAGGAATTCCCAAGTTGTGTTTCTGGACCATACATTTGTTACTGGGTGATAAGAACAGTGATTGTTTGTGAATGTTTTGAAATTTCTTTGTGCAAGTGTGTTTCTTTAATAAATAAGCTGCCATAGAGCAGTGTTACGGAGAAGTTGTCCTGGCTAAATACTGAGTTTAGATTCTCTTGCGGATAGTGAGGAGGTAGTGAACTTTTCAAAGCCACAAATACCCTAATATTCTGTTGCTGTACTTTTAGTGAATATGGTGTGGGTCCCTATATTGTCTTAGTGCTTGAAGAATTTGTTCCAAGTAGAAAATGGGCTGACATGTCTAGGTTAAATAAAATAGAAATCATCTGGGTCTTTACAGTAACATGGTTGGGCACTAAAATCTTTGAATGTTTGGAGACTCTCTGGCAGTGTCTGAATGTACCAGCTCAGGAGTTACTGCGTACTGTCTGGCAGCTATTTCATGAAAGTATAAAGGAGGGTCATTGTAATGAGACAACTGACAATAGCTGTGCTGTACTAACGTTGTATTGACTTAGAAAGGAGACCCAGGTCATCTCTTCGATCATATGAAGTAACTTCACAACACTACCCTCACTTTCAAAGGCTTTTGATTTATTCGAGAATGAAGTTATTTACAAATATTTAATGCAGCAACTGCTTCCCAAGTCCTCCCTCTCCCGGATGCAATATATTCACCAATTCCTTCTTTTTTTTCACTTTGGAAAAGGGTGGTCATTTCATGCTTTTTCTGGTGCTTTATCACTTTGAGAATGAGCATTTGAAATTTTGTTATGTCATGATCTAGAGCACACGTACTTTTGTTGAGAGATGGTCTTACACATAGGAGAGTAAATGGCTACCTTTTCAGGTGGTATAATTTGAAAGCTAGGAAGGTCCTCCAGTGTCTGCTTTTTAGACTTTAAGGCCTAAAATTACAGCATGAAAAGATACCTTTATTTGATTTATTGCTGCAGCCCCCTCCTTCTAAGATGCTGTATTTTTTCTGCTATTGGGTCTTTAACAAATATAGTTTCATTACCTTTTTATTGAGATAGAGCATGCATTGCAGTAAAGGGCACATATAATAGCCCAGATCAAGAAGTTGAACGTTATCAGCACCTTTTATGTTTTCCCTCTAGTCACTACCTCTTCTCCAAAGGAGAACCACCGACTTGACTTTGAGCACCATCTGTTAGTTTTACTTATTTTTGAACATGTATTTCTACACACACACACACACACACACACACACACACACACAGCATGTCCTCTTTTGCTTAGTGTTACATATGTGAGATTCATCCATATTGTTGCACGTAGTAGTTTATGAACTCTAATGACATGTCCTTTGGTGAACATGTGTATGAATTTCATTGCTGTTAGATATATACTTAGGAGTGGAATCAAGTGCCGGGTCATAGGTTATTTTCATCTTTAGTGGATACTGCCAATAGTTTTTCAAAATGGTTATACTGATAACTTCCCTAGCAGCAGTGTGAGGGTTTTAGTTGCTCTATATCCTTCTTCAAACTTGTTATTACTACTACTGCTTTTTTTTTTTTTATAAATTAATTTTTATTGGTGTTCAATTTACCAACATACAGAATAACACCCAGTGCTCATCCCGTCAAGTGTACCCCTCAGTGCCCGTCACCCATTCACCCCCACCCCCCGCCCTCCTCCCCCTCCACCACCCCTAGTTCATTTCCCAGAGTTAGAAGTCTTTATGTTCTGTCTCCCTTTCTGATATTTCTCACACATTTCTTCTCCCTTCCCTTATATTCCCTTTCACTATTATTCATATTCCCCAAATGAATGAGAACATACACTGTCCTTCTCCGGTTACTGTGGCCAAGTTCAAAAAGGGTGTTGCCTGAGTTCTCCTCTGGGATTTTGATGGAATCTTGTCTCACATTTAGATCTTTCATCTATTTTGAGTTTATCTTTGTGTATGGTGCAAGAGAGTGGTCCAGTTTCATTCTTCTGCATGTGGATGTCCAATTTTCCCAGCACCATTTATTGAAGAGAGTGTCTTTCTTCCAGTGGATCGTCTTTCCTCCTTTATCGTATATTAGTTGACCATAAAGTTCAGGGTCCACTTCTGGGTTCTCTATTCTGTTCCATTTATCTATATGTCTGTTTTTGTGCCAGTACCACACTGTCTTGATGAACACAGCTTTGTAGTACAACCTGAAATCTGGCATTGTGATGTCCCCAGATATGGTTTTCTTTTTTAAAATTCCCCTGGCTGTTTGGGGTCTTTTCTGATTCCACACAAATCTTAAAATAATTTGTTCTAAGTCTCTGAAGAAAGTCCATGGTATTTTGATAGGAATTGCATTATACGTGTAAATTGCCCTGGGTAACATTGACATTTTCACAATATTAATTCTGCCAATCCATGAGCATGGAATATTTTTCCATCTCTTTGTGTCTTCCTCAATTTCTTTCAGAAGTGTTCTATGGTTTTTAAGGGAATATTTTGAGAACCATTTGAATGGTAAATGGTTCTCCAACCTTTTATTTTCAGGTTGTAGGTGTCCTTCTGTCTAAAATGAGTCTCTTGTAGACAGCAAATAGATGGGTCCTGTTTTTTTATCCAGTCTGAAACTCTGCGCCTTTTGATGGGGTCATTAAGCCCATTCACGTTCAGAGTTACTATTGACAGATATGAGTTTAGTGTCATCATGATATCTATTTAGTCCTTGTTTTTGTGGATTGTTCCACTGAACTTCTTCTTAAAGGGGAGTTTTAAGAGTCCCCCTTAAAATTTCTTGCAGAGCTGGTTTGGAGGTCACATATTCTTTCAGTTCCTGCCTGTCTTGGAAGCTCTTTATCTCTCCTTCCATTTTGAATGAGAGCCTTGCTGGATAGAGTATTCTTGGTTGCATGTTCTTCTCATTTAGGACCCTGAATATATCCTGCCAGCCCTTTCTGGCCTGCCACGTCTCTGTGGAGAGGTCTGCTGTTACCCTAATATTCCTCCCCATGAAAGTCAGGGACTTCTTGTCTCTTGCTGCTTTAAGGATCTTCTCTTTATCTTTGGAATTTGCAAGCTTCACTATTAGATGTCGAGGTGTTGAACGGTTTTTATTGATTTTAGGGGGGGATCTCTCTATTTCCTGGATCTGAATGCCTGTTTCCCTTCCCAGATTGGGAAAGTTTTCAGCTAGGATTTGTTCAAATACATATTCTGGCCCTCGGTCCCTTTCGGCGCCCTCGGGAACCCCAATTAAACGTAGGTTTTTCTTCCTTAGAGTGTCATTTATTTGCCTTAATCTGTCTTCATGGTCCCTTAATTGATTGTCTCTTTTTTCCTCAGTTTCCCTCTTTGCCATTAACTTGTCTTCTATGTCATTCACTCGTTCTTCCACCTCGTTAACCCTCGTCGTTAGGACTTCTAGTTTGGATTGCATCTCATTCAATTGATTTTTAATTTCTGCCTGATTGGATCTAAATTCTGCAGTCATGAAGTCTCGTGAGTCCTTAATGCTTTTTTCTAGAGCCACCAGTAGCTGTATAATGGTGCTTCTGAATTGGCTTTCTGACATTGAAGTGTAATCCAGATTTTGTAACTCTGTGGGAGAGAGGGCTGTTTCTGATTCTTTCTTTTGAAGTGAGGTTTTCCTTCTAGTCATTTTGCTCAGTGCAGAGTGGCCAAAAACAAGTTGTATTGGAACTCGGGGGAGTATCACTGGTCCGTCCAGCTGGTCTTCTGGGGGAGGGGCCTGCTGTGCTGATTTTCAGGTGTTAGCACTTGGGGGAGCTGCTCTGCCCCTGCCTGCTGCAGGGCTCAGCGAGGGTTGTTTACCCCGTCAGGCCCCAGGAGGAACAGCAGCAGTTGCTATGGCAACTCTGGAAGCCTGGATTCAGCCTCCGCAGGAACTACGGGGCTCGGGGCTCTGGGTTCTCCGTCTGCAGGGCCTGGAGGCTCCGGGGCGGGGCCGCTGATCTGCTCAGCTCGGGGCAGGAGCGTCCTCGCTGTCCTGGGCCCTCCCGGCCTCTGCCTGTCCCGGGGGAGGCCGGATCCTGGGCTGTGTCCCGGCGCCCTGTGCTCCGGGGCCTGCGCTGTGGGATTCGCGCTCCCGCCCCGCAGCTCCCTCCCTGGAGCCGCTCCCGAGCCCCTCCGAGCTGCTCCAGTCGGTCCCGCCGTGGGCGCTGCAGCCCTTAGGGAGCTCGGAGCACTCTCCAGGGGCGCAGGTGTCTGTTAGTGTCCCCGGGAGCCCGAGGGCATCCCCGCCCTCCTGGGTCCTGCTCCAACTCCCTGCGAGCCCCTTTCCGCCCGGGAAGGTTGGTGCAGCTCCTGCTCCTCCGGGACGGGGCTCTCCTGTCCTGGGGACACTCGCCCCGGCCTCAGCCCGGCTCCTCGCGGGGCTCCTCCCCCTCGGAGGCCTTTTGTTCCTTTATTTCTCTTTCCCCGTCTTCCTACCTCGATAGAAGCGCGGACTCTTCTCACTGTAGCGTTCCAGCTGGTCTCTCTTTACATCTCAGGCCGAATTCGTAAATTTTCAGGATGGTTTGAAGGTTATCTAGGTAATTTGGTGGGGACAGGCGATTTGGGGACCCTGCTCTTCCGCCATCTTGCCCCTCCCCCCCACTACTACTGCTTTTAAATAAAGTGCATATTCTGGAAAATTATGCCAACTAATGCCAATTAGGAATAAACATTCTATGCAGGGACTTGACACTTTTTTAAGTTTATAGGATATATTTGATCTGACTTGTTAGTTTAAGTAGCTTTGTTTCCATGCTTCTTGTTTTTAACTATTCAAGGATAGTGGAGTTGGTGGTCTGTTGAATTCCAGTTAGAAGAAATGTTATCATTTGAATTTTTTATATCTGTATCACATTTTTTTTTTGGTTCCCCTCCCCTCTCTTCCTATTTAGGGGACATTATTTACCTTTTTCTCATTGACTGGAGCTTATCATGAGGAACATCACATCTTCTACTAGAGTCATCTTTCAGGGGCTGCCTAGGACATAAAACTCAATTGCTTTATGCTAAATGATCCCCAGCAGCGTGGCCTACCTCATACACAAAAGTTACCTAATGTTATCACTATCTTTTTGTTTTATTTTTCGTTGTTATCATGTCTTTTAAGTCAGATATGTAGACTTTGACTTCCTGCTCCAGATATAACCAAATGCATGATGTTGGCAAGTTACTTAATGGTTTTTTAATTTTTAAGTAATTTTCTACCCAACATGGGGCTCACACTCAACAACCCTGAAACCAAGAATCTGGTAGACTGACTAAGCCAACCAGGTGCCCTGAAAGATCCTTCAGTGTAGCTGCTTGTTATTCTCGAGCTGTGTGTCCTGCCACTCTTGCGTTGTGCATTCCAGGAGTTTTCTTAGCTCCCTGACCACATCTTACTATATCACACTGCTGAGCCCTTGTTTATTGTGTTCTTTACACCTGAAAGTCCTTATTTTAACCTGGGGAAATTCTGTTTGTCCTTTAAAAGCCAAGTTGCACAGCCTCTGTGGTGATGTCTTTCCCCTATTCCTCAAAGTTTATTATTTCCCTTCTGTGCTACTGTATAGCCTTGTGCATAATTCTATAACTGAACTTTTCATGAAATGATGTAATTAGGGGTTTGAATCTAACAAGTTGGAAGTACTTTGAAGACACTGTTTATGTTTCAGTTCTTAATAATTCTGTCTTAAGTGTTGAATAAATAAGTGTATACCATATGAAGCCGTATTATCATATATCCTCCTTTTAATGACTATAATAAATAAGGAGCGAAATTCAGAAGTACTGCTGTTCATTCTGAGGAGCTGCGTGCAGGATGGACTTCCCTTGTGGGTCAGGGCCGGCCAGTGCTCTCTCTGGAGGAGCCTGGAGAACAAGCAGAGCTGTGAGGGGGACTCACTGAGATGGCTTAGGGGTCTGTTTCTGCTGGCTTTGGCTGGAGAAGAGCTGAGTCTGTTCCCTTTCCGGCCTTGTCAGGATGGAGAATTCAGAGCCCTCCTAAGGGCTGTTGTCATCTGCTGAACCCCGACTCGTGCGTCTGGTGCTTTGGGGTATCGTCCTCTGGGAAAGGTTTATTATCGCATTTTACAGAGGAGGAAACAAACTCGGAGAGGCTAAAAAGGCTCTCCAGCTCACCACACTAACGTGACCTTGGTTGGTTGGTTGTTTCTTTTTTTTTTTTTTTAGATTCATTTATTTATTTATGAGAGACCTAGAGAGAGAGGCAGAGACACAGGCAGAGGGAGAAGCAGGCTCCTCGCAGGGAGCCCAGCGTGAGACTTGATCTCGCATCCCGGGATCACGTCCTGAGCCGAAGATACCTGCTCAGCCACTGAGCCACCCAGACGCCCCTGGTTTGGTTTTTGTTGGTTCTAAGACCGTTGGGACCCCCGTAGGTCCTGGCCCTCTTTTCCCTTCCCTCACACTCTCCCTGGGTGACCTGGCTCCTGACGTGGCTGCTGCTTCCACCTCTGCCTCTTCTCTGGGCTCCAGACTGCCCCCCCCTTCCCCACGTCTGCGCTCACTCCTCCCAAAGGCATCTCGAGGCTGGAGTTCAAGTGGGGCCTCTTGGTTCTCTTGGCCGGGGTACCCCGCCCCCACACTGCATCCCTTAGCCTCTGTCAGCCTCCCCCTGCACGGAAAGTGGCCCATCACCCGCCCGGGTGTGTGAGACAGAAACCCAGGAGACATTCTCGATTCTTCCCTTACCTGGCACCTCACCTTCACCCTCAGCCAGCTGTCACATCTTGTTCCAAAACACCTCTCCCTTACGTGTCCCGGCTCCATTCTCCATGTTGGAGAGTGTCACCTGCAGGCACCCCTGCACGAGCCTCTCTACTGATGTTCCTCCTTCTGTTGGTTGGTTCACTCAGCAAATGGTGCTTGGGTGCGCAGGTGAGGTATTTACTGGTATACCTCATTTTACTGTACTTTGCAGATAATGTGCTTTTAAAAAATGAATGTTTATAGAAACTGGGCTTTGAGCAAGTGTGTTGGTACCATTTTCCCCCAAAACATTTGCATGCTTCCTGTCTCTGTGTCATGTTTTAGTGATTCTCACAATATTTCAAAATTTTCATTATGATTATACTTGCTTTGGTGATCTGTGATATTGCTATCACAATTATTCTGGGGCACCATGCACTGCACCCATATAAGACAGTGGACTTAATTGATAAATGTTCTGTGTGTTCTAACTGCTCCACCAGTTAACCATTCCTCCAACTCTGTCCCTCTCCTCAGGCATCTCCCTATTCCCCTAGATACAACAATATTGAAATTAGGGCAATTAATAGCCCTACAGTGGCCTCTTAAGCATTTAAATGAAAGAGACAGTTACATGCCTTTCTAAATCACAAGCTAGAAACGATTAAGCTTGTTGAGGAGAGCATATTGAAAGCCAAGATATACTGAAAGCTAGGCCTCTTGCACCAAACTGTTAGCCAAGTTGTGAATGTACAGGAAAAGGTTTTTCTTGGGGAGGCACTAAATTAACTTTATAATAATTTTTAATATATCCTCAACATTTATATCTGAATTTTCTTTTTTTCATTTTTTTATTGAAGTTGGATTTGCCAACATATAGTATAACACCCAGTGTTCATCCCATCAAGTGCCCTTCTCAGTGTCTGTCACTCAGTTATCCCATCCCTCCTGCCCACCTCCCCTTCCAAAACCCTTTGTGTGTTTCCCAGAGTTAAGAGTCTCTCATGTTTTGTCACCCTCTCTGATTTTTCCCACTCAGTTCCCGTCCTTTCCCTTATAATCCCTTTCACTATTTCTTATATTCCCTGTATGAGTGAAACCATATGATGAATGTCCTTTTCCGACTCACTGACTTCACTCAGCATAATACCCCCTCAGTTTAGAGGAAAAGTTCTTGAAGGAAATTGAAAGTGCTACTTCAGTGAACACCCAGTGATCAAGTGAAACAGCCTTATTGCTGATGTGGAGAAAGTTTGAGAGGTCTAGATATAAGGTCAGATCAGCTACAACATTCCTTTAAATCTAAGTATAATCCAGAGCAAGGCCCTAGCTCTCTTCAATTACATGAAGGCTGGGAGACCTGAGGAAGCTGCAGAGGAAAAGTGTGAAGCTAGCAGAGGTTGGTTCATGAGGTTTAAGGAAAGAAGCCACGTCCATAACATAGAAGTGCACGGTGAAGCAGTGAGGGCTGATGTAGAATGTGCAGCAAATTATCTAGAAGACTGGTGAAGATAATTAATGAAGGTGGCTACACTAAACAATAGATTTTCAATGCAGATGAAACAGCCTTCTTATTGGAAAAAGGTGCCATCTAGGACTTTCACAGCTAGAGAAATCAGTGCCTGGCTTCAAAGCTTCAAAAGGACAGGCTGACTTTCTTGTTAGGGGCTAATGCTGTTGGTGACTTCAAGCTGAAGCCAATGTCATTTACCATTTTGAAAATCCTGGGGTCCTTAAAAGTTATGCTAAATGTACTCTGCCTTTGCTTTAAAATAGGAACAAGAAAGCCTGAATGGTAGCACATCTGTTTACCATATGATTTCATAAATATTTTTAATTTTTTTAAAAATTTATTTATGATAGTCACACACACACACACACACACACACACAGGCAGAGACATAGGCACCGGGAGCCCGACGTGGGATTCGATCCCGGGTCTCCAGGATTGCGCCCTGGGCCAAAGGCAGGCGCTAAACCACTGCGCCACCCAGGGATCCCGATTTCATAAATATTTTAAGCCCACTGTTGAGATCTCAGAAGAAGATCCCTTTCAAGATATTAGTTCTCATTGACAATGCACCTGGCCACCCAAGAATTCTGATAGAGATGTACAAGGAAATTAGTGTTGTTTTTGTAGCTGCTAACACAACATCCATTCTGTAGCCCATATGGAACAAGGAGTCATTTCAACTTTCTAGTTTTTACTATTTAAGAAATACAATTTGTAAGGCTATAGCTGCTATAGATAGTGATTCCTCTGCTGGATCTGGGCAAAGTCCATCGAAAACCTTCCAGAAAGGATTCACTATTCTAGATACCATTAAGACCATTTGTGATTCATGGGAAGAGGTCAAAATAATATTAACAGAAGTTTGGAAGAAGCTGATTCCAAACCTAATATTGTGAGGGATTCAAGACTGGAGTGGAGGCAATAACTGCAGATGTGGTGGAAATAACAAGAAAACTAGCATGAGAAGTGGAGTCTGAAGATGTGACTGAATTGATGCATTTCATGATCAGACTTGATCAGATGAGCAGTTACTTCTTATGGTTGAGCAAAGAAAGTGGTTTCTTGAGAAGGCATCTACTGTTGGTGAAGCTGCTATGAAGATGGTTGAAATGACAACAAAGGACTTAGAATATTACATAAACTTAGTTGATAAAGCAGTGGTAGGTTTGAGAGGATTGATTATATTTTTGAAAAACATTTTACAGGGGGTAAAATGCTACCAAACAGCATTGTGTGCCAGAGAAATTGTTCATGAAGGAAGAGTCAATCAATGCAGCAAACTTTGTGGTCTTATTTTAAGATACTGCCACAGCTACCCCATCCTTCAGCAACCACCACCCTGCCATCAACACTGAGGCAAGACCCTCCACCAGCAGAGATTATGACTTGCAGAAAACTCAGATGATGGGTCCTTTTTTTTAAATTAAAAAAAATTTTTTTTAATGGTTACATTTTTAAGCAATAAAGTATTTTTTAATACCTGTAAACAAATTAGAGTCTTCATGCTTTCCTTTCCATCAACAGAATCCAACGTGGCGGAGTCTCGATTTTGGAATAATCCCGGACCGTCTTGATACATCCGTGTCTTGTTTCGTGGTGAAGATATGGGGTGGAAAGGAGGACATTTACCAGCTTTTGATTGAATGGAAAGTCTGTTTGGATGGGCTGAAATATTTGGGTCAGCAGGTAATTTTTAGACTATAGTTTTGAGTATTTGTCTTCTCTAAATTAACCTGTCTAACCTTTCTGTAGATTCTTCAGATTCTATATTTCCGATTATAAAGAGAGAACTTTTATGATTATTTATTTAATTGTAGAAACTTTGAGTCATTGCCAAGTTTAAAAAATAATTTTTAATAGAAGAAACTTACGAAGAAGCACCCTAAGCCTCTAATTTAAGAAGATTTTTTTTTTCAGGAAAGAATATGCTTTCCCATTTCATTGTACTTCTTCTGTTTTATTGGTTATTCCCTCATAGAATCTAAAAATTAAGTTGCAAATATAGAACATACTTTTATGACCGGTAGAGTTGGATTATTTTGGGAAGAAGGAGAGCTACTGTTTATTGAGCACAGGGCTGACAAATCCCTGACTTGTATAGTACTCCTAAGCCCCTATGAGTGAGGTAGTTATTGGATCATAAGACTCTTCTAGCTGAGCTGATAAGTAGCTCCGTAATCCCTTTGGACACAGTGTTCCGGGATGCAGCTAGCAATATATCAGGATTGCTTATGATATGAAACCTTCTTACCATCCTCTGATGTAGGTTATTACACTTAATATTTATACCAGCCTTGTGAAGGTTGGTATTAGTGCCCTTATTTTCCAGATGGGAAAATTCAGATCACACTGGTAGGTAGAGTTAGGATTTATTTTTTTATTTATTTACTAAAAGAGATTTTATTTATTTGAGAGAGAGAGAGAGAGAGAGAGAGAGAGAGAGAGAGAAAGAGCATGAGCCGGGGGAGGGGCAGAGGGAGAGGGAGAAGCAGGTTCTCAGCTGAGCAGGGATCCCAATGCAGGCTTGATCCCAGGACCCTTTGATCATGATCTGAGCCAAAGACAGATGCTTAATTGACTGAGCCAGCCAGCGCCCCTGGAGCTAGGTTTTAAATCCAGGCCTGGCTGACTTACAAATTCATTCTTTGTGCTGTACCACACTGATATATAACATGTAGTTCTTGGTAACCACCCAACAATCTTGGAATGATGCTTTGTCTATTTGTGATACCTGTGGGACTACTGTTAATGGTAACTCCGAAATATTAGTCATATCTATAAATATCCTTGATGTTTCTTAATATTTACTCAATATAGACTTTCTGGTTTGTTTATTTATTTATTCATTCATTCATTCATTTGTTTATTAGAGTATATGTGTTCATTTGAATGGTGGTGGGGGTGGGAGGGACCTGGGGGGAAAGAGAGAGATTGAGAGAGAGAGAGAGAGAATCTTAAGTGCAGAGCCTGAAGCTCAATTTCATGACCCTGGAATTACCTGAGCTGAAATCAGCAGTTGGACGCTTAACCAACTGAGCCACTCAGGTTCGTTTCCTTCCTTCCTTCCTTCCTTCCTTCCTTCCTTCCTTCCTTCCTTCCTTCCTTCCTTCCTTCCTTCCTTCCTTTACCTTTTTTTTTGCTTTCTTTCTTCTAAAGAAACTATTTAATTCTACATATTTTTCTTTCACATTAAAAAACCCCTCTATTCTCATTTTGCTTACCATATACTTTATTTTGTGTCCTCCTATAGTGACCAGAAGAATGCATATAATATATATTTTCTATAACTAAGTTCTAATCACTCTAACCTTTTTTGTTTTTATATTTTTCCCTCTGTTTTAGGACTGGTCTCAGTGAAAATTGATAAAATAATGACTTTTGGCTTAGGGCCTTTCTCCTCTCTTTCAGTATGAGATACTTGTTGCCTTTTACTGGCCAATTAGAACCTTGCAGTGAGGTGTATACTCTGTCTTCCCACATACCATAGTTGGCTGTGGATAGACGATGGTATTGAGCACTTGTCTTTCTTCTTTTTTTTTTTTTTAAGATTTTATTTATTTATTCATGAGAATACACAGAGAGGGGAGAGAGGCAGAGACACAGGCAGAGGGAGAGGGAGAAGCAGGCTCCATGTGGGGAACCCGATGCAGGACTCTATCCCGGGTCTCCAGGATCAGGCCCTGGGTTGAAGGCAGTGCTAAACCGCTGAGCCACCCGGGCTGCCCACTTGTCTTTCTTCTGAAAGTACCTACATTTCATGGAGGATGATGCTTCTTAATGTTAGAGTTGTATTGACTGTATAGTCTGGTAGGGGAGTTTTGAGCCAAAGAAGGTGGCCTTCGTGCTTTTCAACTCACATATTCCTTAGGTAGTGATCTTCTTGGAATACTCACCTGTGTTTATGTTGAACCTGTCCTAACTTGAGAGAGTCAGCTTTCGGGTGTCTTCTTATAAAGCTGGTTATGTCGGTATAATGGAGAACAAAAGAAATAGAAAACTTGTTTTTTAAGCCAATTAGAAACTTAATATCATTATAGAAAGTCAAAACTCACCTACGGAATAGGTATAACAAGTAACATACTACTAGAAAATCAGATAAAATAGAATTACAAATTTTCAGAGGAAAGCAAGACTAAGATGTATCAGGAAAATAGCCAGAATTACTTAGGCTCAGTGATAGATCATTTACTTTCTACCAGGCATTATTCTTACTGTTAAGGATCCAGAGATGGTTAAGACAAGATCCTTAGACTTGGTAAACTGATGATTGATGAATACCTGCATAGTACCATCCTGTTTTGATTACTATAGCTTTGTAATACAATTTGGATGAGTGTATGGAAGAGTTATTTAGACAAGCGTGGATAGAGTCAGAGAGGGCTGACTTTTGAATGAATTTTTTTTTTATAAGTCAGGTTTGTTGAGGTGTAATGTATATACAGTGAAATGCACCCTTTTAAGGTATGCAGTTCAGTGGGTTTGACAAATATATTAAGTCTAGTAACCATCACAATGAATAATGCTGCTGTGAATATTTAAATATAAGTCTTTATGTTGACATTTGTTGTCACTTCCTTTGAGTAAATACATAGAAGTGGAATTTCTGGGTCTAGTGGAAAGTGCATGTTGAAATTTATAAGAAGCTCCCAAATTGTTTTCCATTCTGGTGGGTTTTAGCCATTCCAATGGATTTGAAGTAGTATCTTATTGTGATTTTTTTTAAGTTTTAGTTTTAATTACTCAGTGTTCATCATGACAAGTGCACTCCTTAATCCCCATCACCTATTTCACCCATCCCCCACTTTCCTCTGGTAACCACCAATTTTTTTCTCTATAGCTAAGAGTCTGTTTCTTGGTTTGTCTCTTTCTTTCCCCTGCTTTGCTCGTTTGTTTCATTTCTTAAATTCTCCAAATGAGTGAAATCATATGGTATTTGTCTTTTTCTCATTGATTTATTTCCCTTAGCATTATATTTTCTAGCTCCATCCCTATCATTGCAAGTGGCAAGATTTCATTCTTTTTTTTTTTTTACAGCTGATATATATGTATATTACATCTTCTTTATCCATTTATCAGTCAATGGACACTTTAGCTGCTTCCATATCTTGATCATTGTAAATAAATCTGCTCTAAGCACAGGGATGCATATATCCTTTTGAATTAGTTTTTTTGTATTATTTGGGTAAATATTTGATAGTGCAATTGCTAGATCACAGGGTAGTTCTATTTTTAACCTTTTGATGAAATTCTATACTGTTTTCCACAGTGGCTACACTAGTTTGCATCCCACCTACAGTGCACAAGTGTTCTTTTTTCTCCACGTCCTTGCCAACACCTGTTATTTCTTGTGTTGTTGATTTTAGCCATTCTGAACAAGTGTGAGGTGATATCTCATTGTAGCTTTTGTTTATATTTCCCTGATGGTAAGTGATGATGAGCATCTTTTCTTGTAACTGTTGGCCATTTGTATGTCTTTGGAGAAATGTCTAGTCATGTCTTCTGTCCATTTTTTAATTGGATTATTTCCTTTTTGGGTATTGAGTTTTATAAATTCTTTATATATTTTGGATACTAATCCTTTATTGGATATGTCATTTGTAAATATCTTCTCCCATTTTATAGGTTGCCTTTTACTTTTATTGATTTTTTTTTTTTTTGCTGTGCAGAAACTTTTTATTTTGATATAGTCCCAATAGTTTATTTTTGTTTTTGTTTTTTCCTTGTCTCAGGGAATCTATCTAAAGAAAAGTTGTTAGAGCCAATATCAGAGAAATTACTGCCTGTACTCTTTTCTAGGATTTTTATGGTTTCAGGTCTCAAATTTAGGTCTTTAATCCATTTTGAATTTATTTTTATGTATGGTATAAGAAAGTCCAATTTCATTCTTTTGCATGTTCCTGTCCAGTTTTCCTTACACCATTTGCTGAAGATACTGTCTTTTCCCCATTGAATGTTCTTTCCTGCTTTGTTGAAGATTAATTGACCATATAATTGTGGGTTTATTTCTAGATATTCTATTTTGTTCCATTGATCTATGTGTCTTTTTTTGTGCCAGTACTATACTGTTTTAAATATACGACTTTGTAATATAATGTAAAGTCCAGGATTATGATGCCAGATTTGCTTTTCTTTTCCTGAAAAGCTTGCTTGAATTGCTTTAGCTATTCAGTCTTTTGTGGTTCCATACAAATTTTAGGTTTTCTGTTAAAAATACTTTTGGTATTTTGACAGGGATTGCATTAAAAATGTAGATTGTGGGGATCCCTGGGTGGCTTAGCGGTTTAGCGCCTGCCTTCAGCCCAGGGTGTTATCGTGGAGTCCTGGGATCGAGTCCCACGTCAGTCTCCCTGCATGGAGCCTGCTTCTCCCTGTGGGTCTGCCTCTCTCACTCTCTCTCATTCTCTCTGTGTCTCTCATGAATAAATAAATAAAATCTTTAAAAAAAATGTAGATTGCTTTGAATAGTATAGACGTTTTAACAACATTTGTTCTTCCAATCCATGAGCATGGAATTTGGAATGTCTTTCCATTTCTTTGTGTCTTCAATTTCTTTCATCAGTTTTCTTTTTTAAAGATTTTATTTATTTATTCATGAGAGACACACAGAGAGAGGCAGAGACATAGGTAGAGGGAGAAGCAGGCTCTCCACAGGGGAGCCTGATGTGGCACTTGATCCAGGACCCCAGGATCACAACCTGAGCCAAAGGCAGATACTCAACCACAGAGCCACCCAGGTGCCCCTTAATAGTGTTTTATAGTTTTCAGAATACAGGTTCTTCATCTCTTTAGTTAGATTGTTTCCTAGGTATCTTATTATTTTGGGTGTAAATGAAATGGTTTTCTTAGTTTCTCTTTCTACTGTTTCATTATGGGTATATAGAATCTTGTGATTTTAATTTGAACTTCTCTAGTGATTAAGTCATGTTGAGCAATACAAAAAATGTTTGTCATCATTCTTTCTCTCACCCCTTTTTTGGTGAAATGTTTATTTAGATCTTTTGCCTACTTTTTATTTGGCTGTTTGAATTCTCATTATTGGGTTGTAAAATTTCTGTATGTATTCTAGATAGGAGTCAGTTCTTTATAAGATAGTTATTTTCTGAGTATTTTCTGCCAGTCTGTGGCTTGTCCTTTTGTTTGTCATTTAAATGATCGAAGTTTATCAGTGTTGATAAAGTCCACTATATTGTTTTTTCTTTTATGTTTCATGCTCTTTGTGTCTTATCTAAGACATTTTTGCCTAATCCTAAGTCACAAAGATTTTTTTCCATGGGGTTTTTTCCTCGTGGAGTTTTATAGTATTAGGTTTTATGTTTATGTCTATGATAATTTTGGATTAACTTTTATTTAAGGTATAAGGCACATTGTTTTGCAGATTGGTTAACATTTGTCCCTGCACTCTGTTGTTGGAGCTGTTATTTCTCCATTGAATTACCTTGTTATCTTTGTTGAAAATCAGTTTTTAAAAAATAATTTGTGGGAGTCTGTTTCTGGACTCTCTTCTATTTCATTGATCGACAGGTCTGTCTTTATTCCAATACCACATTGTCTTGAATACTGTAGTTTTACACCTCATGAATTCAGATAATGTCAATCCTTCAACTTTGATCTTGTTTTCAGAATTGTTCTGGCTATTCTAGATCTCTTGCCTTTAAATATACATTCTAGAATTAATTAATTTGTGAATTCTACAAAAATCTAAGAAAATTTGGGGAGAATTGACATCTTACTAGTATCAGATGTTTCAGTCTGTGGACATGATATATTTCTCCATTTGTGAAAATCTTTGATTTCACTCATCAGCATTTGGTACTTTTCACTATACAGATCTTGCACATATTTTGTTAGATTTGGACTTGTGGATTCTATGTTTTTTTATGCTAGTTTAAATGCTATTTAAAAATATTTCTATTTCCAATTATTGTAGCTAGTATATAGAAACATCTCTGTATTGAACGTGTATTCTGTGACTTTGTTAAACTCATTTATTAGATCTAGTAGTTTTTTGGTAGACTCCTCTTGTAAATTGCTATGTAGGGAATCATGTCTCTGAATAGATGGTTTAATTTCTTCCTAATGAATGTCTTTTTTTCTTGTCGTTTCATTGGTGAAGACCTCAGTACAATGTTGAATAGAAATGAGTAGATTGGACAACCTTGTTTTTTTTTACTGATGCTGTGTAAAACTATTCAGTCTTTCATTATTAAGTATAATATTAGCTATAAATTTTGTAGACACTTTATCAGGTTGAGGAAATTTCCTTTCATATAGAAATACATTTGTGAGTATTTTATTAAGATTTCTTTCATCTATATCCATGGGAGATACTGGTTTGTACTTCTCTTGTATTGTCCTTGTCCAATTTATTTATTTATTTTTTAAAAAAGGCTTTATTTATTTATTCATGAGAGAGAGAGAGAGAGAGGCAGAGACACAGGCATAGGGAGAAGCAGGCTCTGTATGGGGAGCCTGATGTGGGACTCAGGACTCAATCCCAGGACCCTGGGATCGCACCCTGAGCCAAGGGCAGCTGCTGAACCGCTGAGCCATCCTTGTCCAATTTAGTATGAGAGTAATGCTGGTCTTGTAAAATGGATTGGGAAGGCTTTACTCTTCTGTTTTCTGGAGGAATTTATGTAAAATTGCTATTATTCCACAAATGTTTGACAGAATTCTTCAGTGAACCCATGTGGGTGTTAAGATTTCCCTGTGGGAAAGTTTAAAAGCCTGACTTGTTACTTTATTAGATATGGGGCTGTATTTATATTATCTATCTTCTTATGTGAGCTTTGATAGTTTGTCTTCCAAAGAATTTGTTAGTTTCACCTAAGATTTCAAATTTATAAGCATAAAAGTTTCCACAGTATTACTATACTTTATATCCTTATAATGTATATAGGCTACATAATGATCCTTTCCTCTGTCATTCTTGCTATTGGTAATTTCTGTCTCATCTCTTTCTTCTCTTGATCACTCTGCCTAGAGATTTATCCATTTTTGTAGGTTTTCAAAGAACTAGTTTTTGGTTTCATTGTTTATTGTTATTGTTTTCAGTCTCACTGATTTATGATTTTATCCTTATAATTTTCTTTCTTTTGCTTGCTTTGGGTTTACTTTGTTCCTCTTTACTAGTTTAAGGTAGGATTTTGCATTACTGTTTGGAGACTTCTCTTTTCTAAAGTAAGCATTTACTAAATTTTCCCCTAAGCCTTCCTTTAACTGTGACTCACAAACTTTGGTGATGTATATTCATTTTCATTCAATTCAAAATATTTTCTAATTTCCCTTTTATTTCTTCGTAACCCAGGGGTTATTTAGAGATATAGTGTTTAATTTTCAAACATATGTGGATTTTCCAGGTATCCTTCTTTTGTTGATTTCTGATTGAACTCTTTTGAGTTTAGAGAAAATAGTTTGTTTGATTTCAATCATTTAAGCTTTTTTTGAGATTTATTTTATGGCCTAGAATATAGAATCTCTTTTTGGTGAATGTTTCCTGTACATGTGATGTGTATTCTATTGTCATTGAATGGAATGTTTTGCAGATATCAGGCTAAATTGATTGATAATCTTGAGTGAAATTTGGATATGTTGGATTTAGCCGGGGGAATTGGGGGTAGGCACAGAAGTATGGTATCACAGAGCATAAACTGATTCATTAATTTTAATTGAGGAAACTAGAGTCCAGAGTAATGATGCAATTTAGATACTATCTTTAAAGTGCCTTTTTGAAAATAGAAAATAATATTAATCTTTTATGTTTTTTCTAGGACTTCATGGTTTTTTAAGGACTTTTACAGACTAAGTGGATTGTGTTTTCTTTGAGATCACAGAATGTATAGTATGTCTATACTATACATTTGAATCATTTGTATTTCAGAAGTAGCCTTTCCATAGCAATCTCAAGAAGTATTTATAGAAAATATATGTGAATGATCATGCCTGTAATCTCATGTGATGATTTTGTGAGCCCTTTGACTAAAGCAGGAAGCTCTCATTTGATTACCTGGTCTTAGGACAAATGATATGTTTTTTTAGCTGGCTTGTTAGATTAGTCAGCCTATTTCTCAGCATTGAAGTAGGTCTTGTGTCATGCTCTAATCATATTAAAACTTAATTGGAATGAGAAGAACTGATAATGTGTTTTTCTTCTTTCTTAGATTCATGCCCGCAACCAAAATGAAATAATTTTTGGGTTGAACGATGGCTACTATGGTGCTCCGTTTGAACATAAGGTAAGAGGATTTTCCTAGTGCTGTGAATTTTGTTTAGTGTAGCTGTGCTTTGACATATAGTATGTAAAAAAGCTATGTGTAAATAGAATCTTCTTTTAAGTATCATTCTAAGTTTGTTTAGTGTCGCTTAAGGTGAATGAATGCTTTTTAAAGTGAAATGGATAAAATCCATTTTAAAATAAAATGGATATTTTGTAACCACCCCAGTTTATCTTTTCTAAATTCAGGTGATTAATTTACCTATGAGGAAATCGGGCTGTTTGCTCTTATTCTGTTTAATTCTTTGGAGGATTAGAACAGAATGGTGAATTTTGACTAAGTACAATACAATTTATTAAATGTTTCGGATACCTTTTACACTTTGAGTAAATTTAAGAAACTGAGTACAGTGTTATTATAGTCAGTGCTGTCTCTATATCTAAAAGCAGTTAGAGAAAAGAAAGAGAAGGTAATTCATATTTACTAAGTACCTACTATCTGTGTTACTGTGCCAGGTGATTTATGTTCTTTATCCCACTTAATACCAGCCACAAACCAGTGAGGTGAGTTTTCTACACTACTTGCTCTTAGTGACCACATTGTTTCATAATTCTTCATTGTGTGAAATTCTGTTGCTGGAATGCTCCATTCATTCAGCAGCTATTTATTGAGTACCTGCTGTATGTCAGCTATTGTGCTCTCTCTGTAAGTGCTAAAGGTATTTTGGTAAACAAATGGATATTTTCCAGCAGGAGTGCGTGGAGGAGACAAACACTGGTAAAGTAACCTAACATGTGCTATGAAAGCATGCAAAAAGTGCTATAAAAGCATGCAATAAGGGCCTTACTTACACTCTAGGGACTCAAGAAAGACCTTTTGGAGAACTGGGCTTTTAAGACTACAATCCAAGGATAAGTGGAAATGAACCAGGTACAGAGAGTGGGGGCTGAATAGAGAGAGCCTTCCAGCAGAGGAGGTTGGGATGTTCGAAGGCCATGAAGTGGAAGGGCACATGGTGGGTTTTAGGGATTAAAGGAAGGTCAGAGTGATAAGGAGGAGTGATATCAGATGAGGCTGGACAGGAAGGCAGGGGTCACATCATATAGAATCTTTTAAAGGATTTTATCCTAAGAGCAGTGAATTGTGTTGAAGGATTTTTTAGCATGGCAGAGATATAATTTGATTCGTGTTTTAACAATTTTGCTCTGTCTGTGGTAAAGACTGTAGAAGAAGTAAGAATACATGTGGAAAGACAGAAAGGAGGATTGTGTAGTATATCAGGTAAGAGATGCTATCTGGATACTTTGAAATACTTTGGAACAGTGTTACAGCAGAATAGAGAGAAGATGGATTAGGAAAGTTTTAGGAGGTAAAAATCTTTAGGACCTGCTATACTTTGAATTTAGGGTATAAGGAAAAAGAAGGTGTTGAGGATGACTTTTGGGTTCCTGGCTTGGGTAAAATAATGGGATGGATAAGTGTTCCAGGCACTGGGAGAACTAAGGACACTGAGGGAAGACCAGGTTTGGTGGAGGCAGATTGAGAGCTGAGATTTGATCAGACGGATTTTGAGATGCCTTCAAGATATCCATGTGCAGATGGAGTTCAGAGGAATTAGAGTTATAAATGTGGAGGGGGGGCAATGGCACATAGTCACTGAAATGATAAGTTCAGACTAGGGACAAGCTGGACAGTGAGAAAAAAAGGGGGGTTTGATAACTATGCCTTGAGGACCTCTAGCTGTTAAGGGCTAAATAAAGGAGGGGGCTTTGGAAAAGTTGCCTGAGAAAAAGTGATGAGAGATGTATAAGGAAAAGAGTGGGGAATCTCATAGTATCTCAGAGGCCGAAGAAAAAGAGGTTTTTTGGGGGGTTGGTTTTTGGCTTTTAAGGGGAGGGAGTGGTCAAATAAGATGGAGACTGAAAATTGCCCATTGGATTTGGCAAAATTGAAGGTATTTTGGGTGACTTCATCAAATTGAGTTCAAACTTCTGAGTAGCTTTTTAAAATTTATTTGAAGCCCTTATATTTTGAGTTCCTAAAGTTTGTCAACACTGTGTATACCTTTGACATAAGAACTACTACTTTATAACTCTTTCTTCCTTTGTTGGATAGATCCTCTAACCTGTAAGCATCTTAAGGACAGATTTGTATATGTAATTTTGAATTCCCAGTACCTCTCATAGTTCTTGAGACATTGTATTTGCTTAGTAAAGATGCTTGATTTAATGAGAGAATTGTGGGATTGCTACTCTTTTTGTTGCAGTGCCCCAGTTATAGGGTTAACCATCCGAGACTCTGCTGAGGGATTAAGTTCCTCTTGCAACTGGTGATTAGTTCACCATCTAGCACAATATCGGGTACATAATATTAAAGCAAATATTTATTGAATGTTACTGTGTCTCAAACACTTTGAAGAGCTTTATATTTGGGGACGCCCGGGTGGCTCAGCAGTTGAGCGTCTGCCTTCAGCTCAAGGTGTGATCCCGAGATCCGGGATCAAGTACTGCATGGGGCTCCTTGCAGGAAGCCTGCTTCTTCCTCTGCCTGTGGCTCTGCCCCTCTCTCTCTGTGTCTCTCATGAATAAATAAAATCTTAAAAAAAAAAAGAAGAGGTTTATATGTGTTACTCTATTTAATCTCCTTAAGAGATTGCATAGTCTTGGGCAGCCCGGGTGGCTCAGCGGTTTAGCGCCACCTTCGGCCTTCGGCCTGATCCTGGGGACCTGGGATCAAGTCCCATGTCGGGCTCCCTGCATGGAGCCTAGTTCTCCCTCTGTCTGTGTCTCTACCCCTTCCCCCCACCCTGTGTCTCTCATGAATAAATAAATAAAATCTTTAAAAAAAAAAAAGATTGCATAGTCAGTACTAATACTGTTAGTAATTGAGGTTTTGTTATTTGTTTATTTTTATTTTTTAAAGATTTTATTTATTCATGAGAGACACAGGGAGAGGCAAAGACACAGGGAGAGGGAGAAGCAGGTTCCCTGTAGAGAGCCCGATGCAGAACTCAATCCCAGGACTCTGGGATCACACCCTGAGCTAATGGCAGATGCTCAATCACTGAGCCACCCAGACGTCCCAGTAATTGAGCTTTTGGATAGCCAATGACTAATACCCTTTTCTTCTCCCCCCTGAGTTTGGAACAAGTTTAGAAATAAGACAGGTGATATATAAATGGAAATCAGAATATTGGCTTTATTACTAATAAATTAATTGGTAAACATGGCTTAAATTCTACAACTAAGAAAGCTGGTATATACTTCCTCCCAAATTGAAACTTCCCCTCAAAAAACAAGAAAATAAGCAAAACTGGGATCTTCCCTTTACTGGGACAAAGTCTAATCCTTCAAGCCAAAAGCAGAATTTATGTGCGCTGTAGGCAGGCTATTCTGACCGGAAGGGAACCTGGAAAGAACTGATGCCATCATACTCCGTTTCATCTCCCAACCTCAGCAGTCAGATAAGTCCTCTCTGCCTATCCTGGAGAGGAATGAGTGAAGGACATAGAGAAGCTGGAAATGTTCTTTTTAGGACATGGGAAATGGAGTGGGACATCTTTTGCCTATATGGAAACATGAGTGCAGAGTGTTCCCCCTGAATATAATAATAATAAATAATAATAATGGCAGCTAATGTTCAGTGAGCTAATAATAATGACAGGTACTATTCTAAGTGGTTTGCATAATTTACCTCACTTAAACCTCACAATTGTCTTTACAGAAGAGGAAGGCTGCACACAGAAGTTAAATAACTTTCTCAAGATTATGGAGCTACCAAGTAGCAGAGCTGGGATTTCAAGACCAAATGGTCAATAAAAGTTTGTTGAATATATATTATTGTAATAAGTGGTATATTTTATTCTAGCAGTTAGTGAATTTTATAAATTTAGAAGCCCAGCCTTATCTTACCACTGTGCCAGCTTTCAGATAAACATCTGACATAGAGTTTGAACCTTAAAAAGCATTAGTTTTTGTTTTTAAAGAAAGCCATAAAGAATGTTTCCAGTCAAGATAGCCTTGTAAGTGCGCACTTTGAGACCTTCCACTGGCCAAACAAAAGGAATGGTTGGTTTAAAAGAAAAAAAAAAAAGCCAAAAAACAATACCCCCCCCCCCAAACAAACAAAAACCCCAGTGATTGGTGAAATCAGAGAAATTTAAAGGGACATACCTTGCTAAAGCAAAGAAATAAAAAGCAAGAAAATAAACCTCTCTGGAACAGAAATGGAATGGAACACGAAGAAGTAGGCAGAAGCAGAAGCCTAGTCCTTGAAAGATGTGCTCCTCTGGGTGAAATGAACATGAAATGAGCACAAAACTGAGATAGGATTCTCCCTATTACAGAAGAAGGCTGGAAAAAAAAAAGACATAGAGAAACTAAAGATCTTTAAGAAAAAATTTTATTTTTTTATTTTTTTTTTAAGAAAAAATTTTAAAAGGAGAAATATTTAAAGTGAGCAGGGAATTACCTACAAATTAGACTGACAGCAGACTTTGCATCAGTAACAGTTAGTGTCAGGAGAAATCATCCTCAAAGTGCTCTTAACTATTAAATGTATAATTCTTTTTTTTTTAAGGTTTTATTTATTTATTCATGAGATACACGGAGAGAGAGGCAGAGACACACACAGGGAGAGGAAGAAACAGGCTCCATGTAGGGAGCCCGATGTGGCACTCGATCCCAGGACCCCGGGATCATGCCCTGAGCCAAAGGCAGACACTCAACCACTGAGCCACTCAGGCGTCCCAAATGTATAGTTCTTTTTCTAGTAAACTTTCAGTTGAGAGCGAGAGTGAAAGAGGGACAATTTTAAAGACACACAGATTGAGAATTTACTGCCCATAGACCCTTTATCTATACTGAATAGTGGAGATAGAGAAGTGGTCCCAAAGGGAAGATGTGAGAATTAACAGGAAGTTACAGCAAGACACATAAAACTGGTTGCAACGTTAATGAATGCAATTAACTACTGACAGCAAACTAACATGTAAACAAAAACTTAGTAAGTTCTGAGTTTTAAGGTATAAAAACAAACTAGACCATTGTTACTCAAAGTATAGTTTGTGAACCAGAGCAAACCTAACAACTGTCCCTAGTCTGTGGTGAGCTAAGTATAAAAAGTGAGAGTGTTTTAAAACTTTTATAGCAATTTGACATAATTGTGGCTTTTTATTGTATTTTATAAAAGTGTCATTTCACAGTGGATTGAGGGAACAGCCTCTGGTCCTTGGCCACAGAGTGTTTGAGAAGCACTGCTCTAGATATCAATAATGAGGTGAGGGAGGGTGTGTAAAAAGTTAAGACTCATTGAGGTCACTGATCTCTTTGGGAGGACAATAAACAAATTCAGAATTTGTTAGAAAAAATTATGTTTACGTATGCATGTTAAAAATGTAAAGGTATCTAGGGTAGATTAGAAACCAGAAAATATATATTTTTAAGTAGCAGAGGAAAAAAAGGGACTATAAAGAGTAGAAAACTTTGTCAACTAATAGGAGGGAGGAAAGAAAAACAGTAAACAAAAACATGTAGTAGAGTGGTAGAAATAAGTCCAGATGTATTTGTAATGACAGTAATTGAAGCTATCCTGTATGTGTTGGACATATTTCATAAAAGCTTTTATAAAATGCTAAAGTAACAAGATTGAGGACAGGATTGTTTTTTCAGAATGCGTGTATGCTAAAAAGTGCCAAGTTTGTGGGGCAATAAGGAAGAAAACTTTGGAGCAGCACTATAAATAGTGACTAGAATTTTGTTGACCAGTTCTTAAGCATTCTTGTTTTATATTAATTGTAACCAGAAACACCGTTATTATTACATCTGGTGATTGTGTTGCTGTTAATCATCCCTCTGTTCATATTACTTAAAGTGACTTCAGCCTCTGTGGGTCTGAAAGCTGAAAGTACTCATTTGCTCAGAACTTTTGCCTCTTTGTTCATCTGCTTCTTGAAAAGGTTTTACTCATTTCTATAGAGTTTTTAGGAACCTAACGAATCTCAATTATATAGAACAAGGAGTTTAGTCTCTCTACCAGGAACGTGTTTGGAAATCACTTAACACAGAAAATCTTTCACTAAAATATGCTTTGGGTTTGAATCCTTTGTTCAACCTCTGCTGACATTATTAGAGAGTGATATGTTCTTACTTTATGTAGTAAGATTGCATTTATTTGGCATATAAACAGGGAACTCATAGCTATTCAGTAGCAATGCAGGTGAAGAAAAGACTGAATAAATGTTGAAAGTCTTCTGTTTGTATTTGCAAAAGTCATTCATGATTTTTTCCTGTTAATAAATATCAAGTAACTACTATGTGTCCATTATTAAACTAAGCACTTTGTGATACAAAAGTATTAAATATGGATTCACAAACTTTTTTTTTTAGGTGAGATAAAACAGTATATATTCCAGAAGAGTTCCAGTTTACAGATGGGTTTAGTTTGAAAGTAGTTTTTGATGTCAGTTATTTAGGTCTTGCAGATAACACAGGTGAATTATAACAGAACCTTAAATAATCTGAAGAGCATCTTTGGAAGAGGTGCTCTTTTTAACGTTTGGAGACTATGGAGAACAGAGAGGAACACTATTGTGGCTTGAAGTTGGAGTGGATGCAACTTGGTGAATAAGGCTAGGTGGCTGGGAGGGATTTTTTTGGGTGGATTGAACTGCTAGAATGATATTTGGGGGAGCATAAGGAGTAAGAGGATAGCTTCTTAATCAGTAAGCTGGAAACCTTTCAGATCTCAGTTTAGGAGTTTTGCCTTTTATATAGACATGTGAGACTATTTTTGCCTGGCTTGCCTTTTGTCAGCTACCCTTATTTTTGGGAGGATGCTGACAACTTACCTGGGTTAAGTATATACTCCTAGTGGTTAAGAATACAAGGTTTTGGAGTCAGATTGAGGTGAGTTTAATTCCAGGCACTTCTGCAATTGCCTATGAGAGAGATCTTGAGCAACTTAAGGCATCTCTGAGTCTTTCTCCTCTTAAAAAGAGAACAATTTCTACCTCATCAAAAATTGAGGATGAAAAGTGATAATGTACTGTATAAGCCTGGCACATGAATAGAGTTCAATAATAAATGGAAACTACTTATTAGGCTCTAAATCCTATGGTAAGAGGGATTACCTCTTTAACATTATGTCCCTTGTATAGTACCTTGCACAGCATATATTATAGTAGGTATTCAATAGAAATTTGTTAATGAGTGTATGTGAATGCATGCTGTATTTGGGACTATCATAGCAATAATTGAGAATAAACATCTTGAAGGGATGGTATTTCTCTTTCTTATCCTGCTTTACCCCTAGCCCCAACTTCTGGAGTTCTATTTTTAAAGATTTTATTTATTTATTCATTTGAGAAAGAGTGAGAGAGGTGAGTAAGAGCACAGCTTGAGGGGAGAAGAGCAGGGAGCCTGATTAGGGCTAGATCCCAGGACCCTGGATCATGACCTGAGCTGAAGGCAGACACTTAATTGACTGAACCACCCAGGCACCCCTCCGGAGTTTTATTTTTACATAACTCATACTGTCATAATAACCCTAACTACTATGTTATTGACAAAGTGTAAAAAGCATTAGATTGTTAAGAATTCTTTTCTCAAAAAAAAAAAAAAAAAAAAAGAATTCTCTTCTCAGACTAAAAGCTATAGCAGCAATATCTCCAAAGTCCAGTAGATGGCAATGCTTTCTCATTCTAATGGGGGAAAAAATAAGCAGGAGTAGAATCCAGTAAAAAGGATCAAATCTTTTTGAAATGACATTCTTAGGAGATTGAAATAGCAATTTGTTGATTAATTTCACAAACACAGTCATATAACTTGATCATCTCAGGTACATAGTTGAGCCTAGATTAAAAATATAGGGAATAAAGGGGAAAGGAGAAAAAATGAGTGCAAAATATCAGAAAGGGAGACAGAACATGAGAGACTCCTAACTCTGGGAAACGAACTAGGGGTGGTGGAAGGGGAGGTGGGCGGGGGGTGGGGGTGACGGGCATTGAGGGGGGGCACTTGATGGGATGAGCGCTGGGTGTTATTCTATATGTTGGCAAATTGAACACCAATAAAAAATAAATTTATAAAAAAAATATATAGGGACAACAGCAAGTTTCAGAATCTGTTTTGAGAACCTGTACAGGGATGCCTGGGTGGCTTACCCATTGAGCAGCTGCCTTCGGCTCAGGGAGTGATCCCGGGATTGAGTTCCACATCCGGCTTCCTGCTTGGAGCCTGATTCTCCCTCTGCCTATGTCTCTGCCTTCCCTCCCCTCCCCCTGCCCCTCTCTGTGTCTCCCATGAATAAATAAATAAAACATTTTTTCTTTTTTTTAAAAGAACCTGTAAAAATGAAAATTCCTGATTTTATATTTTTCAAGTTATGATACTTTTGAAAAATAGAAAATCTGAGTTTCAATTTCAGTTAAGATGTTTCCATTTAGTTAACTTTATTAGAACTGAGAAATTAAAAAGATGGCTATTTCCTCTTGCTAGTCAAATTAGTGTACACTAACTTATTTCCAAAGCATGTCTCACACAATATACAAGCAGAACATTCAGAAGTAGGGATTAAGTGTCCCAAGTAGCCTATGTTTTAACAACAAAGAAAGGGATTGTGGTATAACGTTGTCCAGGTCTTCCAGTACATCATCAAGCAAAAGTTGGAAAATCATAACAATAGGCCTTTCCTACACACAGTCAATTCAGCTTTCCCTATGCTAACCACCACTCCCTCATTGCAAAATATAAGAAACAAAGACAATAAATCTTCAGGGGCTGTTTCTAATAGCTGCCTGCTTTGTTATAAAACATCTAGATTTCTGAGCTTAGTTTAAATCCGGATAAAACTTCGTTTCTGAATTATTTGAGCAGGTGCAATATCCTAGTAACAGTGTTACTTACACCAGGTAGATAGAGATCTTTTGAAAGCTACCATTGCCAATTTTCATTTACTGAGTACCTACTACATGTCAGACGCTATACTAGCTACCTTGCGTGTTTATTTAATCTTGTGTAATAACTCCATGAGGTAGTTATTATCCTCATTTTATAGGTAAAGTACCCTAGAAGAAAACAAACTACTAACCCAAGATTACATAGCTAGGCAGTAGCAGAACCATGACTTAAAGCTAGATCTCCTTTGCTCAGAGGTGTTTTCTTTTAACCACTACATTATATGCCATCTGTGCGTTTCTTCCCGCTTCATATAGCCTGTTCAAAGTACTAGGTCTCTGTATTTGCAATTTATTTAAGCAGAAATCACCACTATGTGCATTGTGAGAATTAATTGAGAGGGTACATCGGAAAGTGCTCTGAATGATATGAAGTGCATTATTGTACAGACTCTGTGTATTTATTTTTGTGGAGTGGGCAGGCAATGCCCATGAGGCCATAAACCCACTGAAGTCTACAAAAGTTCCACGTATTAGTCACTATATTTGGCTTCTCTTGAGTCCTTTTTCTTTTTTTTCCCCTTTTCTCTTGGATCAGATTAACTTCTGACAGATGTTTGGAAAATCGTCTTATCCTGTAATTCATATTTATAAATCCTCCTGCTACAGTGTGGTCCCCATTCTCTCTCTTCATTGAAGCCAGAAAATAATCTGGGAAAATGCCACGTTTCCTGTTACGAATTTGGAGGATCTTGTCTTCTTAGCACAATTTTTGAGCTTTTCAGAATTTCAATACTGGAAAATTCAAATCCAGGCATGGTTCTTTGTATAGATGTTTTGGATTCTTGAAAAGTAAACAGAAACAGAGCTCCAGACTTGTCCTCACTAGGGGATTCAGAGAGTTTAAAATTTTGAAAACTTGTTTTTACTATTCTCTTTTGGATTTGTGGTGAGGGCATGCTTAACCTTTGTTCCTCCCTCTGATAGTCAGTTTCAGTTTAAATTGTTCCACAAAGCTGGGAATCCTATCTCCCTTCTCCCTGTCTCCACTAATGTTCATTAGTATGATGCCGCTACAGCCTTCTCTTCTCTCACACATATAGTATTTTGAGTATGCATCTTTTCTCTTCTTCTGGGCATAAGCTCCTTTCTACTGAAGTTGTGTCTTTTGTGAGTCTCAGGATTTAACATAGACTTCCTTACTAAATATTTTCCCACAAGTGAACTCCATCCACTAGGATTACACCATTCCTATCTCTACTCTAAAATAGACTTTCAGGTATATTTCAGTCTTCTTGTCATGGAATAGCATTGATGGCATGTAAGTCCCCTTCATACTTGCACTGTGTGACTCTGATTGTAATGCTTTTTTGAGGGTAGTTTAAAATATGAACAAGGATTTCTTTACCCTATTGAATTTAAAAGAAGGAATTGATTTTAGTTTTACAATCTATATAGGTTTGCTTAACAGTACTTCTCCCCCCCCCCCCCAAAGATTTTATCCATTCATTCACAAGAGACAATGAGAGAGGCAGAGACATAGGCAGAGGGAGAAGCAGATTCCCTGTGGAGAGCCTGATGCAGGACTGGATCCCAGGACCTTGGGACCAATGACTTGAGCCAAAGGCAGACACTCAACCACTGAGTCACCCAGGTGTCCTTATCAGTATTGTTCTTATTTCTCATTGCTTCTCACTATTTTGAGGTAGAGAACTTCTTCTGTGATCTCAAACCTTAGACCTAGTCTAGAGGAATAAATATTCAGTTCTGGTTTAGTTTCTAAGAAGAGGTCTTGCCTTTCCTCCTAAAAGCTCGGCTTCTTGGCTTCCTCAGAGCTCAGAGGCAGAAGGTACCAGATGTTTGAAGGTGCTCGACAGAGATACTTGCACAGTTTTTTTCAGTTTAAACTTGGCTGGCAATTAAAAGTATATTAAGGTCCAAACGGACTATACACATAGAAACACAAGCTGGCTGTTGATCTTTCAGGTAGCCATTTTGAGACAAGTTGTACAAATAAATACTGTATTTTAAGATAGATACTGATTGCATCTGAAAATATGCTCAATTAGCATTAATTACACCTCTGATAAACCTTACTGGCTATGATACTGTCACGGCAAAGCTGAAAATATGCTCAGGTAGTAGAATGAGCCATTGTTTTTTTTTCCCTTGCCAATCATAATTTCTTACTCTACCTAAGTAAGTAGAAAAGGGATTATTTGCAAAGCTCACTTAATAGTTTTACGAATAACATCTAGAACACTGTCAGTTCTGGAGGGGAAAGCTTTTGGTGGAGTCTTTAAGCTGTTTTCCTCAAGCTTCCACTTGGCCTTTGTCTTCTCTTGAACACATTATTTTTGCATTCAGAAATAATCCAAGTCCACATATCCACTCTGTATTTCCATATATCCAGTCTAGTATCAAATTGCTTGGATGTTTCAGAAACATGTTTGCTCTACAAGTCCCAAACTGAGCTCAGTTCCCCTCTCCTTCTTGAAACTTCTTCCTCTTGTGTTCCTTAGTTTATTGAATGGTACTGCTATCCATGTACTGTCTCAAGTCAGAACAGAGGAATCAGCCTGGATCCCTCCCTCTTTTTTTGAATGACTATTTATGGTATCTGCTAAATATCTACTTTCATACTTCTTGCATTCTAGCCAGATATATCTTTCGAAAATGCTGGTCATGTCCCTCTTTTATTTAAATTATTTCAGAGTAATTACTGACTTATAAAGTCTTACTGTATGATCTGGTTCCTGATTTCTAAGCATTGCCACTCATAGCTTAGATTATATTTCTATAGAAAGGCTTTCCATGATGTACCCCTAAATCTGGCCTGGGGTATATGCTCCCATGGCACCTTGGATTTCATTTTCCTCATCACTGACCCTTATCTGGATATATTCTGATTGTCCATTTGCTCATCTCTCTTTCTTACTAGACTATAAGCTACGTAAGGGCAGGGACAGTGTCTATCTTCATTACTAATTTATTCCTAGTGTTTAGTACTGTGCCTGGCATACAGTAGTAATACAATAAATATTTGTTGAATGAGTAAGTGAAGCTTCTGTAGTAGCAGATCATTAAACATTCTAATGGGATACACTAGCTGGTTGTCATCATTTGTAACGCTTATTACTCAAAATTCTAGTTCTGTAGGTTTAAATAGTTTCTCACCATTTCTGCATAGACATCTGTCATTTGCAAATTATTATACTTTTAAATGGAATTCTTCATTTTTGTCTCCAGGCTTTCTATTCTTTCCAATTTGCCGCATCTTTTAAAAAATATTTCCCCGTTTATTTATGGCTCCAGTATTGCAGTTAGATTTGATTGATTTCTTTCTTTTATCTACTCTATACAGTTGACCACTAGACTCTTTTGAGTCCTTTGAAATAACTCCTGTCCACGGCTACTTTTCCATCTCTGTTGCCATGCATGATCCAAGCTCAGACCGGCACCCCTTTGAGGTTGGATTACTGTAGTAGTTTTCCAGTGAGTCTGTGGACTCTATAGTTTCTTTGTATCCACCCAGTGTTATTCACCACCACCTGATTAATCTTCCTAAGGCATACTTTCATTTTTTATTCCTTTGCTTAAAGGTTTTGTAGGGTGACTTCTCATTGTCTGTTAGATGTATCTAATCTCTGACTTGCTTTTTCCCTTCTTTCCATCAGCCTAAATTCAGTCAGTGGTACGTATGATACTCTACTTGTGCTTTTATTTCTTTCTTTTAGTGTTTGATCTCTCATGTGGATTTTTGGAATACCCTGCCAACTGGTGTTTGGACATTTTGTCTTCTCCAATGCGTCATGTTTGTCATTATCAGAATAGCTTTCCTTAAATGCACCTCTGATCTTATGCTGTACATTCAAAAACCTCTCATGAGTCCTTATTTCCTGGAGATTATCTCTGCTTTTTAGCAGGGCATTCAAGGCTTTCTCTACTCTGGCCATCCCAAACTACTTATTCAGCCCTGTTTCCCATTATTTTTATTTCTGGGGTTCCAAGTAACTTCCACATCATTGAAGCTGAACAAATTGGACCACTGCTTTATTTTCTCAACATGCAGCTTGTGTTTTCCCACTGTCATGCTTTGGCTACAAGAGTTCAGACTCTGTAGGACTTTCCTTCACTGCCATTCAGCTTTTTAATACTTCACAGTCCATCTCAATTACTGCCACCCCTAAAACCTTCGTTGTTCCTGCTCCTTCTAGATGGAATTTTTACCACATCAGAACCCCTGCAGCTATTTCTTTTGTAACTTTTCTATGGCACTTTGAAGTTTTAACTTCACTTAGAACCTTTTTTTTCTTTTTTCTTTTTTTTTCTTTTTTTCACTTAGAACCTTAACTGGGTTGTATACATTCATAGTATACTGGGTTATATACTTTTATAGTGATGGTAGCAATTGCTTGACACCTTGCATGTATTAGGTATTTGGTAAGCACTGAAATAAACAAGTATGTGATTAATACTCGTTGCTTCATAATCAATTATCCTGTCAAATGGATTATTTCAGTATAACTTATAATTCTAATAAAGTTAAGGACAGTGTTGTGACTGTGATAGTCACTAAAAACTCTCAAAATGTATAGTAACATACTTCAAAAGGTGACTTGTCCAATGGTCTACTACAGGGGTAAGCAAACTGTAGTCTAGCACATGGTTTTGTATGACTTATGAGCCAAGAATGGTTTTTACATTTGCAAGAATGTAAAATTTGAAGCAGTAAGAATTTGAAGCAGGAAACAAAGAATATGTCACAGAGATGACATGTAGCTGGCAAAGCCTGAAATATTTACTATTTGGCCATTGACAAGAAAGTTTGTTGACCACTGATCTAGAAACACACCTGATCATCTGCCTGGAATTACTCCTGCTCACTGAGTATGTGAAATTAATCATCTGTTTTCTTGAACAATTTAATAAGCACTCACCCAGCCTGGTGCCTATTCCCTTCCTTGAAAAAGCATTGTTACGCCTGGCTTTAGAAGAATTTTGAGTGACATGTAAATCTCCTCTGGGCTCTTTGGCACTTGGCAGTATCTCACACAGATAACCAGATACAAATGAGCCATTTCTTTCCATTATAATCCTTCCTCAGAGGTCTTTCAGGATCACACATCTGGTGAAGTTAGATGTCATTCAGAACAAGGCTCTTAGCATATTTTAAGAATGTTAATTGCTAAGTGGTGGCTGAAGCAGAAGGGTTTAATAATGTTCTTAAGTTGCCTTAAATGTCCATGGACCCAGAATTTTAGAACTGGAAAGGTCTTAGAGATCAAGTATAGTGTGGTCATTAAGAAAATGGGCTGTGGAGCCAGACTGCATGGCTCTTCTACTTAATCCTTCTTGTGTCTCAGTTTCCTCACCTTTAAAGTGGGGATAATAATAGGCCCTGTTTCACAGGGTTGTGTGAAAAATATGTTAATCCTTATCATATTTAAATTGTTAATGTTAACTTGGAAAAGAACACTGCCTGGCTTACTGTAAATGCTCATAAATGTTATTGTATGTGTATTGCTGTCATTTTTTAAATTATTGTTTTTATTACTGGGAGTGCATCTCATTTTATAGTGAAGGAAACTGAGGCCTAGAGGAGTTAAATTGTTTTCCTCACTTCTGTGACAGGCAGACTGGATTAAAACCCAGGATCCTGGCTTTAATTTGAATGTTCCTTTTCTTGCTATAATATATTGCTTTTAGTTGTGTGTTAGTGGGTATGGATGATTTTTTAATAGAAAAAGATGTATCCCCCCCCCCAAAAAAAGGGAAAAAAATGTTTCCGTCTGCATTCACTTAGCCTGATGTTTTTGAGGTGCATCCATGTGAGCATGTGTCAGTAATTCTTTATTTTCCATGGCTAAAAATACCTCATTGTCTTGAAATAAATCTCATTTTATTTAGTCATTCATCCATTGATGGCTATTTGGGTTGTTTCTACCTTTTGGCTGTTGTGGTTAGTGTTGGTACAAACGTTTGTATACAAGTATTTGTTTGAGGACCTATTTTCGTTTCTTTTAGGTATATACCTAGGAGTGGCTTGGCTGGGTCATATGGTAATTCTGTGCTTGACTTTCTGAGGAATTGCCAAACTTTTATTTTTTATTTATTTTATTTTTTTTTACAGTGGCCAACATTTTACATTCCCATTAGCATTATAGGAGGGTTCTAATTTCTCCACATCCTTGTAAACATTATTTTGGTTTTTTTTTCTTAATTAAAAAATTGTGGGATGCTTGGCTACCTTAGTCAGTAGAGCATGTGACTCTTGATCTTGGGGTTGTGAGTTCAATGCCCACCTTGGGCATAGAGATTACTTAAAAAAAATTTTTTTTTGGTGGGGGGGAACGCCTGGTGGCTCAGTGGTTGGGCGTCTGCCTTTGGCTTAGGGTGTGATCCCAGGATCCGGGATCGAGTCCTGCATATGGCTCCCTGCATGGCTCCTGCTTCTCCCTCTGTCTGTGTTTCTGCCTCTCTCTCTCTCTGTGTCTCTCATGAATAAATACATAAATCTTTAAATTTTTTTTAAATTTTGACTATTTGTTGGTTTGTCTATTATACTTATTTTAGTGGGTATGAAGTAGTATCTCATTATGGTTTTGATTTACCTTTTTCTAATGACTAACAATGTAGAACATTTTTTCATGTGCTTGTTGGATATTTGTATATCTTTTTTTTGGAGAAATATCTCTAAGTTCTTTGCCCATTTTTAAAGTGGATTGTTTGTCTTTTGATTGTTGAGTTGTTAGAGTTCTTTATATATTTTAGAGTGAGACCTTTATCAGATACGTGATTTGCAAATATTTTTGTGGGTTGTTTTTTCACTTTCTTATGGTGTCCTTTGATGCACAAAATTTTTAATTTTGATGAAGTTAAATTCATTATTCATTTGTTGCTCATGCTTTTGGTGTCATATCTAAGAATCCACTGGCAAATCTGAGGTTATGTATTTTATATACCCCCTGTACTTTCTTCAAATAGTTTTAGGGTTTTAGTTCTTACAATTAGGCCTTTGATCTATTTTGAGGTAATTTTTATATATACTGTTAGGGATGAGTCCAAGTCATTCTTTTTTGCATATGGTTATCCAGTTGTTTCAGCATCATTTGTTGAAAAGACTATTCTTTTTCCAGTGAGTAGTCTTGATACCTTTGTCTAGAATCAGTGGACCACAGGTATGCAAGTTTATTTATGAACTCTCAGTTCTAGTCCATTGATCTATATATCTACGTTTTATGCCAGTACCACACTATTTAGGAAGGCAGCTGTGCTCACCACTATACTACCAACACCTGCTCACTATTTTGATCTCCATTGCTTTGTACTATGTCTTGAAATTGGGAAGAGTAACTTTACCAACTCGGTGTATTACATTGATTTTCATTTATTGAACTGGTCTTACATACCATAGATAAGTCCCACTTGTTCCTGATTTATAATCCTTTTTTAAAAAATTACTTCTAAATTATGGTGGGATATACATAATACAAAATTTACCATCTTAACCATTTTAAGTGTGCAGTGTAGTGGCATTAAGTATGTTCATATTGTACAGCCATTACCACCATCCATCTCCAGGACTCTTCTCATTTTGTAAAACTGAAAAACTACCGCATTAAGCAATAACTCCCCATCCCTTCTTCCCCCAAGCCCTTGGCACTCACCCTTCTGCTTTCTGTTTCTAAAAATTTGATTAGGTACATTATATGAATGGAATCATACAGTATTGTCCTTTTGTCTCTAGCTTATTTTACTTATTTTTTTGGCTTAGTTTACTTTTTAAAACATGAACCATCTCAAGGGTCATCTGTATTATAGCATGTATCAGAATTTATTACCTTTTAAGGCTAAATGATATTTCATTGTATGATTGTATCATGTTTTGTTCATCTGTTGACAGACACTTGAGTTGTTTCTACTCCTTGATTATTGTGAATAATACTCCTCTGAACGTGGATGTACAAATATCTTTTTGAGTCTTTGCTTTCAGTTCTTTTTTGGTATATACATATACCTAGAAGTGGAGTTGCTGGCCAAATGGTTTTAAGTTTTTTTTTTTTAATTAAAGATTTTTATTTTATTTATTAGTTTGAGAAAGTTTGAGAGAGAAAGAGAGAGAGAGAGAGAGAGAGAGAGAGAGCGTGCGCACATACACATGAGCAGGAGGAGGGGCAACAGGAGAGGGAGAGGCAGGCTCTCCCCTTGAGCAGGGAACCAAAGGGGGGCTCCATCCCTGCACTCCAGGATCACGACCTGAGCCTGAGCTTAAGCAACTGAGCCACCTAGGTGCCCTGGCTGGATTAGCTTTGCTAGTATTTTGTTGAAGATTTTTGCATGTATATTCATAAGGAATTTTTGCATATATATTTATAAGGGATATTTTTGTGCTGTTATTGTCTGGCTTTGGTATCAGGATAATACTGGCATCATAGAATGAGTTAAGAAATATTTCCTTCTCTTTCATTTTTTTGAGAAGTCTTTGAGAAGGATTGATGTTATTTTTTCTTTAAGTAATTGATAGAATTCACCTGTCAAATCATGTGGTTCTAGGCTTTTCTTTGCTGGGAGTTTTATGATTACTGATTTCAGCTTCTTTAATTGTGTTATGACTTTATTAAATTAACATTTATTAGCCACAGCACCACAGAGTGCTGGTTGGTGAACCATGGTTCGGCAATAGACCATGAGAGATATTGAAATAGAAAATTTTTTTACTTACAAGTCCTAGAGGAATTACAGGGCATGCATTAAGGAACCATATAGGGAGGTCAAGGCAGAGTGTAGAGAGAGGCAGGATCTGGAGTACAGTGCCTTTGTTATTTAGGGTTTGTGGGTGGAACACTTTGGAGTTACTGGGCTAGGGCTGGATTTGGCAGTTCAAACCAAAAGAGCAGGGTTTTGGTAAACTCCACCAAGAATTTTTTTCTTTTTCTTTTTCTTTTTCTTTTTCTTTTTCTTTTTCTTTTTCTTTTTCTTTCTTTTTCTCTTTCTTTCTTTCTTTCTTTCTTTCTTTCTCTCTTTCTTTCTTTCTTTTCTTTCAGATTTTATTTATTCATGAGACACACACACACAGACACACACACACAGAGGCAGAGACACAGGCAAAAGGAGGAGCAGGCTCCATGCAGGGAGCCTGACGTGGGACTCGATCCAGGTCTCTAGGGTCACACCCTGGGCCGAAGACAGGCACTAAACCACTGAGCCACCCAGGCTGCCCCCCAAGAATTTTTTCTAAGGGGCATTTAGGACATAAGGTGCAGGGAAGCAAGAGAGACCGTTGATCCCAAAGTCCTATCATCAGTTCTTGTAAGCAGACTTACATTGCTTGTGTCTCTGTGGCCTGCTATTTAGGACATGTGCTTCCTTGAGAGGTCTCGTCAGTTTAAGTAAGGTCTTTGCAGGCCCCTTGGCCAAAGTAGATGGTGAGGGAGCAATACCAGGGAATAGTTTAGCTAATCAATGACTTTACTTATGTCAACGACTTGCTGTAGGTCTGATCAGATTTTCTGTTTTTTTCTTGAGTCATTTTGGGGAGCTTTTGTGTTTCCAGGAATTTCCATTTTATCTAGGTTATCTGATTTATTGGCATACAATTGTTTATAACATTCTTCTATAACACTTTTTATTTCTATAATAAGATTGGTAATAATGTTCCCATTTACATTCCTGATTTTTAGTGATTTGAGTCTTCTTTCTGTTTTTTTTTCTTAGTCTAGGTTTGAGGTTTGTCAGTTTTGTTGATCTTTTCAAAGACCTGACTTTTGGTTTGTTGATTTTCTCTATTGTTTTTGCATTCTCTATTTCCTGGATCTCAGCTCGAATATTAATGATTTCTTTCCTTATTTTGGGCTTGGTTTGTTCTTTTAGTTCTTTAAGGTGGAAGGAAGATTAGGTTATTGATTTGAACTCTTTATTACTTATTAAAAAAGTAATGTAGATGTTTACCACTGTAAATTTCCCTTAGCCTGTTTTCATTATATCACATATGTTTTGGTATGTTACACTTTCATTTTTGTTCATCTCAAAGTATTTAATAATTTTCCTTGTAATTTGTTCTTTGGCCCACTGCTTAACAGTGTGTTGTTTACTCTGCAGCTCTTGGATTTTCCAAATTTCCTTCTGTTATTGATTTCTAGGTTCATTCCATTACAGTCAGATAAAATACTTTGTATGATTTCAACTTTTAATAATTTATTGATACTTGTTTTGTGGCTGAACATATGGTCCAGCTTGGAGAATGTCCCATGTACACTTGAGAAGAATATATTTTTTATGGTTGTGTTAGGTGGAACATTCTGTATGCCTGTTAGATCTAATTGATATATAGTATTATTCATGTCTTCTGTTTCCTTGTTTATCTTTTGTATGGTTGTGCTTTCCATTGTTAGGTGGGGTATTGATATCTCCAGTTTTAGTTTTGTCAGTTTTTGATTCATATATTTCATTATGTTGTTAGGTGCAATTATGTTTATAACCATTTATGTCTTCTTGACCTTTTTTTTCATTGTACAATGTCCTTCTTTGTCTCTTGTAATTTTTTAAGATTTTATTTATTTATTTATTTATTTATTTATTTATTTATTTATTTATGAGAGAGAGAGAGAGAGAGAGAGAGAGAGAGAGAGAGAGAGAGAGGCAGGCGGAGACAGGCAGAGGGAGAAGCAGGCTCCATGCAGGGAGCCCAATGTAGGACCCGATCCCAGGTCTCCAGGATCAGGCCCTGGGCTGAAGGTGGCGCTAAACCGCTGAGCCACCCGGGCTTCTCTGTTTTTTGTTTTAAAGTAATTTGTCAGATATTAGTATAGCCACTCCAGCTCTCTTTTGGTTACTACTTACATGGAATATCTTTCTGTCCTTTCATTTTCAACCTATTTATGTTTTTGTTTCTAAAGCACAACTCTTGTAGACAGCATATCATGAATTACTAAAAGGAAATCCAGGGGCACCTGGGTGGCTCAGTTAGTTAAGTGTTTGCCTTTGGCTCAGGTCATGATCCTGGGTCTTGTAGCTGCATCAGGCTCCCTGCTCAGTGTAGAGTCTGCTTCTCCCTCTGCCCCTCTCCCTGCTTGTGCTCTCTCTTCTGTCTCTCTCAAATAAATAAAATCTTAAAAAAAAAAACAACCCAAAATCAATAAGCCAATCTCTGCCTTTTAATTGGAGTGTTTAATTTATTTACACTTAATTACAAAGACAGGACTTCTGCTACTTTTGTTTATTTCTTATATCTTTTTTGTTTCTGTATTCTTCTGTTACTACCTTCTTTTATGCTGTATGTCTTCTCATGTAACATTTTGATTTCTTTGTCATTTCCCATGTATACATTACAATGTATCTTTTAGTTATTTTCTTAGTGGTTGCCCTCAGGATTACAATCAGCATCTTAATTTATAATCATATAGTTCAAATTAATACCAACTTAATTTTAATATTATACAAAAACTTTTCTTCTGTATAGCACTATATCGCCACCTTTATGTTATTGTCACAATTTACATCTTTATAATATGTGCCCATCAAGATAGATATACAATTGTATCATGTATTTTTCTAATTGATTGATTTTACATGCTAAACCGATATTGTATTCTTAGAATAAATTCAGTCAGTAATGATGTGTTACTCTTTTATCTTTATAATGTATTACTGCTTCAGTTTGCTAAAATTTCATTAAGGATTTCTATATGTGTATTTAAGAGGGATATTGGGGATCCCTGGGTGGCTCGGTGGTTTAGTGCCTGCCTTTGGCCCGGGGCGCGATCCTGGAGTCCCGGGATCGAGTCCCACGTCGGGCTCCCGGCTTGGAGCCTGCTTCTCCCTCCTCCTGTGTCTCTGCCTATCTCTCTCTCTTTCTATGTCTATCATAAATAAATAAATAAATCTTAAAAAAAAAGAGGTATATTTGGTGTGTGTGTGTGTGTGTGTGTGTGCATGCGTGTGATGTCTTTGTCAGGTTTTAGTATCAGTAATGTTGATCTTATGAGTTGGAAATTGTTCTCTTTTCCTCTATTTTTTTTTTGTGTTAAATGGATGTTATTTCTAAAATGTTTGATGGAATTCATCAGTGAAACTATCTGGACCTAGACTTTTTTGTGGGAAGCTTTTCAATTATTTATTCACTTGAAAAATATACGGTTATTCAAATGTTACTTCATTTCAATTTTGGCATGTTGTTTTTTTTTTTTCAAGGAGGGAGTCTGATTCATTTAGATTGTCAAATATGTAGGCATAAAGTTGTTCACATTCCCTTAATAACCTTCTAATGTCTGTGGCAATGGAATTTTTAAAAAAGGCTTGTATTAGCATTGTAGCAAACATTTATATAGTGCTTTTTTAAGCATACTTCTCACTTTACAAATATTGACACTTAATTCCCACAGCAGTTGGTGATGTAGATAATGTTATCATCTCTATGTTCTAGATGAAAAAAACAAAGTTAAGAGAGTTAAGGTGCCTTGCTCAAGATTACAGAGCTGGTATATTAAGAGCTTAAATTGTAATCCAGGTGTCTGGGTCCTGAGTCCTTTTTTCTTGACTACTGCTTGCTTTGCATTTTGTAAATAACAGATACCTGTTATGTTCTTCTTGTGGAATTTTGTTGTATTCTCTCTGGTGCTCCCACCACATTTATTCCACTGAGTGGAAATATTTGCTTCTGGTATTACTAATTAGAACCTGAAATGCCTTTCCCCATAAAAACGTATAGGATAGCCACACATGCTTGAAATATTATTGGTTTTTTTTTTAAAGGTTTATTTATTTGAGACACAGAGCATGCAAATGGGGGGGGGAGAGCAGAGGGAGAGAGAATCTCAAGCAGATACCCCACCAAGTGAAGAGCATGATGTGATGCTCAGTCTCATTACCCTGAGATCCATGACCTAAGCCAAAATCAAGACTTGGGTGCTTAACTGACTGAGCTACCCAGGTGTCCCTTGAAATATGATTGTTAATATTCTTCAGTTATGTAATATGTTAAAAAGACTTTTGGGGCTTCCCTGGGAATTTCACCACAATTTATAATGTGAAACATGGTTTCTCTAGGTAAATATTAGAAGATATTTTAAATTCACTTACTTAAATTGTTAAACTTCAGTTATATGGAAATTGTACTTTTTGGAATCCTTAATTATTTGAATTTACTGAGGGGTTTCTAAATCATAATTTTTAGACGACAAACAATAAGATTAATTTTTACACATATTTTGTTTTACTTTCATTAATTTGTTGATTAATGTCTTTCAGGGATATCCAAATGCTCAGAAGAATATTCTTCTTCAGGTGGATCAGAACTGTGTTCGCAATTCTTATGATGTTTTCTCTTTGCTGCGGTAAGAAACTTCTTAGACCTCCTGCATTTTCTAAAGAATCTTCCTCATTTTGAGTTTGTGACATTTTTGTGTGAGGAAATGTATGGGAGCTTTAGAAGCTGTTATTCAGGCTTAGCATTTTTTAGTGAGAGCTTCATAAATTTTGTAGCTACAGTGATTTAAGTTTATCTCTTTCACAAAGCCTTTGGAACGCCATTTCCTTTCTCTGGACAGTGGGAGAGAATGATTGGAAGCCAGTGATCTTTTAACAGGGATGTGAGCTGTTTCTGGTTTTCTGTACTATAAAGAGCAGCAACCCGAGGTACAAAATTTAGACTTATCAAAATCTTAATGACTACAGCATTACTAGAAAAGCCCTCCAATAGCCCCAGACATGGCTTAAGAATTTTGACCTGCTGTTCATCTTAAAAGAATCATGTTGGCAAGGCAAAGGAGCTTTGCATGAATCTCATGCTCAGAGGCTTAACTAACTGCCTTAACTCTATATTTTCATAATGTCTGGGTTTAATTTTGAAAAATTTCTAAATATGTTTTTAATTTTCAATGTGGTAGATCATCAGGGACATTTTCCCAGGAGGCAGGCAACCAAAATAAATGCAATTCGAAATAAAGGTAACAGTGACACTCAGCCTATGTTCACCCTACTCAGACAGATGGTTCATTGAGATTTGATTTTGGCAGTATTTTTCTAATGTTTACATAACACATCATAAATTTCAGACCATTAGACATCCTCAATATATCTACTAGAGGAAGAGTCCGGGAGGATGGTTGGACTCTTGTCCAATTGGATGATTGTTTACTTTATAAACATTATGAAATGGGCCTTTTCTTTACAAATCTTAAATCTTATTATACATGGTGATAAAGTTTGGTCACATGGTCTGTGTAAATTGCTCTTAGGAGACAATGATTTCAATTAAAGTAACCACAGACATTTGATGACTTTTGATTATTATCTGAGAGGTGCTCTCACTTTGACTTCTTAGGATATGTAAGAGAATAGACAGAACTTAGTAATTGGATGGTGGAGATAGAAAGCAGGAGGTATCAAAATATATAACTCATATTTTTGAGTCTCTTCAGTGTGGGATTATATTGAGTTTTAAGTATTGCAGAGAGGAATGTACAGAAATAGTTTGAAATGTGAGTAAGCTATTAATGTTTCTTGACCTGTTTTGCTCATGAAATGGAGGTATAGCTATTAATGTTTTAAAGATACTGTCCAAGTGTGAGATGATGTGATCTTATTAGAGAAATCAGTGGAATCAAAAGTAAAATATGAAGTCAGTGAAAAGAGGATTTGGGAAAGATAGCATCATAGAATTTAAGGGAATAGAGATTTAAGCTGTGTTGAATGCTCTGTGACGAGACAGGAAAATAACAACTGCAGAAATGGTGTAGGATCTTGGGAAGCAACCTGGTACAATAGAGAATGCTTTGGTTAAATTGACCGTGACTTCAATTATCCCTGGTTTATCCAAATTTATTTAACTTTTCTGATTCTTCTAAAAGGTAGAGACAGTAAATATAAGTTTGTGTAATTTACAAACATTTCCACGTTTATTATCTTTTGCTCCTAGAAATTTTTTTGTGTTCAAACATCAGGGATCAGTCTTTCTCTTCAGTGTAGAAGCTGAGGCCAAGGGGTAGTGTTACATGATTTATCTGAGAGCACACAGCAAGTAAGAGCCAGACCGGAGGTTGGTATGAAGGTTTTCATGCAAACAAGTTTTGTCGATCCTTTTCGGAGTCTTATTTACCTTCTTAGATTGGTGGTTATAAGGTGATTATAAGGTACACATAGCGTAATGACAAAATTTTCTGAAAATCATAGAGCCCTCCATAAATTCAAAATCATCAGGTAAATTTGGGAATTGCTCAATTATTTAACATTGATTCTTACAATGATATGTCTCTTGGAAATCTCATTTCTAGGTTGCTTTCCAGATTCCTCAGTTGTGTCAGCAGTTTGATTTGCCTTATTAACAGTAGCCTTGTCGTTAGCCTTGAGTAAATCATTTATAGCTGGTAACATAGATGTACTCTTGAATCAGATCAAGTGTCTATTTATCAATTAAATTACCTGAAACCAGAGAGTTACTCTGCTATTAGAAACTTTATATTGTATTCATCAACATTAATGAGTACACGGAACTTTCTCTGAGAATTCTCTTAAGCTTTAGTAAGGAGTAACCACCATCTATTTGCTAAGTCAAAAGCTCTTCTCACAGTTCTTGGCATGATTTATGCTTGCTGGGAGACTTAATTTTGTGATCAATTTGTTCAGTTTCCCTTCTTTAACTCAGGCAACAATGTACTCTGATGGAGTATATTTGAAAAATATACATTTTCTTTCCTTGATGCCTTTTTTGATGTATCAAATTGTTACTTCTTGATCTGTAATTTTATGTGAAAAAGTAGAATCTGAATTCTTTAATATCACTTAACTTCACAAATTCTCAGTGCCATTTGGAATCAGGATTAGAACCTATGTCTCTTGATTTTGTTTTTTGAGAGTATATTCTAGTTAATAACTAGAATAACTAGAATACACTATGTTGTGCCACTAGGATGCATATTTCCTTCCACTTTTTACAATGTGAATGTTATAGAAAAAATAGGAAATTTTGACTAAGGCAGGGATTTTGCAGCACCTATGACCAGAGCATTAGAGACCCTTCAGGTGGATGTGTTGTACCATTTTTAAGAAAACAGTGACCTGAGATTTTATTCAGATTTTTCTGCCAGTAGTTAAGAATGTAGACTGATTTCAATGTTAGCAAAATAATATCTCTTTCCAAATTTATATTCAGTGTGTGTGATGGTAATTATATTTTTCCTTCTTCAACCCTTGGAAATTCCTGGATTAAGGGTTAGTTTTCATGTAAGCAGACATTTAATTAGGAGCCAATTTACTCGTTACATTTGATGCCTTAAATTAGGATGTTCACCACAAGGTGTCAATGTTGTTCTTTAACTGGCATTTGAAATTTCATTTATTTTATGGTTTTGAGGCGAGAAAAGTTGGATTATAAATTACAAGGGAGCATTTATTTTTAGAAATTAACTTTTTTTTCTCTATTATTTCTTCAAAGTTAAGGAGTTTCTAGGCTTATTAGATAACTTTCTCCTTTTGGTTCTGTTGATTTAAAAAAAAATCCTATTGGTGATACAGAATTATTGAAAGATTAAAAAGAGAAAGAGTGACATGGTTGGGTGCACAATTTACATTTCTGACTGTGGGGATGGCGTGGAATCAGTGGAATGGGGCTAGAGGTAGGAGACATCTATAATCCTATTTGTTCTTTGAAATTAAAAGATTGCTTTTGATTTTTAAAGGTCATTTTCCCCTCTTTCATACTTCCTCAAAAAGGTGGCTCTACTCTAGTGACATGAGAATAATTCTGGTTTTCTTGTAGTACAATTTTAATTGCTCCTTTCCCCTTCTTGACATGTCCTACTTTTGCCAGTTGAAGGGAGTATGGTGGAGAGTCATGGGCCCTCCACCTAGGTTCCAGTCCTAATGCCATCACATACCCGTAACTGGATGCAAGACTTTGGGCAAATTACTTTGATATGCCTCAAACTACTTTTGTAAGATGGCAATACTATTTATTTCTTAGGGATATTATGAGAATTAAATAAGGTAAAGTACTTCAAAGATCCTAGGACAGCTACTGGCATATAGTAGACTTTAAGTACCTAATAGTTTTCATTTTCCCTTCTCCTCCCCCCAGCTTGGAATGAGTTTTCTCCTCTATGCCAGTGTTCCTTTTTTATGTTAGCATTAGCTTCTTCAATTTTGGACTTAATTTCTCTTTTCTTGCCATTCTAATGTCTACCACCTCTGCTTTTAGAGTTATTTTTATTAATCCTGGACAATTATAATAAAATTGTTTAGTGTGTGTATGTCTTTTCTCCTTAATGGCATTGAAGACCTTTTGAAGGAAGGGATTCTTTCATATGACTGTATTTTTTCCAGACTATCTTCCTGACAATTGATGGTTATGTTGGCATTCCTATGAATGCTGTTGTGATCCTAGAGCCCTCAGTCCTGTGGATTAGGTCCTGCAAGTCTTCTGCTTTATTCTTTCTGCTTGAGAACTCCTTTCATTACCACAGCTTCACTCAGCACATCCACATGCTAGTAACTCTCAAATCGATACCTCTGGTTCCTTCCTTTCTTTTGTATTTCTGATCTGTATTTTTCAGTGACCATTAGACATTTATACTTTCATGTTCTGTAGGAATCTCAGCCCCAACATGTCCAGAGCTACACTCACTGATGTTATTCTCCTCTTCCTTTTCTTTTCCTTATATGTCTCATGTCTATATATCATCATCTCAGGCACCCAAGTGAACATAACCTTCTTTGTTCTCATCTCTATTATCTGGGACTATTTCTTGACCTCTTAATTAGTCTCCCTACTACTGGTTTTTCCTTCACGTAATTGATAGCTATTATTTATTAAGCAATTAATTACTTTGTGCTAGGAATTTTTCTTAGTGCTTTACCCCAATTTGTTTTCACAGTCACCCTCTGTGGTGAGAACTTTGAGGAAATTGAGGCACAAAGTAGTTAAGTAGCTTATCCAAGGTCACACAAGTAGTTCCTCTTAGCCTGTATTCAAGTCCAGAAAGTCTAGCTCCTAAGCCTTTATTCTTTTTTCTTTTTAAGACTTTATTTATTTGAGAGAGATCATAAGCAGGAGGGAGTAGTAGAGGGCAAAGCAGACTCCCCGCTGAGCAGGGAGCCCTATGCAGGGCTCAATCCCAGGACCCTGGGATTTTGATTATGACCTGAACCAAAAGCAGACACTTAACTGACTGAGCCATTCAGGTGCCCCTAAGTCTTTATTCTTAACCAGTATATTTTACTGTTTTCTAATCTCTTATATTGCTTTGGTACACTTTATCTGCCGCACTGCTGCCAGAATAACCTTTAAAAATATATATCAGTTTTGTCACTCATTGGGCCTAGAAATCTTTGAGCCATCACATACAGAATAAAGTAAACACTTCTTAATGTGGTAATCAAAGGTTGTTGTTCTGAACACTCCGTAGGGACTAGTGTTCCTTATTTTAAGTCCTACCACTGCTTGTGCAATTAATAGCTAGTATTTATTGAGTACTTACTGTGTTATAATTAGTTATTCATAGTCTGATTCTTTCTCCTTTAGCACCCCTAAATTTTAGGACTCCTTTACACAAGAGTCCTTGTTTTATTGGTCTCTGTTTTAATCCTATCACAATGTATATCATATATATTAAACATAATAAATGCTCTTTTGATTTGATCAAATCAAACTATTCTTCAGGTTACAGAAGACTAGCATTTTGTTCTAGTTATTGGTTTGCATCTGACAAAATAAGAGTGTAAAAAATTTCTAGGCCATTATCTAAAAAGTGTTGAAAGTGTAATCAGATCTGTGAACCTTCAGCTGCCTCTTTTCTTTCTATCACTGCCCTCCCACCATAACATCTGGTGAGATTTCAGGGTTTTATGACTTTTGGTCTTACTCCTGATATGGACTTTTCTGGAAGACCTTTACCTGGCTGGCTGGAGGTAAATTGTTCCTGCCTTCCCTGCTATGATAGAGAATACTTTTTTCTTTAAAATTTCAGTTTGGGGATCCCTGGGTGGCGCAGCGGTTTGGCGCCTGCCTTTGGCCCAGGGTGCAATCCTGGAGACCCGGGATCGAATCCCACGTCGGGCTCCCGGTGCATGGAGCCTGCTTCTCCCTCTGCCTGTGTCTCTGCCTCTCTCTCTCTCTCTCTCTGTGTGACTATCATAAAAAAAAAAAATTTCATTTTGAAAAAGGAAATACTTACATCAAATACATTATTCTTCAGGTGATGTTTAAGAAACAGATGGAATGAGATATATAAGGGCATAAATTGTCTATATAAATTTTGGATGTGATAACCACCTTTGGGGGAGCAGGGAGAGTTTTTCCCTCACCCTGCCTAATGATCTCTCTAATGATAATTACGAGTATAGAGAATATGGCTAAGAACCCAGCTATAAGCAAAAGGTGTTGCAGAGTTTATATTCTAAGACTCATATTTTGCCATTCATAGTAGAGAGTAGGCTCTTATTCAGTGTTCTGTGTGCTAATTTTTTAAAAGATTGGTTATTTATTTATTTATTGGAGAGAGAACATCTATGTGTGAGCAGGGAGATGGAGTAGAGGAGGGGAGTTGGAGGGAGAGGGAGAGAGTCTCAAGCAGGCTCTGTGCTGAGTGTGGAGCTGAGCTGGGGCTGGATGTCCCCTCCTGAGCTGAAACCAAGAGTTGGAGGCTTAACCAACTGAACTACCAGGTGCCCCTTTGTGCTCATTTTTAATAAATTAGAAGGGAAATAAGAGGATTACTGTTAAGGCAGACACACTGACAACAAAGAGAAATGAAAACTTGGTGATAGTTTGCTCTCTTTGTGATTTACTCTTTGATTCTGGAACATAATTAAGTGGTAAATCATATTAGCTACCATCTTACCTTTAAAGCCACTGTATTTGGATTCGTAATAGTATTCTTACTACTTCATATAATGAGGGCAGGGAGAAATAGTCCAACTGTAAAGAGAGACAGACTAAGCAAAAAAAGTATAGCAAGATTGCCTCTTCTATGTGTAGGTGTCCATCCTTTACCCAAGCACATCTCCATGTTTCAGTTCATAACTGAAGTTAATAATGAGAAATATTTTTTAAAGACTTTATGTATTTATTTATGAGAGAGAGAGAGAGAGAGAGAGAGAGAGAGAGAGAGAGAGAGAGAGAGGCAGAGACACAGGCAGAGGGAGAAGCAGGCTCCATGCAGGGAGCCCAATATGGGACTTGATCCCGGGTCTCCAGGATCACGCCCTGGGCCGAAGGCAGGTGCTAAACCACTGAGTCACCTAGGGATCCCTAATAACGAGAGGTATTGAGTAAACCGTGTTAGTTTTAGCCAATGCTATCACTGTGTAACAGATGAGGAAGCTGAGGCACAAAAAGGTGACATGATTTGCCCAGCACCACAGTACAAATAAGTGTCAAAGTAGGTTTGAATAAAGGTCTTCCAGGCTCAGGGCCTGTGCTTTTCTCCATTATACTGTGTTGATGCCAAACCATCAGTAAAACGGAAAGTTGTGATTATTAGAGGTTGGGTCAGAAAATAGGGTCATGGGTAAGTTTTCTTTTCTTTTCTTTTTTTTTTAAGATTTTATTTATTTATTCATGAGAGACACAGAGGCAGAGACATAGGCAGAGGGAGAAGAAGGCTCCCTGGGGGACCCTAATGCAGAACTCGATCCCAGAACCCCAGGATCACTACCTGAGCCAAAGACAGACATTCAACCACTGAGCCACCCAGGTGCTCCAGGTATAAGTTTTAGAAAGGTTTTTGGAATTTAAAATGAAAAGGTTTTGGTATTGAGTGTAAGTTTTCGTTAAACAAAGACACTCTTTATGTGTAAGAGCATATTTTATTCTTATTTATCTTTCTCTCCCCACATACACACACACAAATATGTGTACATACACATAAATACACTTATACATACATATATTTAGAAAAACAGATTTTAACAATATACAGAAGTAATTTTATGTGCAACTTTTCCTCCTGTCTTTTTACATTTTGGTAAAAAGCCCTTCTCCCCCCACCCCACTACCCTTCCAAAAAACCACAAGCTGTGGCCTGAATGTTTTTCATGCCCCACCCCCATCCATTTATTTAAACCTAATCCCCAGTGTGTTGGTATTTGAAGATGGGGCTTTAGGGGTCTGCCCTCAGGATGGGATTAGTGCACTCATAAAGAGGCCCCAGGGAAATCTCTGCCCATTCCACCTCCTGAGGTTAGAGTGAAAAGTCTGTCCATGAACCAGGAAGCAGGCTCACCAGACACCAGTCAAGCTGGTATCTTGATACTGGACTTTGCAGCCTCTAGAACTGTGAGAAATTTCTGTTTATACCCCATCCCAGTCCATAGTATTTATTATAGTTGCCTAAACTAAGATACCACCCGAACATAGAGCACATGTCCACATGATCCATAGTCACCAATTCAGCCATGTTAGTTGATGTGTTTGTTTATATTTTTCCCCATGGTCTTTATGTATTTTAGATATCAGTATATACACATATACATATATGTGTGTTAAGAGTTTTAATTGCTGTTTTACAAAATTGGAGTGGATATTATATACATGACTCTACATCTTTTCTCCAATATTTCATATACAGATACTTTTCTTTTAAAAAAAGATTTCTTTATTTATTTTAGGCAGAGAGAGAGAGAGAAAGGGAGCGCATGCATGAGCACGAGTGGTGGGACCAGAGAGAGAGAGAGAGAAAGAGAGAGAGAGAGAGGGAGAGAGAATCTCAAGCAGTCTCCTTGTTGAGCAGAACCCAACATGAGGCACAAACTCATGACCATGAGATCATGACCTGAGCTGAAACCAAGAGTCTGACACTTAACCAACTGCATCATCTAGGTGCTCTGTATAGATCTCTTCAATTCATTCTTTTAGTGCTTTCATAGTAGTCTATGATAGGGGTATACCATATTTTTTAACTATGACTCTGTTGATAGATGTTTAATATTTACTCTGACACTAGTTTTTGTTTTGCTACTATGCACAACATTGCAGTACATTTTTATATATAAACATATAAAAATATGTATATCTTTATATATATATGATGTATTTCTTTGCATAGATTAAGTTTCCAGGAGTGGAATTTCTTTTTTCTTTTCTTTTCTTTTTTTCCTTTTCTTTTCTTTTTTTTCTTTTTTCTCTTTCTTTCTTTCTTTCTTTCTTTCTTTCTTTCTTTCTTTCTTTTCTTCTTTCTTTCTTTCTTTCTTTCTTTCTTTCTTTCTTTCTTTCTTTCTTTCTTTCTTTCTTTCTTTCTTTCCTTCCTTCCTTCCTTCCTTCCTTCCTTCCTTCCTTCCTTCCTTCCTTCCTTTCTTTCTTTTTTTCTTTTTTCTTTTTTTAATTTTTTTAATAATAAATTTATTTTTTATTGGTGTTCAATTTGCCAACATACAGAATAACACCCAGTGCTCATCCTGTCAAGTGCACCCCTCAGTGCCCGTCACCCATTCACCCCCACCCCCCGCCCTCCTCCCCTTCCACCACCCCTAGTTCATTTCCCAGAGTTAGGAGTCTTCATGTTCTTTCTCCCTTTCTGATATTTCCTACTCATTTCTTCTCCCTTCCCTTCTATTCCCTTTCACTATTATTTATATTTCCCCAAATGAATGAGACCATATAATGTTTGTCCTTCTCCGATTGACTTATTTCACTCAGCATAATGCCCTCCAATTCCATCCATCTTTTTCCTTTTTAAGGTTTAATTAGTTTATTTGAGAGAGAGAGAGAGAGAGAGAGCAAGGGGAGGAGCAGAAGGAGAGGCAGAGTGACAATACCAAGCAGATTCCATACCCAGTGTGGTCCCATGACCCTGAGATCATGACCTGAGTCGAAACTAAGAGTGATGGTCAACAAACTGAGCCACCCAGGCTCCCCCAAGAGTGGAATTTCTGAGTCAAAGGACATGTATGGTTTTTAATATTAAGAGACATCAGATTGTTTTCCCCTAAGAGTACAGATAATATGTGGCATTATTCCTTATACTGAATCTCTGCTGGCAATGGAAAATCATTTTTTTGATGATTTTTATTAAATTGCGTTAGCCTCAGTATAAGTGCTTAGTCTCCGCTGCAAGTGACAGTGAAGATCTTTTTTTCGAGTTTGTTAGCCATTTAGTGTATTTTTCTGTGAATTTTCCTATTTTCATGTACTTAATCTATTTTTTTATTGAGTTGCTTGCATTTTCTTCATAAAGTTTTAAGAATTCTATCAAGTTACATCTTGACTTGGTATGCCTTACATAAAAGTTTGTTATATAATTCTACTTTTTCTTGTATATCTTCTAAGTACTCTCTCTTGGTTTGAGAAGTCTCTCCTATACTTTGGTTCTGCATATACTTTATAAATTTTTTGAGATTATATTGTTTTCCTTTTTATTTATTTTTTATTTTTTTATTTTTTAAATATTTATTTTTATTTATTTATGATAGACATAGAGAGAGAGAGGCAGAGACACAGGCAGAGGGAGAAGCAGGCTCCATGCCAGGAGCCCGACGCGGGACTCGATCCTGGGACTCCAGGATCGCACCCTGGGCCAAAGGGAGGCGCAAAACCACTAGCCAGCCAGGGATCCCCTGTTTTCCTTTTTAAATGAAATCTTTAATACAACTTGGAGTTATTCTTAAATACGTTATGTAGATATTCCATATATTGTGAAGTAGATTAACTTTCTTCACAGATGAACATCCAGTTGTGTCAGTACCTTTCTTTTCCCACTGAATATAAATACTATCTTTATCATATATTAAAAGCTCATTTATACTGGATCTGTTTCTGGATTCTCTTTTTGGTTTTGATCTTTTTGTCTATTCCTTTACCAATTGCATATTGATTCAATTAGGGTAGCTTTTTGATATATTCTGCTATGAAGTAAGGCAAATCCATCTCTTGGTACTCTTCTTTTTCATAACTATTTTGGCTATTCTTAGAGCTTTATTCTTCCATATGAACTTTAAGGTTATTTTGTTCTATTCTTTAAAAACCAAAAACAAAACTTCATTGGAATTTGGGAATTTTTGTATGCATTGCTTCTAATTTTGGGGGGGCTGTCATTTTTATGTTATTAGTATTCCCATCCAACTGTGGTCTTTTATATTGTTCAAATTTTATTTTATTCCTTCAATAAGATTCTTCGGTAACACAGTTTTCTACATATGTCATGTGCCTTTCCAGGAAGTTTGTTTTTAAGTATCTTACAGTTTTTACACTGTTATATAAAATATATCTTCCATTTCCATTGCTTCATAGGGAAAAGCTATAATTTTAAGAAAATCTTATGTTTGATGTCTATATCAAATCATTTTTCTTATTTTTTAAGGAAAGCTCTCTGAGAGAGCTGCATACAGTCATTATCATCAATAAAAGGATAGGTTTATTTGTTCTTTTCCAGCGTTTATAGTGATTTTCTACTCTTACTGCATATACTAAACCTTCTAGAACTTGCAAAATAATGTTTAAAAGTAATAGAAATAGTGGGCATGCTAGTCCAGTTCCTGTTTTAGTTAAAAATGTCCAATATTTAGCTGTTCAGAATATTTTCTGTTAATTTTGGAAAATATTTCAAATCTTCCTATGTATTTTACTTTTTTTTTTTTTTAGTATTTTACATTTTTACTAGGAATAGATGCTTAATTTTTGGCAATGCCTTTCTACACTGAATAACATTATATGTTTTCCTTTCTTTAATTTATAATTATAATAAAGTATGTAGATTTCCTGATATTGCATTACTAATTAGTTATAGGTTATTCTTTTGCTCATTGCTGTGAGGTTGATGTATAATATTTCTAATATGTAGTTGTTTCTTGCAAGTGGGGCAGAGTAGGTAACCATTTTTCCTGAGATCTGAAAATTGAATTGGCAAGGTTTTCCATCTTTTTCTATGGCCTTAATCTGTAAAATGATAATAATAGCATCAATCGTATTGGTTGTTTGGAGGATTAAATGAATCAATATGAAGTACTTAGTATAGTACCTGAGTATAGTTAGCACTATTTATGTTAAGTAGTAGCATTATTAGCAGCCACGAAACACATTAAATAATTTTGGAAATTTTCAATTCTTTAATGGTCTGTTAAAATTTAGCTGTTAAATCATCTAGATCAGGTGCCTTTTATAATGATAAATTTTATTCTAATACATGTTAAGCTGTTTGCTCTGTCCATTTTTCCCTACTTCATGGTTTATTCTTGGCAATTAATTTTTGCTCAGAAACCATCTATTTCCTCTAGATCTTTAAATTTATTGCTGAAGTGGTACATATATTTTTATTTTGTAGTCACTTGATCATTTTAATAATTTACAGCACATTTTCTAATTAAGTCCAGAAACCACTCTAGTACTTCAGTTAGAAATATTCTTGGATAGGATGCTTTCTGATATCTTTTACCATATGAGCTAAAACAAACTATTTGAGATAATTTTTGTCTTTAAAATGTTAGAATAAGAATGGAGAATTTAAACTACACAAACTTCGTGAATTTGAGTCTAGCTTATGATACTGTCCCCAGCGTATACCACCAACCTGACTTACTAATTATTTGTTAAATGAATGAATGGTTAAATTTATAAATTGCTGGATGAAATACAGCCTGGTTGGATAATAACTAAGTGATAAGTAGGTTTTGGGAGAAATCTTTTAAATGATAGATGTAAAAAATCTTTTTTCTTTTTTTCTTTTTTAAATTAGTCTCCCTTCTCAGTGTGGTGGAGCCCAATGCGGGGCTTGAACTCATGATGCTGAGATCAAGATCTGAGCTGAGATCAAGACCTGAGCTGAGATCAAGAGTAAAACGCTTAGCTGACTGAACCACCCAGGCGCCCCTAAAATGATAGCTTTTTAATCACCTTTCCAAAGATAATATTAACCTTGGATATGTTCTTCCCCAATTGTAGTATATTTTTAATGTAAAATATCTGAGTACTTAATTTTAGACAAAGCATTTGCTAATGAAAGTCATGGAAAGGCATCATATGGTAAATTATTTCCTGCTTATTAAATGAATTAACCAATAGATCTGACCATCTTTAACTAGAACATTTTGTAGGCTCTTCTTGCTGCTAAGTCTGTTTTCTCTAGTGTACTGAATGTTCAACAGGTAGTAGGAAAGTAGTGAATAAATTAAATGAGCCCTCTCCAAAACAGTGTTCAGAATTCTTGGCTTGGAGCAATAGTTGATTTTTAAATGTTGTTGGAATGATTAAAGAAGTGTATAAAATCAGTATAAAAAGGCAAAGAGCATCCTTTGAGGTCAAGTAGGTATATGAGTAGTCTTCTGCCTGAGAGATGCTCTCTGTCCCTGTTCCTGTCCTTCAGTTCTGGCTTGAATTCACAGGGCTACTAAGACTGCTTTGTTTAAGAGGTCACTACAAATGATGGCTTTGCTGTCACAACCCACATGGCTGCCTTGTAACTTCTGCATTCACATGGTGCCAGGCATGTTCCAAGGCAGCTTTCCAAGGTTTAGTGATTTCATCCTGATGTCTCTGCCAATAAAAATAACCAGTTACCATGAAACATGTGCCCCACCCATAACTTGATTTTTACATGCTGTTTTATTAAGAGAACTTATCAGAGATTTTAGGGGAATACACTATGCTTATCAGGATATCACTCAGCCCTTGAAGTAACCTTTATTGTAATGGTGGGACATTTTACCTTGGAAGAGAGTCTGAACTCAGCATGTTTATCTGTTGAGGAGAGTGGACATTGTAATAATAATAGCCTCATTCCAATAGTTCATTCTGTATGACTGGAAGTACTCTATTAATATAAGAAGCCAGATTCTTACTTTGGAGATTTATATTCTACTAGGACAGATTAACAGATAGAGCAAGCAAGGGGTCTTACATTCATTGAGAAATTAATAATCTCTAAATATTTTGTTGGTATTGCAGAAGTTAGTCAGAATCCCATCCTTTTGTATGCCTACATGGGTGGTAGAGAAGGAAAATAATATTTAAGTATCTAAAACACAAAAGGCATTTATTTATTTTTAAAGATTTTATTTATTTATTTGAGAGAGAGGACAAGCAGGGGAACAGCAGGGAGAAGAGAAGCAGGGTCCCCACTGAGCAGGGAGCCCTATGTGAGGCTCCATCCTAGGACCCTGAGATCATGACCTGAGCGCAGACACTTAACCAGCTGAGCCACCCAGGCACCCCATGAAAGTCATTTAAATGCTTAAAACTTAGCATACTTATTTTTATAATATTCACAATTGTCTTACTACTATTATAATTCTATTTTACTGGGAAGCAAACTGCAACTTAGAAAAATTGAGCTAGTACGTTTTTAGAGTCCAGATAGGTCTAATAGCGAAGGCCTTTCTAATATGTTTCTCCATTTCATGGAAGAGTTCCCTGTGACATTTCTTTCTCTTCTCAAAACTGCTTAGCAGTACCCATACCCCTTCCAATCAATTTGCTTTGGTTGTGTGTCTGAGTATAAAATGGGCCAGGCATTTCTTAAAGAGTCTGTGGCACTTGCACAATGGAGGCTTTTGTAATAGGCTCTCTTAGAGCCATCTAAGGTATGTTTAGCATACTCCTGATCTCTCTATCTTCCCGTGCTGGAGGTGTTAACTATATAAGCCTACATAAGTTTGCCTTTGAAGAGTGTCTCTATAAGTTTTTGACTACATAGTTCCTTTTACTTCTTTTTCCTCAGTATGGTAATCATGAAGTGATTGGACAGTGGTTTTTCCTTAGTTGGCATCCCTCTCTGTTTTCAAGCTCCTATCCCTTAAATTCTGACTCTGCAAGAAGTGCACTGATGTCATAGAGGCAAAATGAGTTTTCCACAGTAGCACTGATTTTTCCATCTCACAGATTCTTTGATTCTAGCAATAGAGTCAGATATGAACTTGGGAATAGAACTGGCTTTAAACAGTTTATGGGGAGATTTAAACATCTGGAGATTTAAATTTATGGAAAACTCAGTGTAAGCCAAGAAATGGAGTCAACAGCTTTCAAAAAGGAGCTAAGATGATCTTAGGTTGCATTAATTAAAATACAGTGTTCATATCAAGTCTCTGTGGACTTTATGTTCATTAACCCATATTTGGAATGTTCTGTTTTATTTGAGTCCCTGTTTACTTTGACGAGGAAGATCCAGGGGTAATGGCCAGGGTGATAAGGTGTTTTTTTAATCTAATTAAATTGATTAATTTAAAAGATTTTATTTATTTATTCATGAGAGATACAGAGAGAGAGAGGCAAAGACATAGGCAGAGGGAGGCTTACCTGCAGGGAGCCCAATGTGGGACTCGATCCTGGGGCCCTGGGATCACACCCCGAGCTGAAGGCAGATGCTCAACCGCTGAACCACCCAGGTGTCCCTGATGAGGTGTTTTAAAACAGTCATATGAAAACTAGTTCATAATGGAAGATATTTATTTGTTTATTAATGAATTAACTCATAGAGCATGCATGTGAGCTGTGGCAAGGTTGAGGGGCAGAAGGAGAGAGAGAATCCCAAGGAGGCTCCATGCCCAGCATGCCTGTCTCATGACCCTGAGATTATGACCTGAGCTGAAATCAAAAGTTGGAAAGCCTAACTGACTGAGCAACCCAAACACCTCTAGGAATAGAAGATACTTAGTTTAGAGAAGAGAGGACTTTGGGAATATAGTTGCTACCTTAGAATTATTTTTGGCAAACAGTTATTTGGGTAATAATAGTAATATAGATACATTTGTTGAACATGTACTGTCAGCAAATCCTGTACATGCTTTATCTCATTTAATGCTCAAAGCAAATTTATATGATTGATGTTATTCTTCATTATCCCTATTTTGACAATTTTTTTTTAAATTTTTATTTATTTATGATAGTCACACAGAATGAGAGAGAGAGGCAGAGACATAGGCAGAGGGAGAAACAGGCTCCATGCACCGGGAACCTGACGTGGGATTCGATCCCGGGTCTCCAGGATCACACCCTGGGCCAAAGGCAGGCGCCAAACCGCTGCGCCACCCAAGGATCCCCCTATTTTGATAATGAAGAACAGATCCAGAAAGGGAAGATAACTTGTGTAAGGTTGGATTGTGATAGAGCAAGCCAGACAGATTTCCTTTCTTTTCTCCCATGTTGCCACCACATTCTATAAAATAAATACGTAGGTTAACTTTTCCTGTGGGTAAAATAATGATAATGCTAAGGGTGATCAAGAGTACTGAGGGTGGTATGATGATTTATTTTATTTTTTTAAGATTTATTTATTGATTTGAATGAGAAAGAGAGAGAGAGAGCACTCGAGCACGCACATGAGTGTGAGTGCAAGTGGGGGAAGGGGCAGAGGTAGAGAATCCTTAAGCAGACTCCCTGCTGAGTGTGGAGCCCAACTCAGGGCTCAACCCCCACAACCCATGAGATCATGACCTGAGCTGAAACTAAGAGTTGTATGCTTAACTGACTGAGCCACCCAGGTACCTCAAGATAGTTATTTAGATAGTGATCAGGGAAGACCTCACTGAGAAGAAAATATTTGAACAAAGCCTTGAAAAAGAGGCAACAACCTTTGTGGGTATCCCTAGGAAGAACATTCTAGAGAGCACAATTAGCAGGTATAAAAGCCCTGAGGTGGGAGTGATCTTGGTTTGTTGCAAGAACAGTTGAGTGGTTAGTCTAGTTTGAGCATAATCAACCAAGCTGGCAGAAGCCAGATTGTGTAGAGTTTTAGGTATTTCTCAAGTGGTATGGGAAGATATTGAATGATTTTGAGCAAGGGAGTTATGTGATCTGATTTTTATTTAAAGAAAATGACTGTGGCATGGAGAAGAGATTGGAGAAAGGGAGAGTGGCAGGAGAGAGATTTGTTGAGAGACTATTGTCATTTCCAGGTAAGAGGGGAGAGTTACTTAGGCTGTTCTGATAGCAGTTAAGGTAAGTTAAGAAAAGAGGTAGAATTCTGAGCATATTTTGAAGTTAGAGCTGACCAGACTTGCTAATGGATTAGGTGTGGGGGTATGAGCGAAATTGAACTTAAAGATAAATTCTGGATAATTAATCTGAGCAACGAGGTGAACTGTAGTGGTATTTATAATAAAATAAATGCTTTGAGATTCCTGGGGGTGGGTGGAAGAGAAGAGAGTAATAGGGAATCAAGAATTTATTTGGGACATGTGAATTTTGAGATAGGTATTAGTTATAACGGTGAAGGTGCTAGGAGGCAGTTGGATATACAGTTTTGATCTCCAGGTCAATTGGTGCCAGAGATGTGAATTTGTGAATTCTGTCGAAGTTCAGAGTAGAAAACATCAACCACTCCAGATATTTTCATCAGAAAAAAAAATTATTTTATTTCTGTTGTTTGCTTTTTTATATTTAGTTTCTTTTAGAGAGAGAGAGAGAAAGTGAGCACTAGCAGGCATGAGAGGGGCAAAGGGAGAGAGGGAGAAAATCTCAAGCATGCTGCATGCCCAGCACGGAACCTGATTCAGGGCTGGATTTCACGATCCTGAAATGGTGACCTGAGCTGAAATCAGGATAGAGATGCCTAACCAACTGAGCCACCTAAGCGCCCCATCAGAAAGAGATTTAATACAAAGAATGCAGTGTTTATTGAATCATTAAAGGGTTGGAAGAGTAGAAGTTGGGTTTGTTTTAGGGTAGGCTTTTTTAAGATGCTGCTAGGCTTCAAAGGCACACTACCTTTACGCTTTAGGGTGAACCCACCAGACCTGTGGTCCCATCATCACAAACTACTGCTGGTGATATAGCCATCCTACATCCACCAGACACCTGTAGAGAGGAGCAGGGAAATGGTACCAAAGCTGGAGGGAAATAAGGGGTCCAGGGAAGTGGTTTTTGTTTTGAGATAGGAGTAGTGTATTCATGAACTGAAGGAAATTTTGTGGATGCATGAGAAGGAGAGGTGATAGCAGGCTTAGAAACCTTTGATAAGTGAAGGACAGTGAAATTCAGTGTACAAGTAGATGTTTGGCCTTTGGAACAAGGGCTGTGCCTGTGAGGAAGGCAGAGTTTTTGGTTACAGATACAGAATCACTTGGTAAATTTGGTGGTGGGAGAATGAATTAAGTTGTCCTCTGGTTGATTCTCTTTTTCAGTAGGATCATCAGCCACGTGTCATGAAGCTGGAAGGAATGTATAAGGTTTGAAAAGAAAAGAGAAGGGTTTAAAACAGTTTTTTTGGTTAATGAGAGAGTGAATTAGTTAGGCCTAATAGCTGTCAAACTTCAGCACGCCTGGGAATCAGCTTGAGGGCTTGGTATAACACTAATTGCTGTGCCCCACCCCCAGAGTTCTTGATTCACTAGGTGTGGGATGGAGCCTGATAATTTGCATTTGTAGCTCTCCTGGGTGAGCCTGATGCTTCTGGACTGGAGACCATACTTTGGTTATAAATTAAAGGGAGACCATTTAGCATTGGCTCGAGTATAATTTCTTTAGCTTTGTTCATCTACTTGTGTACAGAGCTGGAGAAGGCAATGACTTAAATTTAACCAGAATTAGAGTTTTACCAGGTGAGGTCAAGGGGAAGAAGAAAGAGCCATAGGAGTGATTTTATAATAATGTATAAGCTGAATAAGGGGAGAGATGAAGACGTGAGGGAAGTGATGGTCAGTGAAAAAGTGCTAGGATTAGTAGATTAGAAGTTTTGGTGGTGAGAATGAATTGTAGGAGAGAAGTGATCTGGAAATATGGATGGTGACGGTATGAAATTGGGCTGCTTAAAATTGAGGTTTTTAAAGCTGCTGCAGTTATTAACTGTGTAAGAGAATAAATAACTGGGTGAAGATCAAGAACCTGAGAGGTTGAGTATTGGATGGATCTTCTACATGAATGTGGAAGTTGTCAGGAGCAGTGGCAGGAACAGTGGTGGAGAAGGAGGTGGTGATTCAGGGGCTATAATCTTCAATTACTAAACTGGAATGGGAGGACTATATAGATGGCAGCAGCAAGAAGGGTAAGTAGCATAATCAGTATGTGTGTTAAAGGGATGGAGGATTTTTGAGCACAGAGAGCAGTGATCTGGAAGGCAGCCATTAGTTGCAACTATTTCATCTACAAGCTGAGTGTTGTGCAGGGTGTAGGAGAAAAAATTTGAGCCCCACTCGAGCCATACATGATCTTATATTTCTCACAACAGCCCTGTAACAGTAGGTATTATCCCCATTTTTATGGGTGAGGAAACCAAGGCTTAAAATAATTGGTCTCATAGTCATAGCTTATAAATACTCCAGGTGGTATCATGTGAGTCCAATGGGAGCCAAAATAAGGCAGACCTTGGCTGAATATAAGAAAGTATTTTTAGCAGTAGAGGTGGGCACCAATGAAAGGAGAAAGCGAGCTTCCTGTCACAGGAGTGAATGTCTACCTTCTGCTTCACCACTGCAAACTAATTTAATCACTGAATGATATAAGGAGAAAACCAACATATAGTAAAGAAGGAAGGGAATTGATAATTTTTAGCTATTGGAGGTGGAGATTGGAGGGTGATAGTTGAATTCAATTTTCTCTAAGATAGGAGTCTGTGATTATATGGTAGTTGCACAACATTGTGAGAATACACTAAGAGCCACTCAGTTGTACACTTTAAATGGTTGTGTATTATGTGAATTTCACCTTGATTTTAAAATGTCTAATTAAACTGGTTATTTCTGTTTTAATCTGTTGGCATTTCACCATTCTACCAAATTTCACATGTGAAGCACTTTGGATACAAAAAGGTAGAAAAGTAGTTATTGCTTTCATGGAGCTTAGCATTTGGGTAAGTGTGGCTATATGTGTATGTATGAAGAGATAGCTAATCATGAAAATTGGTAAATCCCTGGTGTCAACAAAATGTTGTAAGTCGTTGCTGTTGAGCTTCTGAAGAGCCCAGTTGGGCTCCTCTACCTGTTCTTACTATGGTGTACTTGGCACAAAACATCTTTCCCAATATCCTACTTTTTGTCAGTCTTGGAATCTGAGGTAGCCCACTTTGCTCAGTTTTCAAGATCTTCAAGCTAGAGCTATGACATCAGTGTAAAAGTGTATGGAGGAGGATTAAGTTGATATTTTAAAAGAGCATTTTGTCAACTAAATCCCCTGGGAAAGGAGTCAGTGGCAAAAACAGGTTTGATGATCTTGCAGGTTGTGTTTTTGTTAGGCTCGATTACAATCTGGCAGAATTTTTTTTGAAAATATATTCTTTGTTTAAATTAAAGGGACTATTTATTCAGGTTTTGTTGACTAGTTTCTATTAGTGTTTTAGGTATTGGCTTTTCTTTTTTTTAGTATTAAAAATGTAATCTTTATTGTTTTTGCTGATTTTGAAAATATTACATGCCTGTTATAATAAGTTTAAATAAAAGAGCAATTAAAGAGAGTAAAAATCACCCTATAATTCTCACACGAGATAGAATCACTGTTGTTTGATATATACCCTTAGGTATAGAAGGTTAAATTTTAAAAGTGAATTAATTATATTTACTAATCTATACCTATTTTTCACTAAACAACACATATTGGACTTTTTTGTCTATGAGCACATGCAACTATATTCCACTATTTTAGTCAATTGCACAGGAATCTATGATACTGATAAAATATTATTTAGGCATTTCCACTTTTTTCATATAATTGTTGACCATATGAATATAAATTTTTGCCTAATTGTTCATTTATTTCCTTACACCAAGCTTCTGTGAGATGGAGTTGTTGGATCAAAGGATCTGTAGATTTGTAATACATCCTTGGTGATTCTGAGCACTATAATTTTTTAAGTTTTACCAATAAGGGCAGCCTGGGTGGCTTAGCGGTTTAACGCCCCCTTCAGCCCAGGACGTGATCTGGAGACCCAGGATCCAGTCCCATGTCCGGCTCCCTGCATGGAGCCTGCTTCTCCCTCTGCCTGTGTCTCTGCTTCTCTCTCTCTCTCTCTCTCTCTCTCTCTCTCTCTCTCTCTCTCTCTTTTTCTCTCTTTCTTTCCCTCTGTCTCTCATGAATAAATAAATAAAATCTTTTTTAAAAAAGTTTTACCAATAAGATAGTTAAGAGAACTATTTCTTCTTTTGTGACTTACCTATTCAATATTCTTTGCTCACTTTTTTTTTGTATTTTTTTATTGGAGTTCGATTTGCCAACATATAGCATAACACCTAGTGCTCATCCCGTCAAGTGCCCCCCTAAGTGCCCGTCACCCAGTCACCCCAACCCCCCGCCCACCTCCCTTTCCACTACCTTTTGTTTGTTTCCCAGAGTTAGGAGTCTCTCATGTTCTGTCACCCTCACAGAACCATTTTCACAATGGTGTTATAAACATCCTGAGTCTGATGTTATGAGAAATCAGCTGTTCTTTATTTGGTTTTTATTTTTTTTAATGTGTTATGTTATTATTACAAAGTGTTTTTCTGAAACATGGTTAAGATAGTACAGAGAGTTTCCATTTACCCTATACCCAGTTTCCCCTCCTCAGTATCTTGTGTTAGTAAGTTCGAGTAGGAAAACCTCAGTCCTCCTTGTTTCTCCTTCACTGTCACATGACTGCCTCACAGCACTTGTGACACAGATGTGCGTGGAGTTTTCTGACACCAAGCAATTCTGCAGCACCTTCTGGGTGTCCCACAATTTAGCTCAGTTCTAATGCTGTCTATTTGGAGATGGTGTCAGATCCCACAGGTTAAGGGCTCAGTCCTCCAAGACTGCTTCTACCCCACTTCAGATGCCAGTCTCAAGTCCAGGGTGTCACCTGTGCTCCTGACCAGCCAGCTGTAAATCAGAGGTCTCTACAACCTGCTCCACAGGTTTGATCAGTTTGCTGGAGTGGTTCACTGAACTCAGGAAAACAGTTTACTTGTTTACTAGTTTATTATAAAAGGATATGAACATTCAGATGGAATGGATGTATAAAGCAAGGTAGGTGGGAAGGGATGTGAAGTTTCCAGGCCCTTTCCTGGTGTGCCCCTTTCCATGTTCAGCAACCCAGAAGCTCTTTCAGCCTCATGTTACCGGGATTGGTTATTAACTTCATTTCTAGCCTCTTTACCCGCTCTGTAAATGGGACACAGGGCTGAAAATTCCAAGCTTCTAATCATGGTTTGGTCTTTTTGATGATTAGCCCCCATTCCAGGAGCCCACCAAGAGTTGTCTCATTTGAGCAAAGATACTGCTAGATCCCAGAAATCCCAAGGAACTTAGAAACTGTTTATTAGGAACTGGAGTGCTCCTAATGTTTTTATGATTTAGGAAATTACGAGAGTTTTAGGAGCTCTGTGCCAGGTACTGGGGGCAAAAATCAATATATATATTTTCTATTACCTCGCAGTGGTGTACTTGTTATGATTAGTGAATCAATATTAATATATTATTACTAACTAGAGTTTGTATTTTATTCAGATGTCCTCCTCCAGGATCCTATTCTAGATACCACATTACCTTGAGTCATGATGTTCCCTGAGGTTCCTCTTCATTGTTAGAGTTTCTCAGACTTTTCTTGTTGTTGATGACTTTGATAGTTTTAAGGATGTCAGGTGCTTTGTAGAATGTCCTTCTATTGAAATGTCTGATGTTTTTATTGCTATTAGATTAGGTTTATGGGTTTTCTAACAGTCTTGATGTTCAAACAGTTATAACTATATAATTGTGGGACTGTGTATAGAAACTAAGGGTAATTAGTATAAACCATGGAACATACTGTGTGGTAAACGTTGAGAATTTTGGCATGAGTTAGGTATAGGGTTTAGTAATCCAGTAATCTAAGAAAAGAATGTAGGTCAATAATTTGAAATAAAATGTCACTAGCAGGCAGCCCAGGTGGCTCAGTGGTTTAGCGCTGCCTTTGGCCCAGGGCGTGACCCTGGAGACCTGAGATCAAGTCCCACATCAGGCTCCCTGCATGGAGCCTACTTCTCCCTCTGCCTTTGTCTCTGCCTCTCTTTCTCTCTGTATCTCCAATGAATAAATAAATAAAATCTTTAAAAAAAACAATGTCACTAGCAACAAATCTTTATTGAGAACCTGCTATTAGTAGGGTCTTATTATGTTACTCCTTCAGTCGCTCCTCAGTATCAGTTCTAGTGGGAGCTCTGTACAAAAGAAACAATAACAAAATGAAAGAGTGCTGTTTTATGAGCAGATACCCAAAGGAAAAGTATAATAATCAGGGCTGCTCTCTGGAAGAAGGCTTGGTGAAAGCAGGTAGTTTAAGAAGAAGGGAGCCTCCTACCTAATCCTACTTGAAATCTTGGCCTTAGCATACTCAGTGGTATCTTCACTTAGGGAACTGTGTTGGTGGAGGAGAGAAAGGAAGCACCTTGCCATCTTGTTGTGAGCTACACACTGTACCGTGTGTGTGTGTGTGTGTGTGTGTGTGTGTGAAGTAGGTTCCATGCCCAACCAGGGGCTTGAACTCATGACCTTGAGATTAAGAATTGCATGCTGTACCAACGTAGCCAGCGAGGCACCCCTGCATCTTGCTGTCTCCTATTATAAAACTTTACATAGTGAGGATCCCTGGGTGACTCAGCAGTTTGGTGCCTGCCTTTGGCCCAGGGCGTGACCCTGGAGTCCCGGGATCGAGTCCCGTGTCGGGCTCCCGGCATGGAGCCTGCTTCTCCCTCTGGCTGTGTCTCTGCCTCTCTCTCTGTCTGTCTATCATGAATAAATAAAAAATTAAAAAAAATAAAACTTTACATGGTGATGTGTAACTGTCTATTTAATTACTCTGTTTCTTCCAGTGGATTATAACCTTTTATGGGGACAGGGAATCTGGTTTATCTTGCCTACTATTATAGCCTCTAGTGCTTAGTCTATTCCCTAGCACATGGTAGGTGTTAAATTAATAAAGAATAAATGGGAGTTTGTCAGGCAGTGTAAGGAGCAGAAGATTACGCCAGGTAACAGCATGCAAAAAGGTAGTGAATGCTTGCCTGACATGTTAAATACATTCTTCCAGATGTAGATCACATTCTTCTACTCTAGGAAGCCTTCTTGGACCTCACTTCATTTCCTGTACCCTTGCTGCACTTATCAAGCATTCGTTGCCTGCACTCTTACTTTTATTAACTTTGCATTATTATCTTTTTTTCCTCATTGTTATCTTTGTATAAAGATACCTTCTTATCTCTTCATTGCTAGCTTCTTTTTTTTAATGCCCATTCCGTGCAAATATGGTGCTAGGAGTTGTGCATATTTTATTATCCTATTTAATCCTTTCAACAACTCGGCACAATAGGCAAAGGAGGAAATTGAGACTTAGCAAGGTTTAATAACTTGTCCAAGGTTGTACAACACTTTCTTGGCACCCTCCGGAAGTTTGAGGCCTCTTCTGCTCTATGCTGTTTTTAACAGAATACATTGCTTCAGTACAATTTACGTGCAATTTACGTGCTTACTGAAAGTCTTTTAAAACTGTTTAGACCCCATCACAATTCCATTATGGCTTTTTTGGGGTCTGTGTGCATGTGTGATCAAAGGATCAAAGTGCTAATCCTAGCACTTTTTCAAACTTTGGAGCTGAAGAGCAAATCTGGTGAAATAGCTAACTTCAGATGTGTTTTCAAGGCTAAAAATGAATGTCTAACTTAGTGATTACTTATATGATAAACTATTATTATAAAACCTTTTTATAGAGCACACAGAAAAAGAAAGTTTTATCATTGTTCAGAGAAAAAATATACTTATTCAAAATGTGCTAGGCATTCCAGTTTTGATGCTTCAAACATTAAGCTGTTCCCTGTAGCCTTGGAAACCAAGACTTCTAAGTGCTTGTTTTTAAACTATGGTTTTCTTTTTAATATAAGTAGATTCTGATGGTAGAAAAAAGTTGTCATGTGGAATTACTCTGTGGAGCCACTTGAATAGACTTGAAATATTGTTTATACATAAATAAATTCACCACTCTATAAAATATTTTGAACCAGCACAGTATGTGCTGGCATCTGCAAGGCAGCCCATATTTGATACTGAGTTTAGACTACTCATAGGAGGTGGTGAATGGGGCCTCTGATGGAAAGCAAATGGAAAAGGCAAGGTGTTAGGGTTTTTTTTTTTCTTTGTTTTGTCTTTTAAATTTCTTCAAGCCTTTCCTTGTAATTCATCAAAAGTTTCTTTTCAAAATGAATTTTTTGGTGAGATCTAGTTAGCATGACACAACTATAAATGTTGGTGTTCATTTTACGATTTTGGGGGGTTTATTTCCCTTTTTTTAATGCTGTTTCTAAATGAAGACTTGGTATTATCAGTTTTATTCACTATGACCATCATTTAAATGTTGTTCATTCATTCAGTAGCTGTTTATTTTTCTTCTAGTTACTATACTAGTTATGTGCTAGGAATACAAAAAGTAATAAGTAAGATATGATCCCAGCCTTCAAGATTTTAATCTTTGGGTTGGTCAGACAACTAGGCTCAGAAACATGGTACCTTGTAACAAATGCTCTGATAATGTCCCATGCTTCCTTCTCCAGAAATATTCTAGGGTGGTCATGGGAAACCTCCTGGGGAAAAAGTCTTTCTTTCCTTTTCTTTCTCTACCACCCCTATCTCCATGCCTTTAAAAAAATTAAATGTAACCTGCATACTGATTTTTTAAACCAGACTCTAAAATAAAAGTTCCTTTTCTACCTTCCCCAAGGCTGCCCCAGTCTCATTCCTTAGCACTAACTTTACCACATACTGTTTTCCTCTATGATGGTTATTACTACGAAAACTTGAAATAATATACTTTGTTTCTGTTACTTGATAAACTTTAGATGGTGACTCTTGGCTTTGGACAATGAAAGATGAGAAATTTAGCACTTTTGCAGTATCTGCCACTTTTTCTCTCTCTCTCTACCTCCTCTGTGTTTTTGTTACTTACCTTATTCTTACATTATCAAGTTTAAAAGAAAATTACATTTTGTTGTGTCATTATAATTAGCCCTTCTGTGCATTGTCTATAGGGTAACTTTTTTTTTAAGATTTTATTTATTTGAGAGGGGGAGAGTGCATGTGCTCATGCACGCATGCGCGCACGCACACACGCACGGGGGAGGGGTAGAGGGAGAAGCAGACTTCCTGCTGCCGAGCAGGGAGCCTGACATGGGGCTTGATCCTAGGACCCCGGGAACATGACCTGAGCATAAGGCAGATGCTTAACTGACTGAACCACCCAGGAGCTCTATAGGATAATTTTGAAAATTGAGCCACAAAGAAATACTCTTCATAATATTACTATAGATTCAACTATGACTGGTCTTAGCAAAGGACTGTAATTTTATGTTGTGACTTAATACCAGAAGAATTTCCCAAGAGTCAAGGAAGATCCAGTAGATGGACTTCTTGGCTTTTTTTTTTCTTTTTAAATACAACATCCCGTTTCCTATGATTGGATATATAAATCCCAACCCACTTTCTTAGAAAAATGAAATACCTTCCTTGAAAATTGAAATAAAGTAATTTATTTGGTAATACCAATTTCTAACAGCTAAGCAATAATTTAAAAGTAAGCATAAAAAGGGGCACCCGGGTGGCTCAGTCTGTTAAGTGTCTAACTCATGATCTCAGCTCAGATTTTGATCTCGGTTGTGAGTTCAGGTCCTGTGTTGGGATCCATGCAGGGCATGGAGTCTACTTAAAAAAAAGAAAAGTGAGCATAAACACCTGTTAAACTGCAAAAGCATCTCATGTCTACAAAGGTCTATATTTTATGCATAGGAAGAATCTATAGGCCCCCTTCAGAAACAGCTTAACTTTTGTGTGCCATTCTACAAATTATGATGACTTGGTCTTCAGGTCCATGGTAGAATAAGTGATACAATTTAGTGATGCTAGTGGCACGCACATTGAAACCTCTGAGAAATGTTATGTGAAAGCCTTATAGAGAGAGGAAAGGCAGAAAAAAAAATTAAAAGCTGACAGTAATTTTAAGAGCATATGACATAGGACTGTATGATATAGGGCAGTCTCTTCAGTAAGCCTCAGGATCTTGCTGATGTTCACAATTATCTTGAAGAAGTCTCATTATTTTCATGGTACCCATTTTCAGAAACCAGGAAAGTGAATAATATGTCGAAGATATATTCCTATACAGAGTGGGTACATTAAAAATTTGTTTTTGACAATTAAAAATGATAAACTGATACGGTTATCTGGAAAGTTTTAATTTGCATGAGAGGTCCTCTATGATGTCAGCAGGATTGTATAGATATTCTGTGTAGCATATATATATATATATATATATATATATATATATTTTTATGATAGTCATACAGAGAGAGAGAGAGAGAGGCAGAGATATAGGCAGAGGGAGAAGCAGGCTCCATGCACCGGGAGTTTGACGTGGGATTTGATCCTGGGTCTCCAGGATCACACCCTGGGCCAAAGGCAGGCACCAAACCGCTGCGCCACCCAGGGATCCCTGTGTAGCATATTTCTGATTGCAATGGAAATAACCGTTAGTTACTGAAAGCTCAGCCCCTACAAAACTGCTACCATATGGATTATTACTGAAGCAGCTGTTGACCGCATTGTGAAATGTTATCAGTTGAGAAAAGGGTAGTTTTTTTCCCCCTTTTGTGTGTTTGTTATAAAAGCATGGTTAAATGCTATATTAATGTCACTGGATTGATCTTTATCTCCACAGAATTAGGGTTTGGACAGGCTGTCTTAGGGAAGAGTTAGGGATACTACTATCTCCTTCCAGTACCCCCTGCTTTTGTGTTTTGAGCATTTTAAGTCTTTTTTCCTTTGCAATATTTTCAAATTTGTAGAACCATTGCAGAAGAAGTATTAAAAGCTTCTCCCTCCTCCACTCATCTGAGAGTAAATTAGGGAGATGATCTAAATAAATGAGACTATTTTCTATGAATGAGAAAATTCTTTATAATCATAGTACAACCATAAGAATAAGGAAGTTTACATGGACACATCACTACCATCTAACTCACACACCGCATACATGTTTCTCCAGTTGTCTCAATGTCTTTTATAACTACAGGATTCCATCCAGGGGCACACATTGCATTTAGTGACCATGTCTGTTCTCTGCCAGTCTGAAACAGTTCCTGTGTCTTTCCTTGACTTTTATGATTTTGGCATTTTGAAAGATGTTAGGCGGGTGGACATGTGGAGGTTTGAGGAGGTGCACTTGGAGAAGCCACAGGAACTTCTAGATATTGACCCTCTGCATCTCATCATTTGGCTCTTCCCGAGTTATATCCTGTTATAATCAATTAGTGATTTAGATCCAGTCTGGGATCCCATGTTACATACTTAATCATGGCTGCTTACTCTCTTCCTGTGTGGGGAAAGTCTTACCTTTCCTGATCTTTTGTGACCTGAATACTTGTGAAAAATAATGGTAAGGGGGAAGAGACAAGAAGATACATCTAGGATCTGTTAATTCAGCAGCTCAACCATCCAGGGATGTTGGTCAGCTTCTTGGTGATGCTCTTGCCTTTCTGGTTGTGATTCTATTGTCCTCAAAAGTGGCTACCGTGACTCAGCATCACATATCCTTCTATGCAGTGTTCAAAACCAGGAAACAGTGGAGGCTCTTATTTTTTTATTTATTTATTTATTTATGATAGTCACAGAGAGAGAGAGAGAGAGAGAGAGAGGCAGAGACACAGGCAGAGGGAGAAGCAGGCTCCACGCACCGGGAGCCCGACGTGGGATTCGATCCCGGGTCTCCAGGATCGCGCCCTGGGCCAAAGGCAGGCGCTAAACCGCTGCGCCACCCAGGGATCCCAGTGGAGGCTCTTATATCTTATCTTCATTCAATACTGACATTCCCAGGATGTGCCTTCCAGGCCTCAATAACCAGAATGAGGGATCCCTGGGTGGCGCAGCAGTTTGGCACCTGCCTTTGGCCCAGGGCGCGATCCTGGAGACCCGGGATCGAATCCCACGTCGGGCTCCCAGTGCATGGAGCCTGCTTCTCCCTCTGCCTGTGTCTCTGCGCCTCTCTCTCTCTCTCTCTCTTTCTCTCTCTCTCTATCATAAAATAAATAAAAATTAAAAAAAAATAACCAGAATGGATTGCATCCTCAAAACTGAAAAAGAGGCTGTCATGTGGTATTCTTACAGTCTAAAATGGGGTTCCAAATGGTATTCTAAAATGGGATAATGTCTGGGAGATGTGAAGGAAAGGGCTAGAAGCAGCAGGTGAGGATGCACTCAACAGAGCCCTGTACCTCAGAAGTCACACCTGTCCTGAGTCCTCCTTTGGAACCTTAATTCTCTTTTGTCTGCTGCTAATAGTACCACTCAGCCTTTCTTTCAATTTGCATTGACTTTGTATCTTTTCTCATGTCTTAATTTTACTGTTTTCCTTTGAAAAAAATTTTAGTGAGCGTTTTTAAAAGCATGCAGATAGATTTTATCTTTATTGTCTTACCAGTGTATCTTTTGATAGGGGAATTTATCTTTTGCATATTTATTGGGATAGCTGAGATTGAATACTTGATTTTTTTCCCATCTTTTATTTCTGTGTAGGTTTTATGTTTGACTGTTGTGACTTCTTTATGTTTCTTAGTATGGTCAAATTATATTCACACCCCATTCCCTACCCACATTTCCCCTTTAATTTGGAAAGTGGACAATTACGGGTTTTTTAAAAATAATTAATCCATGAAGCACATGAAAGCAGAAAATACAGTGATTCCTAATTAAAAGTAAGTCCTGCTCCTGTGGTTGAGCCCCCAGGGACCCTCCTAAGAAATAATCACTTGGAAAATGTCCTTGACCATCTATTCACATAAAATATCACATTCTTCAGAATATATTTACATTTTGTCCTTGAGATGCCTGTACCCATACTACATCTTTTTATATCAACAAATACAAATCATCCTCATTTTTCTTAAAAAAAAAAAAAAGATTTTAGGCCATTTACTTTGTAATGTTTCCCGATTTTGATTTGTCTGATGTTGCCTCACAAAGAGATTCAGGTTATATTTTTTTTAAGGAATATTATAAAAGTGATGTTGTATTCTTACATCCCGTCAAGTGGTGTACAACTTATATTTGCCTCATTACTTATGGTGGTAACTGAACACTTGCTTAGAGTGGTGTCTGCCAAGTTTCTCCTCTGTGAAGCTGCCCTTTTTAACTTTGCAATCTATAAGTATTTTGTATGGGGGGGAGTGCTTTTAGATTATGTAAGTATTTCATTTCTCATTAAATTTCATCCCTCAGTTTTAACATACATTGATGTTTCTTGGAGGAATTAATTATTATTATGATGCTGGTATTTTCTAATTCCATCACCTCTTCTGCATTTATCAGTTAACATCCTCCTGTAAAGAGAGAAGTACTCATCTCTTCCTCATTTATTTATTTCTATCAGTGTGGACTCACAGATTCCTTTGTGATCCAATGGATTGTAATCTGTTTTATACTGCATGTGAAGTATAATATAATAATTTATTTATTATTATTACTATAATAATTTATTTATTTTTAAAGATTATTTATTTATTGAGAGGGAGAGGGCAGAACAAGAGGGAGAGAGAGCATTTTGAGCAGACTTCACACTGAGTACAAAGCCCAGTGCAGGGCTCAATCCCATGATCCTGACATCATGACCTGAACCAAAATCAAGAGTCAGACGCTTAGCCGACTGAGCCTCCCAAGTGCCCTAGTTTTCTTTTGAGTAGGGTTAGCACTAGACATCTTTTCCTGATTGCTTTTTGTATTTTAATGTGTTTTACATTTTCATATTTAAAGCGAGTTCCTTGTGGATAGCATGAAGTTGGGTCTTGTCTTTTTTTAAAATCTAGTATGACAGGGATCCCTGGGTGGCGCAGCGGTTTGGCGCCTGCCTTTGGCCCAGGGCGTGATCCTGGAGACCCGGGATCGAATCCCACATTGGGCTTCCGGTGCATGGAGCCTGCTTCTCCCTCTGCCTGTGTCTCTGCCTCTCTCTCTCTCTGTGACTATCATAAATAAAATAAAAAATTAAAAAAAAATAAATAAATAAAAAAATAAAAGTTTAAAAGATTTGTTAAAAAAAATCTAGTATGACAGTCTTTACCCTTTAATTGCAGTTTTTGGACTACTTTTAATTTATATAAATTACTGCTATTGCTGAGTTTAAACCTGCCATCTTGTTTTCTGTGCTCAATTTGTTCCATTTGTTCTTTGTTCTCCTTTTTCTCTTTATCTGTGTAATTTTAGATTTTATTTCCTTTGTTGGCTCTATTAGCTTTAGTTTTTTGTTTTGTTATTGTAGTAGTTGCTTTAGGGTTTATAATGTACATCTTAAAGTGATAGCATATGACTTCACATGCAGTATAAAATGTTCACATCAGTGTACATTTTTCTCTTACCAGCCTTTTTGCTATTATTATCATGTATTTTACTTCTACATGTTAACCAACCCTACAATATATTGTTCTTTTTGCTTTAAATAGTTGATTAACTTTTAAGAAATTTAAATAATAATGGTCTTTATTTTTGCTCACACAGTTACTATTTCTGAGACTCTTCATTCCTTCTGTATCTAGTATCACTTTTCTTACGCCTGAAGTTTTACTTTTGCACTTCTTGTGGTGTATGTCTGCTGATAATTGAACTCTTTCACCTTTTTGTATCTCTAAAACCATCTTAATATTATCTTAGTTTTCAAAAGATAGTTTTGCTGAGTATGGAAATCTAGTTTAAGGTATTTTATTTTATTTCATTTTTTAAAAATTCTTAAAGATGTTGCTCTGTGTCTTCTGGCTTATGTTGTTTCTGAGGAGAAATCTGTCATTCTTGGATTTGTTCCCTTTTATGTAATTGACTTTTTCTCAGGCTGCTATTAAGATTTCCTCTTTATTACTGCAATTTGACTATGATGTATCATGGTATAGTTTTCCTTGTCCTTCTTATCTTTAGGATTTGTTGGGAGTTTTGGATCTGGGTTTGTAGTGTTCATCAAATTTGGAAAATTTTCAGTCATTAATTTTTCAAAAAAAATTTCTGTGTCTTCCTCCACTATTTTCTCTTCTTGGACTAGAGTTACATTTATATTGAGCCTGGTGAAGTTGTCCCACCAATAACTGATGTCTTGTTTGTTTCTGTTTTTGTTTTCATCTTATTTCTTTCTCATTTTGAATGTTTCCTATCCAAATATCTGTAGACATTTAGTATGTCTTCAGGTAATCTTTTCTTCCATACTATCTAGTCTGTTAATCCATCAAGAAATTTTTTTTTTCATTTCAAGTATTGTAGTTTTCAACTCCAAAAGTTCCATTTGGGTCTCTTTTTTTGTCATTTGGGTCTTTAAAGTTTTTTCCATTTCTCTGTTTAACATGTTCAATCTTTTCTCTAGCTTTTGAACATATGAATTACAGTTGTAATAACTGTTTCAATGGCCCTGTACTAATTGTATCATCTCTAATAATTCTGGGTCATTTTTGATGCATTGTTTTCATTCTCTTCTCTCTTCTTCCTCCCTCTCTTTCTTTTCTTTTTTTATCCATTGTCATCACCACTGTCTTCCCAGACTCCTATTGATTGATTGATTTTGCCATTCATTTTATATTCTATTTCCTGCTTCTTTGCATGTGTGGTAATTTTTGATCGGACGCCAGGCATTGTTAATTTTGCCTTGTTGTTTCCTGGGTTTTTTTTTTTTTTTAGTCCTATAAATATTCTTGAGATTTATTCTGTGATATAGTTACATTACTTGGAAAAATTTTGATCCTTCGACATCTTACTAAGCTTCATAAGCCTGGATTAGAACATCATTTAGTCTAGGGTTAATTTTATCTGTTTCTGAAACAGAACTCTTCTCGGTGCTTTGCGGGGGAATAGGCATTATTCTTGGCCCTGTGCGATCTCTGCCTATTTTTTCTTCTAGAAAAATTTTGTGTAGTTCTTTCTTGGGCTTTGGGTAGTTTCCTCCAGTGATTCACTAATCAGTACATGGCTGAATACTTGAATGTGATCCTTTCCAGATCTCTGGAGTGTTTTGTATGCAGCTTTCTCTAGTGGGCTATGGTTTCTGGACTCCCAGCTTTTCAGTTCAGGGAGACCACCTTACCCTATTGGAATCCCTTTCCCTGTGTGTCAGCCTGGAAACTTTCTCCAGACAGTAGGGTTGGAGCAGTCATATAGCTCACCTCGTGTGTTTCCTTACTCTCAAGTTTTACTCTCTTTTCTTACCTGATAGCCAGTGTTTTGAGAACCCTTGTTTCATATGTTTTCTTAGTTTTTTTTAGTTGTTTCAGTTGGGAGGATAAATACAGTCTCTACTACTGTATCTTGGCCAGAGTGGAATAAATTAGACTGTTTTTAAGGATTTTGATGTCTTGTAGAACATTTTAGTGACTTCGGGGAAAAAAAGAAATGACTTTACACTCTTCTTTTGTGAAAGATGTAAACCATATCTTTGTACCTCTGTGTCATTTTCTCTCTTTCCCTTTCAAATTTGAACTGAAACAAATTTATGAAAAGCCCACTATGGACCAAATATAGTAGAATGGGAATTTAAAAGATTAATAGGCTCTCCTCCCTCTCCATAGAGAACTCCAAACTTAGAGATGCTTAGAGAGGTTATAGAATATCCTCTAAATCCAGCTCTTAAATTGGTAGAACAGAGTTTGAACCAGATCTTTTGGCTTCTAATTGAATGTCCTTTTTATTTTAGCAAAGCATCCATATATAATCCCATGCACACACATATTCAGCCATAAAAACATACATATACTTCTATATATACATATGCATATATGCAGACATACATGCATGCATACTCTGTAGAACTCAGGAGACCTCATAAATATATGGTCTAAAGACTACGAGACTGTAAAGTCTCACCCTATTCAGATTGGTTTTTGCTTATCAGTGACCAAAAGACTTGTGAGGCATTTGTGAGTGTGTGAGAATGGTAATAAATTAGAGGTCTAATGGGATAAAGAGGGAGGAAAAAGGAGAGTTGTGCTTGTTTATTTTTTTGGAAAAGACTTCAAGAGTTATAAGTAGTAATATGCTGGTAGGAACATGTCTTTAGAGACACTGCAGTAACTTTGATTTGTGTCCAGTTAAAACTGCAACAGAACTGCCAATCTAGAAGGAATTCTGTATTTGCTCATTTTCTTCAGATAGTGGGCCAAATGGAGAAATTTGTTAAGCCAATTCTGAAACATTATACTAAAATCCAAAATGAGTAAAATTAATCACATGTATTGGCAATAGGGGGTTCTATGTAAACCTTTTAGTTTCTGGGAGCAACTTTTTTACTTTTTAATACCATCAGTAAGACCATTTGTATGAGTATAAATGTAGCATGCAGATGTGACCAAGAGGATGACAAGGCAGTGTGATGTAGGGGAGGAAATGAACTGGATGTTAAGAATCTTGGGCTTTATTGGCAATGATGTGGATGGAATTAGAGGGTATTAAGATTATGCTAAGCGAAATAAGTCAATCAGAGAAAAACAGTTATCATATGATCTCACTTATTTGTGGAGTTTAAGAAACAAAACAGAGGATCATAGGGGAAGAGAGGAAAAAATAAGACAAGACATACTCAGGGAGAGAGACAGACCCTAAGAGACTCTTTTATAGGAAACAAATTGAGGGTCACTGGAGGGGAGGGGTAGGAGGTGGAAGGATGGGGTAAATGGGTGATGTGCATTAAGGAGGGCACATGATGTAATGAGCACTGGGTATTATATACAACTGCTGAATCACTGAACCCTACCTCTGAAACTAATAATACATTATATGTTAATTACTTGAATTTAAATTAAAAAAAAAGAATCTTTAGCTTTAATCTCAGTTTTCTGACTGGTGTAGTCTGACTGAGATTGTGGGCAAATCACTTATACTAACTGGGGTTTCATTTTCATATTTAAAATGAAAGCATTGATTTAAACGACCTCTAAAATAATTCTTTCTTTCTTTCTTTATTCATGAGAGATACAGAGCCAGACAGAGACAGAGACACAGAGACATAGGCAGAGAGAGAAGCAAGCTCCATGCAGGGAGCCCGATGCCGGACTTGATCCTGGAACTCCAGTACCACACCCTAGGCTGAAGGCAGGCATTAAACTGCTGAGCCACCCAGGGATCCCCTAAAATAACTCTTAATACTAACATTAGCTTGGTCCTTTGGCTAACCAGAATGACCTTACTGACAATGAATCAATTACCTAATTATTTCTGTAACTAACAACATTTTAAAAAATTGCCTTGTTTATATCATCACATTTTACTTTTCTTTGAAAGGTCATTATCCAGCCAATTGCCTATCTGATTCACAAAAACTTGGCCTAGATTACTTTTGATGATTTCTAAAATATCAAGTCCTCCAGGAAAGATAGAGATTGGCCATTTTTTTTTAATTTTTTTTTTAAATTTTTATTTATTTACGATAGTCACAGAGAGAGAGAGGCAGAGACACAGGCAGAGGGAGAAGCAGGCTCCATGCACCGGGAGCCCGATGTGGGATTCGATCCCGGGTCTCCAGGATCGCGCCCTGGGCCAAAGGCAGGCGCCAAACCGCTGTGCCACCCAGGGATCCCGAGATTGGCCATTTTTGAAGATATTCAGAGACTCTACAAGTTTTGTAGGAAACTCCCAAGAGTGGGCGTGGACAGTGGCATTTTTGCTGGAATAAATATATAAGCTTTAAGAGGAATAATAATTAGGATCATAGTATTTTTCAAGTGATAAAATCATAGATTTTTCCTAAGTCTTTAATCCTCAGAATAAAAAACCTTTGAAGAATGTACTATTTTTATCATTCTTTTCCAGAAGAGGCACAGAAGGTTAGGGAACCTGTGCAAGGTCACATGGTTCCTAAGCAATAGAGCTGGGATTTGAACCACAACTGGTACCATAGTCTATTCTCTTAACCAGTACACTATACTATACATTATTTTTATGAAATCCAAATGTATTAAATTGTCTATTGTATTTCTATAGACAATATTCATTAATTATAAAAATTGTACCTTAAAAATCATGAGTTTACGATATATTTTTTCATTCTTATAGGTAACTTCTATTTTAATTATTGTAGATTCTGATTGAGAGGCTTCAAGAATGAGTTATTAGGTATTTTTTTTAAAAAAGCAGCTCAGGTGATTCTGATGCGTACTCTGATAATGGTTAGCCTCTGGATTGTCTGTCAGTTTGAACTGTTTGTTACCATTTGTTTAACAAAATGAATTTGCACCAAAAGTTTTCAGCTATACCATCAGGCATTTATTTTAATTCAGCTGACATATTTTTGTAGGAAGTTTTGCTCAATGAAGGAAGCATCATTCATTGATTTACTTTGAGGAGTAAACTCCATAAAAATGCTTTTCTCATTTAACTATTTTTATCTGTATATACCCAAGGATATGACTGAAACCAACTCTTTCTGTCAGACTGTTATTGTTGTATATGCTTTTCTATATCTTTATTGTTAATTTCCCTGGCAATTAGAACTTTTCTGGGAACATTTTTTTTTAAGATTTTATATATTTATTCATGAGAGACACAGAGAGAGAGAGAGAGAGAGAGAGAGAGGCAGAGACACAGGCAGAGGGAGAAGCAGGCTCCATGCAGGGAGCCTGACGTGGGATTTGATCTTGGGTCTCCAGGATCACACCCTGGGCTGAATGTGGCACTAAACTGCTGAGCCACCCAGGCTGCCCCTTTTCTGGGAACATTTAACCAAGACCTAAAAAAAAAAAAAGTCTTAAATGTGTTATCTTTCCAATAAAGCTTCCTTTAAAGTTATTCATTACTGTTACTGTATCTGTCATCTCCTCCCTCCAACCTGACGAGTGTTTTTTTTTTTTTTGGGGGGGGGTCCAGAGTTAAGATTAAAAGTAAGGAAATGTCATTTTCTACCATTGAGTAATCTAAAAATCTTCCATTTTACACTAAAAGTCATAGTCCACAACAATTTCATATTGCTAGAACCTGAGAACCAAGTGGAAAGTCATTTTGAACCCTTGCATTGGTCTCTCTGATTATCACAAGCCTGAAAATTCAGAATCCTAGAAAATGTGGCTTCTGTGTGTACCCATGTAATTTCTCAAAAGGAGATGAAGGGGATAAGGCTTGATCATAAAAGATCAGAATAGTGAAAACCAATGGACTTATTGTGGTGATCTTTTTGCAGTATATGCAAATATCAAATCATTATGTTATGCACCTAAAACTAATATAATGTTATATAAATTATACCTTAATTAAAAAGAGGATTTAATCAAGGTTAATAATTTTCTTTTATATACTGTTCTTATGAAAGCCAGTTAGTTGAAGGATATTATTTAAATTACAATTTCAAAATTGATTTTAAAAACCATATAGTATATATGAAACACCTGCAAAGTGTACAACCCTTTGCTAGATACAGTGGGAAAAAAAGATATAGTTGGGGAGAGGACACAAGAGAAGAAGGCAAGAGGCTTACTGTCTATCTAGTTGAATAAGATTTAGTATTTGGAAAAATTAATGTCAAGATAAACTTAATCAAGTGCTGAACTTTGCGGTACATATGGGAATTGAATGAAATAATATATAAGGTACTTAGTATCCTCATTTTTGTGAGCATTAAAACAGACTTAGAATAGAGAAGCTAGGGACACCTGGGTGGCTCAGTGGTTGAGTGTCTGCCCACGGTCCAAGGGTGTGATTCTGGAGTCCAGGTATCAAGTCCCAAGTCGGGCTCCCTGCGTGGAGCCTGCTTCTCCCTCTGCTTGTGTCTCTGCTTCTCTCTCTCTGTGTCTCTCATGAATAAATAAATACAATCTTAAAAAAGAAAAGAGAAGCTGGTGTAGTTTTTCTGAAGTCTTCAAAGGGAAGGAATAAAGAAAACTCTTGGATTAGAGGAGTTTTGAAGGTCTGTAAGGAGGTACAAGACATTACAATAAGGATAGAGAAGGAGATAAAGAGTAGGAAGATTCTATAGGAGCAGAAGAATCATCTTGAAATTACAGATGGCAGGACAGTGGTATTGACATTGAGAAGTGTTAATTTTGTGGGAGAGGCTGTATGGAGGCAGTGGATTATTTTTAAAGAAGCCTGAGAGTGATGAAATTTAATCAGGATTTTTAGAATGAATATATGCTAGTTCAACTATATTCCTCTTGCTCCATCTTTCTCATGATCAAAGATTAAAATATATAAGCTGGTTAACCAGGTTAAGATGCAAGATCTATGACTGTGAGCTAGGCAAAGGCAAATAGTACATTTGTGAAAATTTATTTAATAGTTTTTAACTGATTCTCTTGGGTATGTTATGTAGATAATTATATCATTTGCAGATTACTATTGACTAAGTCTTCCACAATGAGTACTCTATCATAACATCAAATCATCCCCAGGGTTAGTAGTTTAAGGCAATTTATTATCCTCAGATCCTCACAGTTCTCTGGGATGACTTGAGCTTAGCTTGAGTGGTTTTTATGTGAGCCAGATGCAGTCAGTTAACAACGGTGGGTGGAGTCATCTGAAGATTCATCTGGGTTGGACATAAAGATATTGCTTCATTTACATATTTGGTGCTTTAGCTAGGATGGCTGGAACAGTGGAGAGTGGCCAGCTCTATCTCTTTTTAAAAAAAAAGATTTTATTTATTTATTTATTCATTCATGAGAGAGAGAGAGAGAGAGAGAGAGAGAGAGAGAGAGAGAGGGAGGGAGAGGGAGAGACAATCCCAGGAGTCCCTCTGTCTTTTCTTTTAAGCAGCTTCTCCACATGGCCAGCTTGGGCTTCTTCACATATGACACTCTCAGAGTAGTCAGATTTCTTACTTGGAGACTGGCTTCCCCAAGAATGAGTGTTCAGAGAGGAAGTAGAAGTTTGTAGGCCAGTTAAGGGCTATGCCTAGAACTAGCACAGTAATTTCTGCCATACTCTGTCAAAATAGTCACAGGGCCTGCTTAGTTTCAAAGAATGGAGAAATAGGTTCTACCTCTTGCTAGGGAAATATTAAGGCAACAAGGTGGGAGATATTTTTGTAGTCATACTCAGAAAATTTAATTTGCCACAGACGATATCCTTCATATTCTGATAGTTTACCATTGAGTATCACATATGTTAGAATTTTCTGGTAAGTTTCTTTTATCAAGTAAGAATATTTCAGGGTGCTTGGGTGGCTCAGTCAGCTGTGTGTCCACTCCTGATTTCAGCTCAAATCATAATCTCAGGATCATGGGATTGAATTGAGCCCCTCGTTGGGCTCTACGCTCAGGGTGGAGTCTGCTTGAGATTTTTTCCTCTCCTTTTCCCTTTGTTCCTCCCCCCACTGTGCATTCTCTCTCTCTCTCTCTCTCTCTCTCTCTCTCTCTCTCTCTCTCTCTCTCTCTGTCTCTCTCAGATAAGTAAATAAAATCTTTTTAAAAAGACAATGTTTCTATGCCTAGTATAACTAAGGATTTTACTCAATATAAAGATTCTAGTTATTCTTCTGTGTTCTATTAATATAGCAACTACACAGATTTTTAAAAAGATTTTATGTATTTATTCATGAGACACACAGAGAGAGAGAGGCAGAAACACAGGCAGAGGGAGAAGCAGGCTCCATGCGGGAACCCGACATGGGACTCAATCCCGGGACTCCAGGATCACACCCTGGGCTGAAGGCAGGCACTCAACTGCTGAGCCACCCAGGTATCCTCAACTACACAGATTTAATGATGTTAAACCTTTTGTATAATCCTGGGATAATTTTTGTTTGCTTATGAGATATTTTTTAATACATTAGCATTAGGTTAGATTTGCTAATGTTTTATTTAGTATTTTACAGTTCTTTATGGATGAACAGGCACATGGCTTTATTTTTATGTGCTTTTCCTATCTAAAGCAAAACTGGTGAGAACTACCCCAGCCTAAAATAAATTGAGAGGCTCTTTGTATCTTTCCGTGATTTCAGTTTATATAATTTAGACTTAGATGGTAGTTCTCACCCATAAACCCATCAGAGCCTATGATGCCTCCTACCCCCCTTTAATTACCTTTCCAAATTCTTTGTGGTTATTGATCTATTCAGGTTTCATCCTCTTGTTGAGGCAACCTAGTAATTTATGGTTTTCCAGAAAATCATTTACCTTTGCTGGGTTTTTAGTTTATTGGCATAAAATTGTATATAGTATTCCTTTTAATTTTTAAAATATTGCCCTTAGTGTAGTTTGTCTCCTTTATTGTTTCTAATTCTGAAATACTTTTGTATGTACTTCCTCAAGTATGTTTATTGTACAATGAATATATTTTAAATTAAACTTGCATTTTAGCACATGGATGGTATTATGAAAAAATCTGGGAATGATTTAGCCTGCTCTTATGCCAAACGTGGTTCTTTTTGCCTGAAATGAGTTATTCAAGTTGTAAATTAGAACTCTGAAAAGTTGATTATTGTTCTTTAACTGTTGCTTCATCAGTGTTGTTTGTTTTTGAGGATACATATTAGTTAGACCTGACACATTCATTATCACATGCTTTCATACCACCTAACTCTCTTTAGTAGAATTTTCCCACCCACGATGCTACCATTTACTTTTCCATGAGAGTGTTAATTTCATAAGTAGTAATAGTGTTCTGTCTTATTTGATGCCACTGCCATGAGACGATGTGTTCTTCTTAACTATGTGTATGGTCTAGACAGAGGAATGTAGAAGTAGGCTTTAGAGTAGATTTCTGGTCCTTTGGGAAACTATCATATTTAATAAACCCATCAACAAGTATTTGAGTGATTCCCATGTGTCCAAGACTGCTGTAGGTGCTGTGGAAATGCAAAAGATTTCTCAGGCATTTAAAGTCCACAGTAATTTGGCTCTGATCGACCTTCCCAGACTGCCTCTCATGACATTGCTCTCGTGTACTCTTTGCTTTTGCACACCACCCACTTCCTGTTCAGAGCATGCAGTGCATTCTCCTTTAATGATTTTGAAAAGCTATTCCAATGCCCTAAGTGGCAATTCTCTTGCATACAGTTGTCCTACCTACCTTTCCTTCAACTTTAAGATTAAATCCCTTTCTCTTACATGAACCATTCACAAGAACAGGTTCTCCCAGACTAATGTTTCCATTTTGAAAGGATAATTAGATTTGTAGATCCAGACAATAACTCTAGTAAGGTTTGTGACAGTCTATGTAATGAAACCTTTAGAAGCAAAATGAGTAAGTGTAAGTAAGCTAGACGATAGTAAAAAATAGGACAATTTGTAACCACTTAATGACTTACTATCAGTCTAGAGGGAAATTTCTAATGGCATGACATAGGGCTCTGTTTTTGATCTAGTCTTGATCAACTTGTCCATTCATTCAGTTATTTACTTGCCAAATGTTCATTGAGTAGTACATTTTGGAAACTGCAGTGTGCTGGGGATACATTGGTGAACTAGGGACACATACTTCCCTTTATAATATTACAATCTTAAGCATTTGAACAAAGATATAGAAAACATATGCAAAGTTAAAAACTTAGAAAGCTAATTGAATGGTAATGTGGAGCTTATAGGGATGGTGATTGCTTTGTGTAACAATCTGTATCTAAGAAGATCTCTGGGGGCTGGAAAGTAGACTATATATATATTCAGCCCATCTTAAATTTCAAGGTGAAATTTAATTGGGATAAGAATATAGCCTTATATCTGAGTCCCAAAGCCAACTCTATGAGAAGAGGAAGACCTGACATATGAGCACAGCCTGAGCAAAAAAAAGATGTAGAACTTTAATTTCAACAGTCAAATCAATGTTAATAATCAGTAGAATGTGACTACTAGAAAAATTCAAGCCATGTTGATAGACATTTAATATCTAGAATGAGAAATAATAGACTCTCTGTTCCAGTCAGACATATCTGAATTCCTATGTTGCTTTATAAAAATCATTCTTTTTTAAAAAAGATTTTATTTATTTGAGAGAGTACAAGCAAGGGGGAGGAGCAGACTCCCTGCTCAGCAGGGAGCCCGCTGAGATGGGACTTGATCCCAGGACCCTGAGATCATGACCTGAGCCAAAGGCAGACGCTTAACTGACTGAGCCACCAAGGCACCCAAAAACCATTCTTAAAGAGGGGATTTGACAATTAAAAATTTGTATTCTAATACTATGTGATTTGCAAACTTAAAAAAAAAATGTTCTCAAGGTAGTTTTCCAGGAGTTTTTCTGTTTTCACTTGTAAGAAAACATGAGTAAATTTATCAGTCAACATTTTATACAGTCTTAGAAAAACAGAATCAGAAGAATTCTTAAAGTAGTCATCTCCTCCCCATTCCTGAGGGAAGGAAGAAAAGTAAGATGTATTGAAGATCTGTCCCAGGTACTATGAGGAAGCTCATATGAGGAGCAACAACAAACACTAATAAGATATAGGTCTGTGTTTTCAAGGTGTATGGAATCCAGTACTTGGAGGGAAAGGCAGTAAACAGATTATTACAAACATAATCTGAACTCTAGATAGAGCCATGCTCCCAGGGTTAATGACGAAGACCACAAATCCAATAAGGATATAGTCTTACCAAATATTAACTATTAAATATTCCTGGGCTTTTACTTGAGTTTTTCCTCTTCTAGAGGAATTTCTGGGTCTGTTTTGTACTGGGTAGAAGGAGGAAGAGCGAGCAAGCTATCTCTTCCTTTTCTTGCAGAGCTACTAGTCCCATCAGATTTGGATCCCGCCCTTATGACCTGTTATTAACCTTAATGACCTCCTAAAAGTCTAGTTTCCAAATACTGTCACTTTGGGAGTTAGGGCTTCAATATTATAAATTTTATGTTGAATTCAGTCTATAGTATCAGATTACCTACCTTTTAATGAACTCAAAGTCAGTGGATTTAGACTTTAATTATATCCTCCAAATGCCTTTACCTTATAAAGTAGCATAATCTTGAGAGTAATATCCTATCATACTCACAAGTCCTGCTAACATGGAAGAGGAAGGAATTATACAGGGCAAGTGTACCAGGGGGTGGGAATCTTAGAGGGCATCTTAGAATTCACCCCACCACAAAGATAGTAGGGTAAAAAGCAGTGGCAAACTTAGATCTGGTATTAGAGCTATTTTGAGTAGAATGATGGAAAAAGCACACAGCAATTTGGTATGGTAGGGGCATTAAACTGGGACCTGTGTATTTGGAAGTTTCAGGCAAACAATGTATCTGTGAGAAAAAAAAAAGCTCTTTGAAAACTAAAAATTCACTTAACATGTAAAGTATTACTGATATTGAGGTTTCTTGGGGACATGATGGCAAGATTACTTTAAGAATCATAGTTTTATGGGTAGAACATAGGTAACAGTGAAAACCCATGGGCTTTGGACTTAGACCTGGTTTTTAATTCTGATTCTGCCTCTTACTAGCTTCTTACAGGTAGAATGAGAATGAGAATGTATGAAGTTTATAGATTGTTATGAAGGTTAAATGGAATACTACATTTCAGGTTTTTAGCCCAGTGCCTGGCACATAGTAAGCACTAAATAAATGTTTATTAATTCATTTAAAAAATGTTTATTAATTCATGAGAGACAGAGAAAGAGAGGGGGGGGGGCAGGCAGAGACACAGGCAGAGGGAGAAGCAGGCTCCATGCAGGGAGCCTGACGTGGGACTTGATCCTAGGACTCCTGGATCACACCCTGGGCTGAAGGCAGCACTAAACTGCTGAGCCACCTGGGCTGCCCTCATTCAATTATTTAAATATATAAGCATACACTGTGTGCCAGATATTCATTTTGGCCCTAGGGTTTTAATAAATTTTAAATATTGTGCCTGAGCTAGATTTTATTTGACTGAATTTCCAGGCTAAAACTGTTGAGTTTTAATCTGATGTAAATAGCCACATTTATACCATACTATGGAATGTTTTCAAGCAAAGAATAACATCTAATCATAGAATTTTAGAATTTGTGATAATTTAATTTTATATATGGCCCTGGTTTTTCTGTGTAAAGAGCTCTGATTTGCCTGTAGTCATCCTAGTTATTGATATACTACAGAGTTGGAAAGTCTCCTGGACCCCATTTCATTGTTTTGATTTTTTTATAGTGCATTATTAAAATGTGTGTTTTGGGAAGAATATTCTCATGGCAATGTTCCAAATGGATTGAGGAGGACCGAGGTTAGAAAAAGAGAAGGAAGCCTTTTTTTTTTCTTTTTTTCTTTAAAGGAGACCCCATGCCCAGTGTGGAGCCCAATGCAGGACCTGAATCCATAGCCCTGAGATCAAGCTGAGATCAAGAGTCAGATGCTTAACCAAAGGAGCCACCCAAGAGCCCCAGGAGGCCTTTTTTTAATGCCAAGCCGGGTGCCTCTAGTGGGAAAAATGAAAAGGAAATGATGGAGATAAGAGCATTGGGGAAGAAGAATCAGCAGATTTAGGTACTGAATAGGACAGAGGAGAGGGAGGGAGAAGACTAGTGTAATGTGATATTGCTGCCAGTGAACACTTCCAGAACACTGTGGTAATTCATGACTATCATGGTGTCTAGATCTTTATCATTCATAGAAGGTGTTATAAACATGACTAGAAATACATATATATTAACTATCTTTAGGTGTTATTACATAATGATAGGAACAATATGGACAATCAAGTACTAGACATTAGAGAACCTAGAATATCTAAAACATTTTGTGTCGGTAGAGATAAAGGAAAAATGATAGATACAGCTGCATTAGATAGCATTAATCTTTTAAGTTATAAGTTTGTAGATCGTAATATTTCTTGTTGTCTCCAAGGGAATTTACTCATAGATATGTGTGAAAGCCTCAAAATGCAATGTAAATGCGAACTGGTTTATCTCTGTTAGTCTGTGAGAAGAGAAACATGGAGTACTGGATGGACCATGTTGCTGGTTGGGGCAGAGTCTTCAGTCTTTATACCCTGTTTCTCTTCTTTCATTCGGAAGATGGTTGACAGGTTGCAACATACATAGTTATTTATGTAGGTGATATCAGACTATGGATATAGGTCTTTAAGGCAGGCATTCTGGAGACTCTTTGGGCAGATAAGCTACAATTAATACTGATCAAATGACAGAGTTACCTTTCATACAAAGGAGAGAATGGAATTGAGAAGAACAAGAGTAGAACCTGAGAAACCGGTCAGGAGGGTATTGGCTAGATGAAAGTTGATGGTGGCAGTGGACTTGGAGAAAGATGAACAGATTCAAAACAGCTTTAATCAAGTCTTTGTTGCTAAATCTACAGATGCTGTCTAAGCCTTAGGTTACTTGATGTTAGGACAGTGATCATTCTTCCTTGAGATCTTCTGTTCCTTTGACTGCTGTAGCAGCAATTCTCTCAGCTGTCCTTCTACTTCTCTGGATATTCTGGGGCAGAATTTTTTGCAGCATTTAATTTTTTTTTCTAATCCTTTAAATATTGATGTTCCTTAGGATTCTGTTCTAGGCTCTGTTCTCTTTCATTCTCACAGTCTTCCAAAATGATCTCATTCACTTTCATAACGTTCATAACCATCTGTGTGCTAATGATTGCCACATTTTTGTCTCCAGCCAAGATCTGTCTCCTAAGCTCCAGATCCTTATATTCAAGTCATATTCAACACCTCCTCTTGGATATTGAACAGGCACCTCAAACTGAAGGTAGAATTTCTTTTCAAACTGCTCATTCTGTATTCCTCATATCAATAAATAACATCATCATTTTCGTGTTTCCCCAAGTTGTATACTAGCTATCATTTTTTCCCTTTTTTCTTTGCAGTAAAATTTATATACAATAAAATGCAGAAAATTTAAGTTTACAGTCTGATGAGTTTTGACAAATGTACACACCCATGTTGTCATCATTCAGTCATGACATAGAATATATTTCATTATCCAGGAAGTTTGCTTATACCCCTTTGCCAATCATTCTTACACCCTCACTCCCACCCCTGGCTGAGTTAAACCCTTTTCTTATTGCCTCTTCATTATTAGCTTTTCCTGTTCTTGAACTTCTTATAAATGGAATCATATGGTGTACTCTTTCGGTTTCTGACTTTTTTTGTTCAACATAGTTTTTGAAATTTATCCGTGTTGTTGTATAGATCAGACGTTTATTTATTTTATTGCTGAGTGATATTTCTATACATATACCACAATTTGCTTATGTATTATCTTATTGATGAACATTTGAGTTGTTTACACTTTTTGGCTGTTCTGATAAAGCTATTAGGGAATATCCTTACAAAAGTCTTCTGTGACCATGTGCTTTTATTTATTTTTTTATTATACCTCAGAGTGGAGCTACCTACTCTTATGATAGGTGTATATTTAAGTTATTAGAAATTACCAGTTTTCTAATAGTTAAACAATTTTACAGTCCTACTAGCAATGTTTGCAAGTTCCACCTTTTTGACTCCTTGCCATCATTTGGTAGTGTCAGTTTTGTAAATTCTAGCAATTATAGTGGGTTTATACTGGAATATCATTTTGATTTTAATTTTTAAATCTATGATGAATTGTGAAACACCATCTTGTGTTTATTGGCTATTCTTATACCCTTGTGAAGTATTCAAATATTTTGATAATATTTATTGGGTTTGTATTTTTATCACTGATTTGTGGAATTCTTTGTGTATTATAGATACAAGTCCTTAGTCATATATATATGTATATATGACATTTTTTCCTACTCTGTCTTGATATTTTGTTTTTGCAATAATGCCTTTTCAGATTTTGCTAAAATATGTTATATCAGGTTTTTATTTTATGGATAGTGCTTTTTGTTTCCTGTTTAGGGAATCTTGACTAACCCAAGGTCATAAAGTCATGAATGTATTTTCCTACATGTTATTCTAGAAGTTTTATAGTTTTAGATTTTACATTTAGTTTTTGATCTATTTCAGTTTACCATTTTGTGTATGGTGTGAAGTAGAAATTAAGGTTCATTTTTTCCCTCCATGTCAATATCCAGTTATTTCAGTGTCATTTTGTTGACAAAACTTTTCTTTCCCTAATCAAAAACTAAACTGATTTTATGTAATGGGTCTATTTCTATCATCTGAATTCTTTTCCATTGATTTATTTGTTTAGACTTCTGTAACTACTGCTTTATAAAGTCTCTCTTTGTGATAAATCATAAAATCTGGTAGTGTAAGCTCTTACTTTGTTTTTCTTCAACATTTTCTTGACTATTCTAGGACTTAAATATTTCTATATCAATTTTAGAATCAGCTTGTCAATTAAAAAAGAAAAGACTGCGAGGGTTTGGCTGGAATTGCATGGACTCTAGATACATTTAGGGGAGACTTGACTTCTTAATATTGAGTCTTCCAACCCATGTAATTGTTATAGTCTATTTTTTTTTTTAGGGGCTTTTACATTTCTCTCAGCAATGTTTTACAGTTTTCAGTGCACAGGTCTTTCACATCTTTTATTAGAGTTACCTAATTATTTGTTGATATCATATACAATTACCATTAGGTTTTTATATGTTAATCTAGAATCTTGCAGTCTTGCTAAACTTATTTATTAGTTTAATTATGAATTTTTTTATTTTTATATGTGTACAATAAGGCATCTATGAATAGCATTTTTGCTTCTTCCTTTTCTATATTTATGATTTTTTAATTGCCTTATTCCAGTGGTTTGGACCTTGGTTAAAGTCTTGAATTAGAGGGCTGAAAGTGGGCACCTTTTCTTGTTTCTGATCTTAATATGAGCTGTAGAATTTTTTCGTATAAAACCCTCTTTGTATTAGCTGTGGATTTTTAAAATAAATTCTTCATCAGAGGAAGCTCTCCTTTTTCCTTAGTTTGTTGGAGATTGTATTTTGGGGGTTTTGTTTTGTTTTTGTTTTTGTTTTTGTTTTTTGTTTTTAATCACTAAAGCTATTGAATTTTAACAGATGCTTTCTGGGAGGCATCTTTTGAGCGCCATATGGATTTTCTTCATTATTTTGTCAGCATTGATTTTCAAATGGTAAACTAACCGTGTACTCTTCAAGTAAACCTATTTGATCAAGATGTGTATTATTCTTTTCATACATTGCTGGATTTGATTGGGTTACATTTTATTAATGATTTTTGCATTTATGTTCATGTGTGATATTTGTAATTTTCTTTATCATGTTTTGGTATGGAGATTATACTGGCCTCATAAAACAAATTGAAAAGTGTTTCCTCTTCTTTGAAAGATTTTGTTAAAACTGGTATAACACCAGTGAAACTCTCTGAACCTAGAGTTTTCTTATTTTATTTTTTAAATTTACTTATTTTTTATTTTTTTAAAGATTTTTATTTATTTATTCCTGAGAGATACAGAGAGAAGCAGAGACATGGGCAGATGGAGAGGCAGGTTTCCTGTGGGGAGCCTGATGTGGGACTTGATCCCCTTGATCCCATGATGTGGGATCATGACCTGAGCTGAAGGCAGATGCTCAACCACTGAGCCACCTAGGTGCTCCTATTTTTAAAATTTAAATTCAGTTAATTAACATAAAATGTATTATTGGTTTCAGAGGTAGAGGTCAGTGATTCATCAGTGTTATATAATACCCAGTGCTCATGGCATCAGGTACCATCCTTAATGTCCATTACCCAATTACCCCATCCCCCCAACAATTATCCCTCCAGTGACCCTCAATTTGTTTCCTATGATTAAGAGTTTCTTAGGGTTTGTAACTCCTCTGAGTTTGTCTTGTTTTATTTTGTCCTCTCTTCCCCTATGATCCTCTGTTTTGTTTCTTAAATTCCACGTATGAGTGAGATCATATGAAATTGTCTTGCTCTGATTGACTTATTTCTCTCTAGTTCATCCACGTCATTGCAAATGACGAGATTTCATTTTTTTTTTTGATGGCCGAGTAGTAGTCTATTATATATATATATACATATATATATATAATAGACTACTTCCTTTCCCTGCCTCTTCCCCCAATAGCTGCCTTTAGTGCCGTAACAGTCCAGTCCCACAGCAGAAGCAATAACTCGCATATGAAGTTAAAAGGAACACTGTGAAAGGGGAGTACCTTCGTGCAGCCAGTTCTCTCATCAAAGACCTATGCATTTTTACGATTTACTTAATAAACTGGGATTTTCAGACAATAGGAAGCTTTTTCTTTTTTTTCTTTCTTTCTTTTTCTCTCTCTCTCTTTTTTTTTTTTTTTTTTTTTTTTTTTGCAGTCCCATATCTGGTTTCTACGTGGAGGACTAAACTCATGCTTTTAGCTAAATGTGGTCTTTGCCGACTAAATTTAAGATGCAGCGGTTTAAGAGATTTACATACTGATGTAAATCTAGTAGGGAAATAAACATTTGCTATAAAATGTGGTTCTGTAATCTTTGTTAGTGGTTTGTAGACGTGATGCCATAGATTTCTAGAGTAAGGAGTGCCTTCAACTGTCTAAAATAGTCTAGAAAGATCTTTGAAAAGGTTGTGCTTGAACTGCCTCTTTAATGGACTCAGGAGTATTCTTATCTGTAAGAGATGGGGAGAACTCACAGGCAGGTAGATCAGCTCACTCAAAGGCACAGAAACAAGAAATGGCATGGTGTGTTTGGAGAATTGCTGGAAGCTGAGCATACAAGGGTAAGAACTGTCAGGAAATAAGACTGGAGATGTATGCTGGGACCACATTAATTACAAGGGGCTTTCCTTGCTTTTAAATTTCTGTAGGGATCCCTGGGTGGCGCAGCGATTTAGCGCCTGCCTTTGGCCCAGGGCGCGATCCTGGAGACCCGGGATCGAATCCCACGTCGAGCTCCTGGTGCATGGAGCCTGCTTCTCCCTCTGCCTATATCTCTGCCTCTGTCTCTCTCTCTCTGACTATCATAAATAAATAAAAATTTTTAAAAAAATGAATTTCTGTAGAGCCAACTTTGTGAGAGAATATTACTATCAAGAGAGTGTGTACACATATATTCCCAGAGCGAGAGGCAATAGGATGGAGTATAACCGCTGTTGGATTCCATAGGATCCTCGAGGAAGTTGCTGAGTAACTTATCTCATGAGCAAACTAGCTATAATGAATTGAGGATAACTATCAGGCAATTTCTGAAAGTACAGATTATATCATGAATATTTTTAGTGTCGTCGTCATCATCATCATCATCATAATGTTGACAGAGGGATCGCTAGATCCCTAATAAAATTAACCTTGTGTATAGGATATCTTTCAGGTTAGAATTAGTGAGTAATTTTAAAAAATATATAAAATATACAATTACCATTAGGTAATATATATATATCACATCTTCTTTATCCATTCATCTGTCCATGGCCATCTGGGCTCTTTCCATAGTTTGGCTGCTGTGGACATTGCTGCTATAAACATTGGAGTGTAAGTGTCCCTTCAGAACACTTCATTTGTATCTTTGGGGTAAATCCCCAGTAGTGTAATTGCTGGGTTGTAGGGTAGCTCTATTTTCAACTTTTTGGAGAACCTCCAGAGTGGCTTGTACCAGCTTGCATTTCCATCAAGAGTGTATGAGGGTTGAACCTAGAGTTTTCTATGTGAGGGAGGTTTTAATTACAAATTTAGTTTCTTTAACTGATAATAATGATTCAGATTTTCTAATTCATTTGTTTGTTTTGGAAACTTGTGATTTTTTGAAGCAATTTGACTATGTCACCTACATTTTTAAAGTTTTTGGCATATTACTCATAATTTCTTAATAATTCCCTTTTAATATCTGTAAGATCTAGTGATGTCTTTGCATCTGTTCTTGATGTTGGTAATTTGTTTTTGCTCATCATTCTTTATTTCTCCTCTCCTCTCTTTTCACATCTACATCATCCTTCCTGTTCCTATTTTAACTTAGAACAATGCCTAAACTTTTCCTAGGGAGGCTGTAATAACCACACACTAACCTTCCTGTTTACAGTGTTGTTTCTGTGTCCCATTTACCTTATTACAGGAAGAAAGATCTCTCTAAAATGCAAATGTAGTTATATCTTTTCTAGCTTGAAACCTTGTTTCCTAATACCTTCAGAAAAAAAAAATCTATGCTCTTTCCTATGGAATACAAAGCCATCAATGATAAGGTGTCTGTCTCGATAGATACCTGTCTTTTTTTTTTATTTCTCCTTTTTATCTCTTCCCACAGGCCATAGGGAAGTGAACTGCTTTTCTAGGGATTCTGATTTGTCCTTCTTCACCTAAAAGCAGAATACAGCATTTCAAAAGTGATATGATCAACACTAAGACAAAAATTGTCTTCTAACTTCTCCTTTACTGAGATGATTGTTAATATTTGCTGGATATGGTCTCAATATTTATTATTTACTTGGTATAATACCTTTTATTCAGTATATTTTTATTTTCACAGCACTATCTCACCTCAAAACATTATTTTAAAGTCCATTTTCGATTTTACTGTTATTTCAAAGCATATTAAGTAATAGGGATGCATCTATTTTCTCCAGAGTACCTATCAGATAACTATCTGATCCTTCCTCCTCAAGCCTGTGATAATGATTTTATTTCAGCTTGGCAGTGTTAGTGTTGGTATTCGACCTGTCACCAGATGACTAGATGATGTATATTTCTTTATACTATCATTTCATAGTTTGCAAAATCAAGAAACATTCCTTTGAAACTGCCTAGCTGGTTTGGAAGTAAAGTAGTTGTTTCTTTTCTTGTCAGTCCTTTACCTCCTCACCCCCAGGGGAATCAGGATGCCCCATGTTATGTTTAAAAGCCTAAACACATCACTTTTATTCTTCTGTTGAGTTTGAAAGGGGGACGTTATTAGCTCTGTCTTGATGTAGCAGGGGCTCTGAAAGTCTATTTGGATAACACTGAAGATTGGAGGAAATGTGACTCTGTCTGTGTGTTTTAAGCCCCTAAGGTAAGATCAGAAAGCGTCTGGGGCAGTGAGAGCCAAATAGTTGAAGTCATACATTAATTATGGTCATGAATCATTTTTATTTTTAAAGTCTTTACCATTTGACAAGGTTGTTTGCATAGTACCAGTGAGTTTCAGGCAGCATTTTCCCCCCTTTTAAAGTAACAGGCTATTTTGTTGATTTCTGCTCTGAGTTGATAATGCCTATTATTATTAGGAAACATGCAATTTTTACTAAAAATGTTATCAGAATTCTTACTTGATTGGTCTTCATTTGATTTTTGTTTTGATATAATATTTTAAAGTTATAAATATAGAAAACACATTAATCTTTTAGAGTCTCCTGCTGATATTGGTAAAAAATAATCAGATCTTGGGACTAAGCTTTTATATTCAGGAGTTAGTTGACATTCACTCTGCAGATATATTTTGAGTGCCTCCTTTGTGCCACATTCTGTTCTAAGCACTGGGAATATATAGAAAAATACGAGATTTTTTTTTTCCTCAGAAAGATCTAGTAGGGAAATAAACAGTTGCTATAGAATGTGGTTCTGTAATCTTTGTTAGTGGTTTGTAGACGTGATGCCATAGATTTCTAGAGTAAGGAGTGCTTTCAACTGTCTAAAATAGTCTAGAAAGATCTTTGAAAAGGTTGTGCTTGAACTGCCTCTTTAATGGACTCAGGAGTATTCTTATCTGTAAGAGATGGGGAAAACTCACAGGCAGGTAGATCAGCTCACTCAAAGGCACAGAAACAAGAAATGGCATGGTGTGTTTGGAGAATTGCTGGAAGCTGAGCATACAAGGGTAAGAACTGTCAGGAAATAAGACTGGAGATGTATGCTGGGACCACATTAATTACAAGGGGCTTTCCTTGCTTTTAAATTTCTGTAGAGCCAACTTTGTGAGAGAATATTACTATCAAGAGAGTGTGTACACATATATTCCCAGAGCGAGAGGCAATAGGATGGAGTATAACCGCTGTTGGATTCCATAGGATCCTCGAGGAAGTTGCTGAGTAACTTATCTCATGAGCAAACTAGCTATAATGAATTGAGGATAACTATCAGGCAATTTCTGAAAGTACAGATTATATCATGAATATTTTTAGTGTCGTCGTCGTCGTCATCATCATCATCATCATCATCATAATGTTGACAGAGGGATCGCTAGATCCCTAATAAAATTAACCTTGTGTATAGGATATCTTTCAGGTTAGGATTAGTGAGTAATTTTTAAAAATTGAGGCAAAATTTACATACATTGAAATGCTTAGATCATTAGTTTAAATTCTTTGTATAACTGTGTACCCTCACCCCAGGAAAGATATATGCTGCATTTCCATCACCTCAGGGAGTTCCTTTGTTCCCCCTGTTCTCTACCAATCAATCCCACCCCACATAGACAACCAGCTGTCTGGTTGAACTGTGTATACGTGGAATCATACAGTATACTTTCTGGCTTTTTTCACTCAACATCATGTTTTCGAGATTCATTCATATTGTTATGTGTACCAGTGGTGTCTTCCTTTGTATTGATGAGTAAAATTTCATGATTATACCTCAGTTTGCTTATTAATTCTTTTTGACACTTGTGTGGTTTTCTATCAACACTCTTCTATAAATCTTCATGTAGACATATGTTTTTACGTTTCTTGAGTAAATGCTTAAGAGTAGAAATACTGGGTCATAGTTTAGACGGATGTTTAACTTTATAAGAAACTGTTTCCCAAATGATAGTATTCTTCTACACTTTTACCAGCAATGTGGAAAGTTAAAATCGCTCCACAACCTTGCTAGTATTAGGTGTTGTCATTTTAATTGTAGCTATTCTAACAGGTATGAAATGGTACCTCCTTATGATTTTATTTTATTATTATTTTTTTAAAGATTTTATTTATTCAGAGAGAGAGAGAGAGAGAGAGAGAGAGAGAGAGAGAGGCAGACATACAGGCAGAGGGAGAAGAAACAGGCTCCATGCAGGAAGCCTGACTTGGGACTCGATCCCGGGACTCCAGGATCACACCCTGGGCCGAAGGCAGGCACTAAACCTCTGAGCCACCCAGGGATCCCCCTCCTAATGATTTTAATTTGCATTTTCCTGATGACCAAGACATTGAGTACCTTTCCCTGTACTTATTGGCCATTCTTATGTCACCTTTGTGAACAATTTTATTTTTTTGCCCATTTTTAATTGAGTTGTCTTTTTGTTACTGATTTATAAGAGTTCTTTATATACTCCAGACACAGTCCTTTGTCAGATTGATGTTTTGCAAGTATTTTCTCCCAGTCTGTGGACTGCTTATCATTTTCTTAATGGCATCTTTAGATGAACAGACATTTTTTATTTTTGTTAAGTCCAGTTTGTCTATTTTTAATTTTATGATTAGTGCTTTTCATGCCTTCTCTATGAAATATTTACCTCCCCCAAGATTGCAAGATTCTCTGTATTTCTTCTATAAGCTTTATGATTTTAGTGTTTATGTTTACAGTGCTATCCTTGAATTAATTTTTGCATGTGCTGTGAGGTAAGGAATGAAATTAATTTTCCTCCCCTATGTTTATCCAGTGTTTGTTTAAAAAACTTTCTTTTCTCTATTAACATGCTTGGGTTCCTTTGTCCGAAATCAATTGGCCATATATGTGTAGCTTTATTTATATAATCTTTACTCTGTTCCATTGATCTTTGTTTTGATCATTATGCTAGTACCATATTGTTTTGATTATGTAGTTTTATAAAAAACAGTTTATCTTGGTTTATCTAGAAGATTCTTTGCTTTTCTGTATAAATTATAGTATCAGCTTTTTAATTTCTAACAGAAAAATGAAAGCCTTTTGAAATTGGAATTGTGATTATGAAACAATCGACCCATATATAGAAATATAATGAATTTCTGTATATTGACCCTGTATACCGTGACCTTATGAGTTCTAGTAGTTGTTTTGTAGATTACTAATGAAATTCTTTTTCATTATATGAAAATTATGTCATCTAAAAATAAAGACAGTCTGACCATTTTTGCTGTGTATATGTATAAGAAATATATAAACTATATTTGAAAACCAAGAAACTAAGAAAAACACACACTCATAATGAAAGCAAAAAAGAAAAATAGTTCTTGATTTTTTCAGTGTTCCTGTTTCACAGTGGCTGCTGCTGCTTTAACTGGGGTTATTGTTAATTCTTTTTTTCTTTGTGTATACCCATAAGTAATATTTAGCCTTGTTATGAGTGATACTCTTCTGGTGACTTTAGCACTTAATTTCTCTGGGCCTCAGTTTTCATCTTTGTAACATGATAGGGTTCAACCAGATTATTTTCTTTTTAAAGATTTATTTATCTATTTGAGAGAGAAGGGCAGAGGGAGAGAATCTTCAAGCAGATTCCCCACTGAGTGCAGAGCCTGACTTGGGGTTCCATCCCTTGACCCATGAGATCATGACCTGAGCTGAAACCAAGAGTCAGGCACTCAACCAACTGAGCCACCCTCGGGCCCCTCAACCAGATCATTTTCTAAGGTGTCTTCGAGATTCCTGTGAGTTTGCCATTTTAGCTCTCAATATATCAGATGGGGCAGGCGGGCAGGAATAGAAAGGGTGTTTTTAGGGTCCGTAGTAATCCCTTTTCTTTCATTATAAATATGCTAGGGAATTATGAAATGATCAGTTTGAGTTTATTACTAATTCTGTTTATCATGGAAGGTTTGTCCTCATTTTGTTCCATTTACATTTGTTACTCTGTGTTGAGAGTTATGGTTAACTCACTTAAATTTTTCTGCATCTTTTATTTCTAGGCTTCATAGAGCCCAGTGTGCAATTAAACAGACTCAGGTAACTGTTCAGAAAATTGGAAAGGAAATTGAAGAAAAGCTAAGGCTCACATCTACAAGCAATGAACTGGTAGGTTTTTAAATATATTTACTTGTTTAGACTCCATGATTTCTAAATGTGATCATTATATTCTTCTTATAGTAGTTAATTTTTTTCAAAAAGCTTTAGGTAGTTATTTTTTCTTTTAATGTTTTGCTGTGACTTATATTGGCATTTCAGTGTTAGAAAACACTTTCCCGTCTCCTGATAATGCAACATGCAAAGTGCCTGCCTTTTACTACTAGACAGAACTTCAGATTACGTACGATTACTTAGAAAATAATTAAAAGCTATTTTATTAATGCCTTGTCAATATGAACTCTAGACGTGAACTGTATAGTGAATAAAAAATAGCTGCCAGAAGGGAAAAAAAAAGCCTTTAGGTACTAATTTCCTTTTAGAAGATGAGTTTAAAATTATTTGGAATGAACTTATTAATAGGATTGCTTATGGACACTGTTCTCTTTTTTGGGAAAGATTCCTTTAATTAGGCATTTCCAAAGAAATAGAAGTTCTAACCCAAATGGACAGATTTAAGATATTAATATAATTTGGGGTTGCTTTATACTCTTTCTAGTAGAAAAAATATATTAATTTTGGAATAAAGATTGTCTTTGTAAGCAGAATAGTAGGCATAACTAATAAATTGAACTTTTCTCAAATGAAGCCACATGGCTATGGGTAGCTTTTGATGAAATTTGTGCTATGGATTATGATAGTTAAAATCTAATTCAAATCCTTAATTAAGTCTTAACTAAAAAACTTTTAAGTATTTGTACAAACTCATTCTCATTCTGATAGGTTGGCAGTATCTTCCAGTTGTCATTTATAGCACTATCAACTTAGGAGAAGGCCTTTTTATCTCCAAACAAAAGTTCTGCCTTACGGTGCCTGGGTGGCTCAGTCAGTTAAATGTCTGCCTTTAGCTCAGGTCATAATCCCAAGGTCCTGGGATCAAGTCCGTGTGGGGCTCCCTGCTCAGCAAAGAGTCTGCTTCTCCCTTTGCCTCTCTTGCCATTTGCACTCTCACTCTCTCTTAAAAATAAATAAATAAAAATCTTAAAAAAGAAAAAACTCTGTACTATCTTGAAGATTTGCCCGAGATAGTAAATTAATAGAACTATAGAAACACAATGCAGTTAACCACCAGTGCTGGAATTTGAAGTGAATGGGTGATGAATGGGTATTTAAACTATATAAAATTGTTGATTTTAACCCATAAATGGCAGTTTCATGTAATTCAACCTGATGTATAAAATGGCTAGTGCTGTACCTGGCACAGAGCAGACATATAAAATATGGTAGCTGCAATAAATATAGTAGTAATTCTTATTCATATGATTTTTCTTGCCTATGGAAAGCCTTCTGTTTTGGAGAAGCTGTTAAACCACCTCGTTTTAACTCAGGCACAGTAAAGGAAGAAAACCCAGACCACAAATATATTGGAAAAGGAGAAAAAGCAGCTAATTTTAATCCTATCTGTAGTGTTGAGAAATGCCACATTTTTAGAACCTTTGTCTGAGGAGAACTTGCTAGGTTTTTTTTTCCTCTCTTTCTTATTTTCATCTCCCAAGGCAAGACTGGGAAATTACTTATTTCATTAAATGACAGCATATGTTTTGTCTCAGTATGGAAAAATGTATGCTTAATCCTATTTTTCTAAAATATAAGTGGTGACACACAGAGCAAGGTGATAGAATGTATGAGTTTAAAGAGGTCAGGTTCATAGGTTCACTGTGTGTTTTTATGCTGCCTGGTCAACATAGAAGAGAATTGTTGATTTTTGAAGTGAAAGTGAACCTAGAAATCATCTAGTTACCGTATAACTTCACCAAAACCACCTCCTCAGTACATTCTGTTCCCTTACCTGTTTTTTTCTCCATAGTATTTATTACCCTTTAACATGCTGTATACTTTTCATAGGTATTTTATTTGTCTATCTCTCCTAAACTGTGAGGGGAGGGATTTTGTCTGTTTCTTCACTACTGTGTTCAGCAGTATCTAGAGAAGCGTTTGACATAATGGATCCTCAGTAGATACTGAAGTTAGGAATGAATCTAGCATGTTAAATAACAAAATTCAACCAGGACAATTTGAATTTCCACTTGGCTTTTTGATTCATGAATCAATGGGACATCACCTCCTCTAGCAAGTAGAGAGGAGCTCCAAAGAGTCCTACAAAATGGAAGGTTTTTATAGAAGGATGGTAGGGGCAAGAAAGTTATTAGCAAAAGAAAAGGATTGTTCTAGGCAAGGCCAACTTCTAGGGGTAAAAGTAAGGTTTCTTATCATGCAGATTGCTTCATCTTTTTTTAGGGATGGAGAGGGCCAAAGGGGCAAACTTATTGGCACAGTTTGAAAAATTCCTGGCTGGCCAGATAAGACTACATTTCTACAGAAGGTTGAAACTGCAGTTAGATTATGCATTAAGCAACTTGGTCTAAGCGACACCATTTTGGACCTGTACTTAGTCCTTTTATTTATTTTTTTAAACAAGCATTAAACCCTTGCAAAAGGATGGAGAATGAGGCCTGAAGAAAGGAAGCAACTTTTCCATAATCATTTGACTAGAAAAGACAAATTTTGGTTTACTTGTCTTGTTTCAGGGAATAATGCCATTTACTTGTTAATTTTCCACTCTAAGATTTATCTGTGGCAAATTAGAAACCTTTACTATTACGTTTTTTCCTCATTGCCTTCCTAATTGCTACAAGGTCATCATACTCCAACCCAAGCATATTCAATTTTTAAGAATTGACTATAATTTTAACTTATGTATAAGCAGTCAGAAGGCATACTTAATGCCGAAAGAAATCAGATTACTTTGTAAGATAAAATGTAACTACCTCTGTTATTAGAAAGTGAGTTCATACTTGATGGTTTTTAAAGATTTAGCATCTTCCCATGCTGTGTCAATAGCTAACATATCTTTGTGACATTTAATTATGTTTCTTATGAAATTTCTCCTGTTGTCATTTTGAATTTTTGCTTATATATTATGGATTTTGTCAAATGCCTTTCCCGTATCTGTGATAGTTTTATTTTTTCCTCATGTTCTTGTATTATGATAGTCAAATACACTGATTAAATTTTGAATGTTGCATTCCTGGGGAAAGCCCCTCTTATTCATTTGGAATTATTCTTTTTTATGTGTATTGCCAGATTCAGTTTGCTAAAATGTTTAAAGGATTTTTGCATCTATATTCATGGGGGAATATTGGCCTGTTGTTTTGTTTTCTTAACAATCTCTGTGTCTAGTTTTGTTGTCAGGGTGATATTGGCCATAACTAATGAGTTGGGAAGTGTTTTCCCTTTTACTTTCTAGAAGAATATGTGTAGAATTGGAATTTTTTCTTAAATGTTTGGTAGAATTTACCAGTGAACCCATCTAGACCTGGAATTTTCTTCGTGGGTTTTGAACTAGGAGTTTAGTTCTTTAATAGTTGTAGGTTATTGAAATTCTCTGCTTCTTGAGTGAGCTTTAGTAGCTCATGTGTGTCAAGGATTTGTCCATTTCATTTAAGAGGTTAGTCTTTTTAATTTTAGCTGTTCTCATGTGTGTAGTGTTTTCTTATTTTAATTTATAATTGCATTTTTATGATAAGCATTTTTCATATCTATTGGTCATGTGTATAATCTTTAAGAAGTGTAAGTTTAAGTATTTTTACCCATAAAAAAACAAACAAACTATGGGGCACCTGGTGGCTCAGTCAGTTATGTGTCTGCCTTCAGCTCAGGTCAGGATCCCAGGGTGCTGGGATGGAGCCCTCTATCTGGGTCCCTGCTCAGCGGGGAGTCTGCTTCTTTCTCTCTTGTGGCCCCTCCCCCTCCACTTATGTGCCTGTGCTTGCTCTCTCTCTTTCTATCAAATAAATGGATAAAATCTTTGAAATAAAGAAGAAACTATTTAGATTTACAGAAAACTTGCAAAAGTAGTTCAGAGTTCCCATTTTAGTTTCATCCAGTTTCCTCTAATATTAACCTCTTCTATAACCATGTTACATTTGACATAGTACATCATCAAACCAAGAAGTTAACATTGATACATTACCATTAACTGTGGGCTTCATTCAGGTTTCACCAGTGTTTCCACAAATGTCTTTCTTTTAAACAAACAGACTTTATTTTAAAACAGTAGTAGACTTATAGAATTACTACAAAGATAGTACAAGGAGTATACCCTACAACCAGTTCCTCCTGTTATTAACATTTAACCTAAATGTGGTACATTTGTTACAATTAATAAACCTGTACTGATAAATCATCATTCACAAAATCCATGCTTCCTTCAAATTTCCTTAATTCTCACCTAATGTTTTTTTCTGTGCCAGGATCCCATGCAGGAAACTATTACAGTTAGTAGTTATGCTTCCTTAGACTCTACCTGGATGTGAAAATTTCTCAGACTTTCATTGTTTTTAATGACTTTGACAGTTTTGAGGATTACTAGTCAGGTATTTTATAGACATTCCCTGACTGGGATTTGTCTGATGTTTTGCCATGATTAACCTGGATTCTGATGTCCTTTTTTTGGCCCAGTATCCAGCTCAGGATACCACCATTGCATTCAGTCATGCTTTCCAGGCTTTTCTGATCTATGACAGTTTCACATTCCTTCCTATATTTAAATCACCTTTACTCATCACTGTTGATATTTACCTGAATCACTGCTTGGTTAAGGTAGTGTCCCCCTGGTTTATCCACTATACTATCCAAAGGACACTTTGGAGTATCCTTTCCATACTCAATTTTTTGAAAGCAAGATACTAAGTCCAGCCTTCACTCCAGTAAAGGGGACTTGTGTTCCACCTCCTAGAGGGGGTACTGCCTACATATGTTATTTTGAATTCTTTGTGAGGAAGATTTGCACCCCTTCCCATTTATTTAATTATCCAGTCATTTACTCGTTAGTATGGACTTGAATATATTTATTTTATTCTTTAGGTTATAAACAAATACTATGTTACTTATTTTCTTACTCAACTTGTAGCATCAAGAGCTCTTTCAGGTTGGCTCCTGTGTCCTTTTGACATGGATCTCTTTTTTTATTTGTTTTTTTAAAACACTTCCTTAGTTTCTGACACTATATGATCCAGGCTCATCTTGTATTTTCTCTGTCTCAGCCCTGAATTAGCCCTTTTTCTGAGGAGTCCTGTTACTGTCATTGGGTAATGGTATTTAGAAACAAGAACTAGGCACTGGGTGTGCTTATAGCTATTGGGTTGTAACTACTTCTAGGCCCTCTCAGTGGACAGAGCTGATGTATATACAAGTATCTATGTCTATGTATGTATTAAGCTAAACATGAGTTTGTGTTAATACCTTCAACTATAACACCATAGAGTTAATTCTCACCCTACACTTTATTTGTAGTATCTTTTCTGTTAGTGAGAAGCTTGGCTCCCATTATCTGTAATTTATTAACTTATTTTTTCAGTCCTAGTATACATGTAAGTAGTTTCATATTTTTCCCCTTATTTTTAAATGAGATATCTGTCTTCTTGTGTTAAAGTGAATGGGTGGCGGATTGTGTGTATATCCATACATTTGCAGGTATATTTGCTTTTTTTTTTTTTTTTTTTTTTTGGATACAAGTCCTTTTTCTGATATATATGTTGGGAATATTTTCTTATGTTCTGTGGCTTGCCTTTTCATGTTCTTAATGATGCCTTCTAAGGGCAAAAGTTTATAAATTCAGTGAAATACAGTGTATTTTTTAATGTTATTTTATGGGTATGGCTTTTTGTTAATAAGAGATCTTTGACTAACCTGAAATCACATCAATTTCTTCTATGTTTTATTATAAAAGTTTTATAGTTTTGGGCTTGACATTTAGATCTATGATCCATCGCAAGCTGTTTTTTGTGTATGAGTTCAGTAAGGTTCTTTTTTTTTCTATATGAATATGCAGTTGATTTAACATCATTTGTTGAACAGTCTTTCCTTTCCTAATTTACTTGTTTTGAAATGTTTGTCTAAAATCAGTTAACCAAATATGTGTTCATCTATTTCTGGATTCTCTGTTTTATTCCACTGATCTATATGTCTACCTCTTACCAACACCAAAGAATTCTTTTTAATTTATTAACGTAATATCTTGCAGTCTTGTTCTGTTAACTTTTTAAAATCATACTTATTTTGAATATTTATTGGGATTTTCTGTGTAAACAATCATACCTGCAAACTTGGGACTGTCTTGTGTGCTTTATTTAATTTTTCTGACTTATTTCAATAGCTAGAACTTATATACAATCAAAGTGATGCAGTGAAATCACTTCTGTATTCCTGATTGTGGGGAGAAATTATTTATCCTTTCTTAATTAAGTATAATGGTAGTAACACCCTTTATTGGTGTTAGGAAATTACCTCTTATTCCTACTTTCTGAGATGTTGAATTTTGTCAAATGCTTTTTCTGCATCTATTGAAATAATCATGTGGTTTTTCTCCTTGATTCTCCATAATTTAATTTCATATGTTTAACATTATGTTTCTGGAATAAACCTGAATTTGTTACAATATATACTTTTTTTTTTTTTTGGTATCTTGCTGGATTTGATCTGGAAATAATTTAAGGAGTTTGTGCATATTTGTTAGAGATATTATAATACAATGTTTTAAATTACTTTATCAGTTGGTATTAGAATTATGGTAACCTGGTAAAATTAGTTGAGCAGTGTTCCTTTTTCCTATTCCATCTTGACCAAAAGCAGAAGTCTCTGCTTTTAATATTTTCTAGTGGTGTGCTGAGATTTCATATCTTTTATTCATTATGAGAATATTTTACTTTTTCTGATACTTGACTGAGATTTCATCTTTTTATTCTTTATAAGAATATTTTACTTTGGGATCCCTGGGTGGCGCAGCGGTTTGGCGCCTGCCTTTGGCCCAGGGCGCGATCCTGGAGACCCGGAATCGAATCCCACGTCGGGCTCCCGGTGCATGGAGCTTGCTTCTCCCTCTGCCTATGTCTCTGCCTCTCTCTCTCTCTCTGTGTGTGTGACTATCATAAATAAATAAAAATTAAAAAAAAAAAAAGAATATTTTACTTTTTCTTCCACCATATTTGTAATAGTGGCTTTGTATGATAATTCTAACATCTGGGTTATCTTGTGATTGGCATATATTGGTTGTCTTTTCCCTAGAGAGTGAGTCACATTTTCCTGGCTCTTCATATCATATATTGAGTAATACTGCATAGTATCCTGGACAATGTGAACGAGATTTTGTGGACTCTCTGGATTTTGTTACTTTATTCTGAAGAGTATTGATGTTTTCATTTTAGTAGGTAGTTAACTTGTTTAGGCTGGAACTGCTCTGTCTGCAGTGGACCTTGGCTCAGATTTCATTCAGTACAATACTTTCACCTTCAGGCACAGCTGCTTTCTGTATGCCTCATACATGTGTGGTTGAGGATTCAGAGACTCATATTGAATTTAAACAGAATCTGAGGGGATCCCTGGATGGCTCAGCAGTTTGGCGCCTGCCTTTGGCCCAGGGCGTGGTCCTGGAGACCCGGGATCGAGTCCCATGTTGGGCTCCCTGCGTGGGGCCTGCTTCTTCCTCTGCCTGTGTCTCTGCCTCTCTCTCTCTCTCTGTCTCTCTGTCTCTCTCTCTCTCTGTCTCTCCTGAATAAATAAATAAAATATTAAAAAATATTTATAAACAGAATCTGGGATGTCCATTTTCTGTCTTCTTCTGTTCTGGTGGCCTCGATTGTGTGATCTCTTTCCCCTTGTTCCTCTGGCCAGAAAGCTAGTGGTCTTTTTTTTATTTTTTTATTTTTTTGCTAGTTGTCTTTCATTGGAGTTTTACTGCAGCCACCTTCAGGACAACGCTACAGAAAAGGGGAAATTCACTCCGTGTGTTGGTTGCTTGCAGCAGGTCCAGAGTCTCCAAAATTTACCTGTCACTGATCAATTTCCAGAATCATCAAGTAGTAGCTTTTTGTATATAGAATCTATAGCTATTATTTATGAGAGGACCAATTTGTTAGGTGCTTATTCTCACACAGTGGAAGTAGAACTTGTATGTTTTATTATTACATATCTTTTCCTTTATCTTCCTGGCTGGTCCTGGGTTCTAGGCCTTATATTGCCACTGAGTCTATGATGTTACTGGATTAGATTAAGTATTTCCTAAGAAAATATTTTCCCTTTCTTAGTGATTGAGAAGATGTAAGTGCAATAGAAAGAACCTATGCATGACATTTAAAAGCAAATTTGTTCTCATAGGACAACTGCCATAGTTCTAAAACTTTTTTTCCCAGATTGCTAATTATTTCCAGGTTTTGTGGGAAAACCAATATAGATAAATGTGCCCTAAGCCACCATTCTCAAACTTTTTGGTCTCAAGACTCCTTTATACTCTTAAAAATTATTAAGACCTCAAAGAACTTAGCATATATCTGTTGATGATGCCTAGGTTAATAAAAGACAGATGGATTTTCACATTTATTTCTGCAATAAATCTGTTGTGATACCACAAATCTTAGAAATTCTGGAAAGCTCTGCTATACAGTTATAAGAAAATAAGAGTGAAAAAATGAGATAGCAGCTTAGTAGTAATATGAAAATATTTTTGATCTCACAGACTCTAAAATGGCCTCAGAAATTCTCATGGTTTCCTGGACCATGCTTTGAGAAAATTTTGTTTAAGACTTTTTAGCTCTAATGTGATCTAAAGAAAATGGTTTCCTTTAGTATGTCATTTACAAATTAGTCTGTCATTCTGAAATGAGTCTTTAATGTTGCCCATCATTGTCTTTGTAAAGACCCCAAAATAAGAATGTGTGTGCTTGCAAATAGATGAATTTGCTGTGATTTTCAGAGCAGATACATGTTGCATAAAAACACCAAAATCCAATTAAAAGTGATCCATTGGAGATGCACATGTGATATTAACTAGGAGTAAACAGATAGAACAATAGAACACGGAAACCCATTAGAAGATACTTATGAAACATTAAGGTCTTTGAGCACTTGTGTTCAGTGCATTAGAAAGGAAGCTAAACCAGATCCCACTTGGGCAGGTTTGTTTACTCATCAGAAATTAGAGCCAGCTGTGCTGGTTTTGAATGACTTGATAAATTTCTGCAAGTGGGCCAGTTTCTGCACATGGACCAAACACACCGTAAACATGCCTTCCTGTATCAGTTTAGTATTTAGATTAACTTGTGCCCTTGATTCTTTGATTCTAGAAAATGCTTCCCAATCTGAGCATGTACCCTGGAATAGAGCAGATCAACCCTCTAAGTAGGCATATCTGTATTCTGTGAAAAGTTGTTTTCCCCTTTTGGAAGGGGCTTTTTCCCTCCAAAAAATTCAGTTTAGAATTCAGTTTGCGTATTTTGTGGAGAAATTCAAGTTATAAAAATGGAACACTTCTTTGTGGGAAAAGATTACTTCCTAAAAATTTGCATATGTTTTTTCTCAGTGATGTAAAAACGCCATAGTGTGCCATGATCACACCAAGAAACCCAAATTGTTTCTTGGTTCCTTTTTCTTTAATGATAAACAACCTCACGGCCTTTGGTCTTTGTTTTTACAGTGGGTTGACGGGCAAGATGGCTTTTATCACCGTTAGACCCAACCTCTTTAGAAGCACGTAGTATGCCCTTCATAAATATTTGCTTTTTGTTCAAGAAAAATTGTGTAGGAATGTTTTATATTTCATAGGGTTTTCCAGTCAAATATAATAATGATGATTGGAAATAAGCTTTTCAACTTGTTTTCTTGGCTTGAATGTCTTTAACAGATGATCATGCCATCTGTTTAGAATCAGTATTTCAGTGATGAGGAAGAAAGCATTTTGGGTGAGAAACGATAGCTCTACTTTCCACACAACTGCCAAGTCATTTTCCATGCCCTTTGCTTCAACAAGGTTATACCATTACTCATCCCACTGAGTGCCTTTGCTTCTTCATTATATGTGAATCAAATAGAGATGCTGACTTTCATCTTTTGAAGTTTATCAGCTTGGTAAACCTATTTAATTTATTTAATGAAAAGGTTTCTTTTCTCATTACAGTTTTAATTAGTGTATGTCTTAGGAAGGAGACAAGAATTTATTAGGTACAGCCAAATATTACTAGTTTGGTTAAGATGCATGTCATGGAAAATCATATAAAGTATATTACTGACACTATTGATAAAGACCAGGAGAGAAGGACACACACATTCATAGCACAGTAATTGTGGGTGAATGTAAACGTGTGCAAGCACCTGTATATGTTTGTTGTGGGGGCAGATTTCAGATTTTATCTGGAGGCAAATTCTGGCCCCCAAAGACATTTGGATTAAAAGGGAGTCTGAGTAAAGTTTTGATTCTGGTTTCATAGGTTTAATTAAGTAGGAAGTATTTTAATGGAAAGATAAGTTAACAAACTTATTTAGCAAACTTAATTATCTCTAATAGAATGTGTCTGGGATTTGTTTTATTAAATGAACATTCAGTAAAATTGACTTTTTGAAGTATGGGTCTATCATTTAAGAAATAAGCTTTATGTTTTAGAATAGTTTTAGGTTTACAGAAAAATTGTACAGAAAGTATTTCCCCTCTTCTCCTAGTTTCTTTTATTGTTTTTTTTATTTTTTTTATTTTTTATTTATGATAGTCACACAGAGAGAGAGAGAGAGAGGCAGAGACACACAGGCAGAGGGAGAAGCAGGCTCCATGCATCGGGAGCCTGACGTGGGATTCAACCCTGGGTCTCCAGGATCGCGCCCTGGACCAAAGGCAGGCGCCAAACCGCTGCGCCACCCAGGGATCCCTAGTTTCTTTTATTGTTAACATCTTATATCAGAATGGTACATTTGTTACAATTGTTGAATCAATATTCATACAATATTATTAACTTAACGTCTGTAGTTTCTGTTAGGGTTTGCTCTGTGTTGTACAGTTCTTAGGGTTTTTTTTTTTAAGATTATTTATTTATTCATGAGAGACACACAGAGAGAGAGAGAGAGAATGAGAGAGAGAGAGAGAGAGAGAGAGAGAGAGAGAGAGAGAGAGAGAGAGGCAGAGACACAGAGGGAGAAGCAGGCTCCATGCAGGGAGCCCAGTGCAGGACTCAATCCCAGGACTCCGAAGGCAGGCAGGCACCAAACTGCTGTGCCACCCAGGGATCCCTAGTTCTCCAGGTTTTGACAAATGCACAGTGTCATGTATCCACCATTGTAGTATCATGCAGTGTAATTTCACTGGCCTAGAATTCCTCTAGGATGAATCTACCATCCTTTTCCCCCTCTCTTAGGGACCCCTGGCACCACTGATCTTTTTACTGTCTCCATAGTTTTACCTTTTCCAGGAATGTCATGTAGTTGGAATCAAATAGTATGTAGCCTTTTCAGGTTGACTTCTTTTACTTAGCAGTATGCAACTAAGGTTCCTCTATGACTTTTCATAGCTTGATAGCTCATTTCTTTTTGTTGCTGAACAGTACTCCATTGTATATATATGCTACAGTTTGTTTAACTATTGAGCTATTGAAGTGCATCTTGGTTGCTTCCAAGTTTTGCAACCTGCCTTGCATATGTCAAATAATTATTAGTAAAACTGCTATAAAACATTTATGTGTAGGTTTTTGTGTGGACATGAATTTTCAGCTCAACAAGTAAATATCCTGGAGCATGATTCCTGGATCATATAGTAAGCCTGTGTTTAGTTTTGTAAGAAACTGCCAGACCATCTTTTAAAGTGCCTATACGGTTTTGCACTGCCACCAACAATAAACGACAATTCCTATTGGTCCACATCCTTGCCAGCACTTAGTATTGTCAGTATTTTGGATATTTATATATATATATATATATATATATATATATATATATATGGCATTTCACTGTTGTAGTTTGCAGTTTCTTTATGACATGGTGTTGAGCATCTTTTCATATGCGTATTGGCCTTCTTTGATGAGATTTTTAAATTGGGTGGTTTATTTACTTATTGTTGGGCTTTTAGAGTTTTTGTGTATATTTTGAATATGATTCTTTTATTAAATAGGTCATTTTTAAGTATTGTCATCCAGTTTGTAGCTTTTCATTCTTTTAATAGTGGTTTTTACAGAGCAGAAGTTTTAATTTTACGGAAGGCCACCTTAGTTTCTTCTTTCATAATCATGTATTTGATTTGTATGTAAAGTCCTCTAAATTTTCTAGTGTTATCTTCTAGAATTGGTATGATAATTTTAAAAAATTTTATTCATGATTTGACTGGGGGTGGGGGAGGAGCAGAGAGAGAGGGACAAGCAGACTCTGGACTGAGTGCAGAGCCTGTCACGGGGCTCGATCCCACGACTCTGAGATCATGACCTAAATCAAAATCAGGAGTCGGATACTTAACCTATTGAACCACCCAGGTACCCCAGATATGATAATTTTTTTATTTTACATTAGTTCTGTGGTCCATTTTGAGTTACTTTTTCTGAAAGGTGTAAGGTCTATATCTAAATGTTCTGTTTCATTTTGTTTTGTTTGTATGTGGCTGTCCAATGGTTATAGCCCCGTTTGGTGTAAAGGCTATCCTTTTTCCTTTGAATTGCTTTTGTTCCTTTGACAAAAATCAGTTGACTGTATTTGTGCTTGTATGTGTTTCCAGGTCATCTATTCTGTTCTGTGCATTTATTTGTCTATTCTGTGTCCATGTCACACTGTCTTGATTATTGTAGCTTTATGGTAAGTTTTAGCATTAGATAGTGTCAGTCTTCTAACTTTGTTCTTTTTCAGTATTGAGCTATTCTGGTTTATTTGCCTTTCTATATAAACTTGAGAATCAGTTTGTTGGTATAAACAAAATAATTTGCTGGGATTTCACTGGATCTATAGATCAAGTTGGGAAAAATTGAACTCTTAATAATATTGTCTCCCTGTCCATGAATATGAACATTCATTTATTTGGCTTTCCTTTGATTTTTTTCGTCAGTTTTCCAGTTTTCTTCATTTTAGTCTTATACATATTTTGTTAGACTTATACCTCAATATGTCATTTTTTAAATTTCTAATGTAATGTGTTTTAAGTTTCATATTCTAATTGTTCCTTGCTGTTACATAAGAAAAATATGGACTTTTGTGTATTAACCCTGGATTGTGCAACCTTGCTATAATCATTTTTTTACTTCCAGGAGGCTTTGAGTTTTGTTTTTTTTTGGGGGGGCGGGGTGCGGGTTGATTCTTTGAGATTTTCTACATAGGTAATCAAATCATCTGTAAACAAAGATGATTTTATTTCTTTTCTTCCAAGTCTGTATGCCTTTATTTCCTTTTCTTATTGTACTGCATAGTTAGGATTTTTAGTAGATGTATGATAGTGTGGTGAAAGGGGACATTCTTGCCTTGTTCTCTAATGTAGGGAGAAAGTGTCTGGTTTCCTATAATTAAGTATGGATGATCCCTGATGTAAGATTTGATTTTATGATGGTATGAAAGTGATAGGCATTCACTAGAAATTATACTTCAAATTTTGGATTTTGATTTTTTTCTCCAGGCTAGCAGTATATGGTATGATGTCTGGCAGGGGTAACAAACCGCAATTGTTAGTCAGCCAGCCATATAATCATTAGAGTAAACAACTGATACACTTACAAACATTGTGTACCCATGCAACCATCCTTGTTTCCCTTTAAGTACAGTATTTAATAAATTACATGACATATTTAACACTTTATTATAGAATAGGTTTTGTATTACATGATTTTACCTAACTGTAGATTATTGTATATGTTCTGAGAACACTTAAGGTAGGCGAGGCTAAGCTGTGGTGTTTAGTAGGTTAAATGTATTAAATGTATTCCAACTTAAAATATTTTTTTAACTTAAAATATTTTTAACTTATGATGGGGTTATTAGGACTAACCCCATCAAGTTGTGGAAGATCTCTGTGATGTTAGCTGTACGTTTTCTGGCAAATATTCTTCAAAGTTGAGAAAGTTTTCCTTTATTCTTAGTTTGCTGAGAGTTTTTATCATAAATCAGTGTTGAATTTTGTTATATGCTCTTTAAGCATGTATTGATATGATTATATGACTTTTCTTTTTTAGCATGGTTGATGTGGTGAATTTCATTGATTACCGAATGTTCAACCTGCTTTGCATATGTTGAATAAGTTCCTTTGGCTATGGTGTATAATTAATTCTTCTTATACGTTGTTGGATTTGATTTGCTACTATTTTGTTGATGAATTTGCATCTGTGTTTATAAGAGATTGGTCTGTAATTTTCCTTTCTAGTGATGTCTTAGTTTGATTTTGGTGTTAGAGTGATGCTGACCTCCTAAAATGAGTTAGGAATTTCTTTAATATTTTGGAAGAGTGTTAAAAGAATAGTATTATTTATTTATATGTTTGGTAAAATTCACCAGTGAAACCATCTGGGCCTGTACTTTTCTATTTTAAAATGCTGTTATTTATTGATTTAATTATTTCATATATAAGCCCTTTCAGATTATTTCTTCTAGCATGAGTTTTAGTAGATTGTCTTTCAAGGAATTAGTCCCTTTCATCTAAGTTGCCAAATTTGTAACCATAGAGTTGTTTATAGTATTCTTTAATTATTCTTCTAATGTCCATGGGATCAGTTTTGATGGCTCCTTTTTCATTCCTCATATTAGTAATTGCTATCTTCTCTTGTTTTCTTGGTTAGCCTGGCTAGATTTTATCAAAGTTATTGGCCTTTTCAAAAACCCAGCTTTTGGTTTTATTTATTTTGTAATTTTCTCCATTTAATTTATTCTCTTTGGGGTTCACTAACTTCTTGAATCTGTAGATGTATTTCCTCTACCTAATTTGGAAAGTTTTTCATCATTATTTCTATGAGCACTTATTCACTTCTGCTTTATTCTTCCTTTCCTCCCTGTACTTGATAATACAAATATTAGATCTTTTGATACAGTTCCACACATCCTGAGGCTTTGTTATTTTACAGCCTATTTTCTCTGTCTTATTTAGTTTAGGTAGTTTCTATTGTTTTATTTTCCAGCTTAAAGATTTTTTTCTCTGTCTCCTACATTCTGCTATTGAGCTCATTCACTAAGTCTTTTTTCCAGATATTTTCAGTTGTAAAACTTCTATTTGATTTTATTTTTATATCTTCAGTTTCTTGACTGAGACTTTGTTTCTTTACCAAGATGTTCTGTTTTTTCGTTTGTTTTAAGGATGTTCTAAATTGTTATTGAAGCACTTTTATGATAGTTGCTCCCAGGTCTTTGACAGATAATTGTAACATGTCTGTCATCTCAGTATTGATACTGGTATTAATTATCCTTTTTCATTTACTTTGACATCTTTCTATTTCTTGGTATAAGTAATTTTTGATTGAAACATGTACATTTTGGATATTATGAGCCTCTGGATCTTATTTAAACCTGTTTTATCTGGATTTTTCTGACACCTCTTTCTCTAATAGGGAAGGGAAAGATACTATCTCATTACTGCCAGGTGGGCTTAAAAGTCCAGGTTCCTCAAGCAGATTTCATTGACACCCAAGTAGCAGGTGTGTTGGAAAATGAGGCCTTCTTACTTTGGACCAGGACTGGTAGTTCCAGCTCTCCTTTAGGCCTCCACTACTAATGACCTGGCTGGGAGGTATACAAGTACTTTGATATTGTTCCCCACATGGCCTCCACTGATAGCATGCTGAATAGGGTGGCTTCATCAACACTATATGGTAAGGAAAGTTCTCGCTTTCCACCAAGCCTCCCTCTTCCAGCAGAGAGGAAAGGATTATCTCATTATTGCTGTAAGTCTAGGCTCCCCCTGTGATGTCCACTGATATGATTGGTTACCACCTAGAGGGGGCAAAGCCCCAGGTCCCTGCTTAGCTTTCTCTGAAATCTGTGGGATATTAGAGCACCTTGGTTCAGTTTGGCAGAGATGGAAATTTTTTGTTTCTATGGATTTGCCTAATATAGACATTTTATATAAATGGTGTTCGTGGCCTTTTTAAAATGGCTTCTTTCATTTAGCATAGTGTTTTCTTTCTTTCTTTCTTTCTTTCTTTCTTTCTTTCTTTCTTTCTTTCTTTCTTTCTTTCAGGTTTTATTTATTTATTTGAGAGAGAGTGTGAAAGAAAGAGCACAAGAAGGGGGAGAAACAGAGGAAGAAGGAGAAGTAGACTCTGCTGAGTGGGGACTTGACCCAGGCTAGATCCCAGCACCCTGAGATTATGACCTGAGCTAAAGGCAGACACGTAACTGACTGAACCACCCAGGCACCCCAGTATATTGTTTTCAAGGCTCAACCATGTTATAACATTCATCAGTACTTTGTTTCTTTTATTGCCAGATAATATTCTATTGTATGGATGTACCACATTTTTTTCCTGTTCATCAGAAGATGGACATTTGGATTGAATCCACCATTTGGCTATTATAAATAATGCTGCTATGAAAGTTCATATTCAGGTTTCTGTATGGACATGTTTTCGGTTCTCTTGGGTGTATACCTAAGCAATAGAATTGGTGGATCCTGTGGTATCTCTATGATTGAGTTTTTGAGAACTCCCATTTCTAAAAATTTATTTCTTGTCTTAATTGTATTGTGATCTCAGGAAAAAGGCCTGAGATATTTTGTAGTGTTTTTTTTGGTTCTTAGAAAGACCTGTCCCCAGACTCCAGGTTTATTCTTTGCTTTTATCTATAGTCTTTCCATTAAAATGGCAGGTGTTGATAATTAAGTTACTCAAGAGATCTATAAATTAGATGAATATTAAAGTGCTTTAAGCCATTATTCATTTGGAAATACTGTAAATGTATAATTGTTCCTAGTCATGACTTTCATATTCATAAATTTACCTGTGCTTTTAAATTATTTAGAGAAAACAAACTGAGTGCTTGCAATTAAAAATTTTGGTGCTTCGAAATGAACTGGAAAGACAGAAGAAAGCTTTGGGACGAGAGGTGGCATTACTGCATAAGCAACAAATTGCATTACAGGACAAAGGTGAGTAAAAATACCATAGAAACAACATAACCCTTACATTCAGTCTTTCTTTTTTCTTCTTGGTAGGCTCACATAGTCATCTTTGTACAAATATGCTGATACAATTTTAAAAAGCTTTTGGGGGGATGCCTGGGTGGCTCAGCGGTTTAGTGCCTGCCTTCTGCCCAGGGTGTGATCCTGGATTCCCGGGATTGAGTCCCGCATTGGGCTTCCTGCATAGAGCCTGCTTCTCCCTCTGCCTGTGTCTCTGCCTCTATGTGTGTGTTTGTGTGTTTGTATGTGTGTGTGTGTGTGTGTGTCCCATGAATAAATAAATAAAATCTTAAAAAAAAAAGCTTTTGGAAGTATTTTGAAGGTGATACATACAAAAAAGTGTACAAACGCACACACACACTGTATTTCAAAATGAGCACACTTACATGAGCAGCATCTCTACTGCGAAACAGAGCATTACAAGGAGCCCAGAATCTCAGAAGCTTCCTCATCTTCCTTTCTGTTTAGGACATCTCCAGCCAGACTAACCATTACCTTGACTTATTAGACCAAAATTGGTTTTGCTTCATCTTGAGCTTTATGCAAGTAAGATCATATAATATGTACATTTTATGTGCTGGCTTCTGTTCAACATTTTGTTTGTAAGTTTCATCCTAACCTGCATATAATTTAGTCTTAGTTCATTCTTACTGCTGATAATATTCCATTATGCAAATATGATTATGAATTTTTTCATTTTGGCTTTTGGTAATTTCTAGTTCAGAACTATTAGATAATACTTCCATGAACTGTCTCACACATGCTTTAAGAAGACTTTCTTTTCATGCATTTCTGTTGGATATAAACTTAGAAGCAGAATTATATAGTCACAAGATAGGCATATCTTCAGCTTTAGTAAATTGTGTCCAAAAGTTTTCCAAAGCACTTATGCCCAGTTTATCTCTTCCACCCACCAGTGTATTAGATCTTTTGTCCTGTATCCTTGTCAGCACGTGGTACTTTTCTGTCTTTTGTATTTTAGCCTTTCTAGGGGTATGTTGTAGTATCTCCTCACAGTTTAAATTTTGATATCCCTGAAAACTAATGAAGTTGAATGCTATTTCATGTTTCTTGCTGAATGAGATACACTCTTCTGTGAAGTACCTGTTGGAGTCTTCCTGCTATACAACATGCCCTCCCCCTTGGCCTTTCTTTTTTCTTCTTTTTTTCTTTTTGGACAGGCTCTCTATATATTTTATAGATAAGGTTCTTTGTTTGAAATATACATTTAAAAATGTATTCTCCCATTCTGTGGCTTGCTAGTTGATTCTTTAATGTTGCCTTTAAATGAACAGAAGTTCCATTTTTTCAGTCTTTCCTTTTATACTTAGGATTGTTTATGTCCTATTTAGGAAATATTTGCTGATTTTAATATCATAAAGGTTTTACTCTGTGTTTTTTAAGCACTTTACTATTTTACTTTTTTTTTTTTTAAGGATTTTATTTACTCATTCATGAGAGACACACAGAGAGGCAGAGACATAGGCAGAGGGAGAAGCAGCCTCCCTACAAGGAGCCCAATGTGGGACTCGATCCCAGGACCCCAGGATCACAACCTGAGCCAAAAGCAGATGCCCAACCACTGAGCCACCCAGGCGCCCCTATTTTATTTTATATATATATATTTGCAGTTCATCAGGATTTGATTTTTTTGTATATGATATCAGATAAAATTCCTTTTTTTCCTACAAAAAGTCAATTGACCCAGTACCATTTATTGAAAACCTTTCTCCCTTATGGTGCAGGTTCATTTTTGTCATAAACTGGTGGCCATGTACTAATGTGTCTGTTACAGCACCTTCTGTTCCATGGATCTATCTACCTATTCCTTTGCCAATATTGCACTGTTTTAATTTCTCTTGTATTATAATTGGTCTTCTATCTGTTAAAGTTCTTCCACTTAGTTCTTTTTCAAGATCACCTTTCTTCATCTTGGCAAGGATGGAATGTTTTTTTTTTTTTTTTGGCTGGCCTGTTTTGGACATTTCATATAAATGGAGTCTGTGGCCATTCACATCACCAATAACCAGCTTATTCTTGTCCTTTTGCATTTTCATATGAATTTCTACACAGAAAAGAAAATCTGGCTAGTATTTTATTGGTACTACATATATTAAATGTAGATATATGGTAGGAATATGGAAATTGCTTATCCATATATATGTAGGGATAATGAAAATCTTTACTGATTCTTCCAATCCAAGTAATTGGTATATGCCTTTGTTTATTAAATCTCCTTTATAAAACGTTACTGAAATAAACTAATTGTTAGTATGTGGATGCTTCGCATGATTCATTGAATATATTTCTATTTTTTGATGTTTTATGATACTATTGTAAATATGTTTAAATTTTATCTTCTACTTTTCACTGATACACAGAAATACAATTAATTGTTTTAAAGTGGTAATGATTTTTATTATATGTGTAAGTTCCTACATTACATCCTGACTCAGCATGATTTACAAAGGCCTCCTATGACCCACATTAATCTGAATGCTTCAGCTATAAAGAACTTCTTTTAGTTTCTTATATATACTTTAGTCTGTCTTGCCTGCATTTAAGTCTTTGTTTAAATGTTCTCCAGGAAATTTTTCAAGGCCTCCCTTTACCTTTCCTCCTACCTCTACCCCCTTGGTTAGATGTACTACTATGTGCTTCCATAGCATCCTGTGTTTTTCCATTATAGCACTGTAATTATTGGTTTATCCTCTCCTCTAGACTAAGATCTCTAGGGAAGACATTACCCATGTACTTTGTTAAGTACTCTTCTATTCTTCGGGCATGGTACAGTGCCTGGGATGCAGTAAGCATTAAATAAATATTTATTGAATGAATGAGTCATATTCATGATTATCAGTTTAATGTCATTGGCATCATTACTAAAGAATGAAGACTTCTGTAGCTGCTAGCTTAGCATTCATTTGGGGAACCTGATACTCATGTGAAACACTATAGAAAAAAACACTATATATTGTTCGGCAGTGATTGTTAAAGCTATCTGCACTGCTACACAGCTTATATATTGATTTTTAGACATGAGAATCTAATGGGATAAAACCACTTAAGGTTGTCATGAGACATTGTGAGCAAAGTCCATTTCATATGGACTGTTGAATAACTCCAAATAACTAGATAGTTGTGTATATTCAAGACCTGCTTTAAGAGGTCCAAATAACTAGATAGTTGTGTATATTCAAGACCTGCTTTAAGAGGTCTCCTCTTCTGTGAATAGACATATTTCTTATGGTACTTTGGAATTTTTATTATACCTAAATTGCCTGCTACCTGTAGCTTGTATTTCTGCACATATTTTTTTTTATGATCATCAGTTTAAAAAGTGAGAACAGTATAGGGTATGAGAGGGCTTCAGGGTGTTTGCCATTTCCTGAAAAGAGAAGTAATAATATTAATAGTTTAATATTAATATTATAATATTAATATTATAATAATGTTATAATGTATCGGTTACCAAAAACAATGTATCAGTTACCATACTTACCACAATATAGATATCATCACCACAATAATTCTGTGAGGTAAGTACTATTATTATTGACATTTTACAGTTGAGGAAACTATAGGTCAGGGTCAGAGACATTAAATATCTTTCTTAAGTTCACACAGCTAGTGACAGATAATGTTGGGATTAAAATCTGTTGATTCCAAAACTCCCATTCACTGTATGATACTCCATTTTACTAGAGGTATGATGTGGTAAAGCCTGTGGAATGTATATTATTAATAGCATGTGGTAAAAAGATAAGGAGATGCAGTTCTCCCATTATGTTTCCAATTGTGTTTTTTCTTCTTATAATGATAGAATGAAATCCCAGGAAGTCTATTATCAGCCTGTAAACAGGTGAAATTATAAACAGTGATTTCTATGCCATTTAAAAGACCGAGTGTAATAATAATTGCACATATTTATAGAATACTCATTACTGTGAGGCAGTATCTTGTTTTTTATTCTTCTTTGGTTTTTGCCTGTTGTCCTATGAATTAAGGGTATTCTCATTATCCTCCTAAAAATAAATACATATTATTATTCAATTTACAGATGAGGAAACTGCATCCCAAAGAGGTTAAGTGACTTGCCCACGGTCACACAGCAAGTTATAGGGGAAACTGTTCAGGGTTACTGGTGCCTAACTCTGCAACAAAGGAAGATTAATTATAGGATTTTGTAGATAATCTGTTCTGGTGTTTTAATTCTGAGAGTCAAGTCAGAATTAACACTTTCTTTTTGTTGGTTTTTTTTTAAGATTTTGTTTATTTGACAGAGTGTGTGAACAAGCACAAGCCAGGGGAAAGGGGCAGCAGGCAAAGGGAGACAGAGAAGCAGACTCTCTGCTTAGCAGGGTGCCTCCATCCTAGGACCCTGGGATCATGATCTGAGCTGAAGGCAGATGCTTGACCAGCTGAGCTGCCCAGGTGCCCTGGAATTAGCACATTCTTATTTCTCCATTTTATCATGAAAAGAAAGGATGGTAATGCCCATAGTTAAATATATATTTGCCAGGATAGATCAGAATTACTAATTTTTTAACACTGACTCTTTACTGCAGGAGCTTTCCCCCAAGTCTTATATGTACTTTTGAGATGCATGTAATTTAGTATTTTCCTGAACTATTAGAACTTCTGGAAGGTTAGGATCAACATGTTGGTCTCAAATGAAAGCAGGAGAAAGAATGTTGCTGTTGGCTGCAAATGTTCTGCCATTGTGTATCTCTGTAGACTGTGGTGGTCAGCACTGGGGGGAGTGGTTGGAAAGAAGGGGTAGCTGGACACAGATAACCAGATCTTGGTGTACCGGTAGATCTTTTTCTACTTGTTAGAACCCTTGTTCTTCATAGTGATTGTGCTAGGTAACCAGAAACATACTTATTCTTGTCAGTTGAAAGAAAATTTGTGTTGAACAGTTTTCTTGTATACTTACATGCAATGTACTATTTAATGAATCTTGAGTCAGGCTAAAATATTTAGAAGCCCCTGAGTCACTGGTATTGGTAATATGAAGGGGAAAAAATGTATTTGTTACCTGTGCCTGTAGTTTTGATTTAGCATGTTTGCTAATCATATGTGAAATGATTTACTAATATGAATATTTCTAATGGTGTCTTACATATTATGACTTATCTTTGGAACTTGGTGTTTATCTAGGCACTTGGTTCTTGGCCCAAGAGCCGAGATACAAAGTCAGTAATATTAGTTAGGATAAAAAGTCAGTAACATTTAATCTTTGCTACTGATTCTTCTGAATGATCATAAAAGAATTACTTTGCATCTTTTTACACATGTGTAGTGAGGATAGCAGCTTATAATAGTGCCATAGGGATTAATTTGTGTAAATAATTAGAAGAAACGAGGTGCCTGTCATATATTTTATATTTTTGTTTATAAAAATTTATTGCAGCAGGATGATTTATTGGAAAGAGGCAAAAAGATCATTTTTATCCATGCTGCTGACTTGCTGAGTGGCCACATAGTCTGAGAGGCCTCATTACTCCATACATGCACATTTCCCCTTCCCATACCTCAAAGGCAGTGGTGTTCAACTTGTCTACTGGGCCATAAACTGATCTCTTCAGTATTAATGTTTATTAATGTATGCATTTTCATTGTTGGCAGATATTAGTAGTTTAACTTATGATGTTAATAAAAAACAGATTCCCCCTCATTAGTGTCTCAAACCAATAACCTTTCCATTAATTAATTATATGTTGGTTTACAGGGTCTGTTGCCTTAATTTAACCCCTGAATATTTGAGAAGCAAAATCTATCTAAATTAGTTTGCTTGAAATTTGGTTTTAAAAATGGTATGAAATGTTGGTCTTAAGAAAAAGTGTTTAGGTTATAATCTAAACACATTTTATAAATGTTGATAAAATCTAAGAACTCTTCAGTGGTACCTGGGGAGCGATACAATTTATAAAAGCGCAGTTCTCTAAGCTTTGTAGGAAGAAGTTATTTTTTTTAATGCAGTTAGTTTTCTTGATAGTAATAATAACATATATGTAGTACTTTATAGTTAGTGCTTGTACAGAGATTGTCATATTTGATCTTTAAAGTATCCCTAAGAGCTAGGTATGGCAAATATTGTTATCTTCATTTTATGTGTGACTTGGCCAGGTATGAACAGGTAAGAGCAAAGCTGGGATGTGGGCCTAGACCTTTTGTCTCTAAATTCTATGCTTTTGTCACTAAAACCTTGTAAAATACATTCATTTAAATCCTACATAAATCCTAAAAAGTGGGTAACTTTTATTGAAATCCCGTAACATGCTAGATATTTTACTAATGGTGTATCATTTAGTTCTTAAAATAGTCCTAAGAGAATAACTTTTACCCCTTTGTTCCAAATAAGAAAAATTGGGCCTCAGAGATATTTCTCACAACTAATAACAGATCCAAATTCAAATTTAGGTTTCTCTGACTCCAACACCTGTCTTATTATTTCTACTAAACAAAATATTGTTGCTTTCTGTATTGTGTGTCCAACAGGTAAATTGACTGATGGTTTGCTAGTTATACATTTGGCCTCTGGACTACTAGGTGAAGAACTTTGTTCTGCTATATTCCTTTTTATTACAGGATGGGTAAAGTGTTTTTTTCTCAAAAATGTCTTTGATTTGGTCACATACTAACTAATTACGAGATCTGAATTAAAGATCTGCCATTCTCTCAATTTCTCCCTAGAAAAGTCATTCAACCTTTTTGGTCCAATCTCCTTTTGACAAAGAAAACGTTTTGAATTATACAGTTGAAATTTCTTAAACTCTAATATTCTAGTTATCTCAGAATGATGGGATTGGCAAAAAGGGGAATCTGTTTACCTTTTTTATGAATCTCTTTATTTTTCCAAGTTTGTTGCCGACAATGTGTTTCTCAGCAATGAAGGTACGAAAAGAGAGAGAGAGAAAGATTCTCTGACCCTAAGTGTGATTCTATCTGTAGATTTTGATTATTAACTAGAAAGCCATGTGGTGGGACCTTCCGTTTTAAAGATCTTCAATTACTTTTGGTAAGCATGAGCAAAAGCAAGCACATTGTTTTAGTGATGTAGTGTGTAGAAGTTAGCTATGTCAGATTTCATTGCTTGATTTAGGGAAAAAAAATCCTTCTTGGTAATTTCAGTAAATAGAAAGTTTTGATCCTTTCTTGCCAAAATAAATGTTTTATAGGAAGTTTCTATCAATTATGATCATTTCTTATTGTCGTTTTGTCATAAATCTGAGTAAGATAAACTCTGTATCTAGTTCTGTTTAATTACCTTCTTTTTGGTCAGTATTGTGCTCTTTTCTCATAAAAAAAGAATCACGTAATATATTTAAATTGGGGCTTTAGTTTCTATTAAAAGATCATAGATTTCTATTTGAAATTATAAAAACGATATTAAGCATTATGTAACAATTTTCTTCTCTTACATCATAAGGTCATAAATTGAAAAATTACCTTACTGATTTTATAATTCATTGAAACGATGGCAGAGTTTAAACTTTATTAGCCTGTATATATGTTCTGATTTTTTTATAGCCATCTGACAAAAATTCCTAAACAGACTTCCTTAAAAATTATAAATACCTGCCTTTCAAAAATTTCTAAACCCAAGGACAGTTTTTCCCTGGGGTTTATGCTATTAAAGTCTCTTTACTTTTAGCTATTGACATTGTATGCAGCATGTGAAAGCAAACAACTTGGCGGTGGGGAGGACAAATATGGGTCCTGAGTAAAGCTCAGATTTTCTTTTCAGAATGATTCTGTTTCCGTGTATTGGTAATGATTTATTCCAGTAAGGTCTTAATTGGATTGTGGGGAAAGTAAGCTATCATTTTTTAACCTCTCTCTTTTCCAGTAGAAGATATAGATAGGCAGAAATAAGCCACCTGACAGAATTTTCTTGCCATCATTTTTTCTTCACTTCCAGAAAGCTAGGCATGACATTTACAAAAAGTTCATTTGCAATTAGATCATTCAACATAGAAATAAGAAGAGATCAGAAGGCATGTGAAGGCAATAGGAAGGACATTGAGTGTGTGTGTGCATGTGCACCTTCGTCAAGCCCTTTATTCATCATTTATGGAACACCTACAAAAAACCCAGCACCGTGTAAGATGTTAGGAACATAAAGACAGATATGATAAGTATACGACAGAGATATTTCAAAGATGTTATAGGAGAACAGAAAGTGAGTATCTGAAAGTGAACACCACTTTAAGGAGATGACACTTAGGCTGAGTTCAAAAAAATACCTGACGGATACTTCAGGGGAGAGGGTGAGACTTTGCAGATAGAGGGAATAGTTTCTACAGAAACATGGAAGTAGTTTAGAGAATTGTAGGTAATTCTAGTAAAGTTACAATTAAAGATATATTTAAGTAAGAGTCCATAGGAGAGGCCAGAGAGGTAAAGAATGACCTAGTCATAAAGGAAGTTTTGTTGAAAGGTCTAGAGATCTATTAAAATAACTTAAGCAAACTTCTCAAAACAAAAAGTGGAAGGGACCATATTGATGACTATACTACAAAATGAAGGTTAGACATATATTTTAGAAAGATCTCTTTGAAGAGTTGTGGATAGAGAACTGTTAGGGAGTTATTACAATAATCTAAGCCTTCCGTAATTAAAATCGAAACAGATTGGCAGTGTGAAAGGAGGAGAGAGTGTATATATTTTGACAAGAGACACTACTGTTCAAGAAATATTTCGATGATGGACTCTACTATTAATGGCTTGGTGGATTGGAGGAGAGAGGGAGAGAAGGATTTAGAATGGTTTCCAATTTCTGGTTTTGACAACTGGCCAGATTATTAAAGACAGATACTAAAGTACAAGTTGATATTGGGGTAAAGAGAGAAAAAGGAAGAAGTAATGAAGACTTCCAATTTTGAATACTTACCTAGTGGGTAAGACAGTAAATAAGAAATCAAATAAAGCAAATATTGGGTGGTGACAAGTCCTAGAAACAAGCTGTGGTGTTAGATGGTAACTGTGGGAGACCATTTCTACAGAGATTGCCGAGAAAAAGTTTGCCAGAGGAGCTCAGCTTTGAAGGTAAGAATTGCTGGAAAAACAAGGAATATAGCAAGTGAAAAGCTTGGACTTAGAAAGGGCTTGAACTGTAGAATGGAAGAGGCCACTGTAGTTGGAACATAATTTGTTAGGGAGAGAGCAGTGACACGTGGGTTGGAATGAAAGGAAGAGTTTTTTTTTTTAATAAATTAATTTTTATTGGTGTTCAATTTACCAACATACAGAATAACACCCAGTGCTCATCCCGTCAAGTGTCCCCCTCAGTGCCCGTCACCCATTCACCCCTACCCCCCACCTTCCCCCCCTTCCACCACCCCCGGTTCATTTCCCAGAGTTAGGAGTCTCAGAGTTCTGTCTCCCTTTCTGATATTTCCCACACACTTCTTCTCCCTTGAAAGGAAGAGTTTATATAAACGAAGCTATTTGCCCTATCTACTGAACAGGAGGGAAAGGCTAAGAAAATAGCACAGGGGCAGGTTGACATAGTAGCTAGTGGGTAGGACTGTGAAGGAATCTGATTGTTTCAGGATGGTACAAGGTGAAACAATTTTATTTGATTTAGAGGAGGTTTAAGGATTGAGGGAAATGTGTGGAGTAGTCCGCTCCAAGAGTGGGAAAGCAAACTAGTGAGGGAATTAGAATAGGATTGCCAGACAATGTGCCTGTTTGTGCTCTGTGCTTATATTTTTAAAGTAGAATCCATCAGACCGGTTGTATAATTTTCTCTACACACTTAGAGCTTCATGGGGGCAGGCTGAGAGAATGAAAATGTTGAACAAAAGTGAAATTATCCCTATTTTACAGATGAGGAAAATGAAACTCAGAAAAGTTGAGACTTAGAGTCCTGAAAGTAGCATAAGTAGGATTTTAGCCCAGATCTTTCTGATTACTAAGTAAATGGGCTTTCCAATGTAGTACACTGCCTCTCATAGGATCTGCCTCTTGTGTAGAATAAGGAAAGGAATCCAGTGCTTCCCATTGCACATTATAAGGAAGTGTATCAGTTCTTTAGGGAGAAAAAAAATTTATTGGCACTGAATTCTGTGAGGAATTTAGCAGGCAGTTTCTTGTGTGCAATGTATTAAATATCGTAATGAAATATAGTCAATTGCAATTTTGCAAAAGTTACAGCAAGAAATATCTATTAACCCTTGAGAAGGGCAGCATCATAAATCATAGTACAGAAAAGGCAATTCTGCAGGGAAGGAAACTAAAATAGTTTAAGTATATTGCATTTTGGTCATCTGACTTGATATAGAAACCCAAAAGAATGACAGTTTATTGGTTTTAACTGTAATTTTGACAGGAACTGGCCATTGTCCAGGCTGAGCCCAAACTCTCTGGTGAGAGAGAGCCCAAAGAGTCTGTGTTTTGTTTTGTTGATGGAAGCAAGATTCATATTCTTTAGCTGTTAGATTTTCAGGAGACGGCATTGACATTTGGTTATTAAAATTAAAGTGTCTGACTTGAGTTCTTGCTGAACAGGGAGGGGCCTCTTCTTAACAGGGTGGAATGTTAGTGTGTACATGGACAGAGCCAAACATTTCAGAAAGCAATTTTGGAATATGGCAGACCAAGCAGATGCATTTGCTTTCCCTCCCTCTCAAGGGTTCACTGATAAGGTAATAAAGATATATGCATAAAGAATAAATCAGTGGTGATGATGAAAATAAAAGAGGGTACCATTGGAATAGCAAAGATTTTGACACAGTTCTCAAAGATACAAAATAGGATTGTTTTGATGAATAGACTAGAGTAGAGAAAAACTGCAGCATGGAACACAAATAGAGGTTTCTGGTAGGGGCACCTGGGTGGCTCGGTGGTTGAGTGTCTGCCTTTGGCTCAGGTCATGATCACAGGGTTCTGGGATCGAGTCCTGCATCAGGCTCCTCATGGGGAGCCTGCTTCTCCCTCTGCCTATGTTTCTGCCTCTCCCTGTGTCTCTCGTGAATAAATAAATAAAATCTTAAAAAAAAAAAAGAGAGAGAGAGAGAGAGAAGAAAGGGTTCTAGTATAACACTCAGAGCCCTCAACATAGAATTTCCAAGTATAGAAATCAGGAATCATGGAACAATAATTAGGGTAGCTGGGCCTACTGGCTCATTTTCTTTTCTTGGTGAATTTGGAGTAACTTCCTATAATACTTGCTCCAACTGCTTTCTAAACATAATGGATTCTTGACCTGGTTAGGTCCCATTGGATGGGGGTTTGGCATAGAAAGGTGGAACAGAGCCTGACTGTGGACTTTTACAATTGACCTAAAGGGAAAACATCAAAGGCAGCTCTACTTAGAAGTGAAATGCCTGAGAGTAACACAATCCCAAAGTAAAGTTCTCCTTACTTGACAGTTGTGGTGGTTTAAACATAAAGGTACTACCTTCTTCCAGAATGGCATATATACTCTGAAGGAAAGCTTACCTGTCAATAGGACCTACCCACTTATACTGAGCTCCCATTCAGGAATAATGCCTTTCATGTAAGTAAGTCTTTATAGCTTCAAAGGAAACCTATACTAGTTGCCTATACTTATTCATGGATTTGAAAGGAAAACCAAGGGTCATCAGATATTTGAGGAAAACAGTATAAAACTAGGCCAGGTTGAAAAACAGAATAGTGGACCCAAAAGAAGCAAAAAATACAAAGAACAGAGAAAAACTTTAAAAAAAAAAATCAAGTTAATATCCTCAAATTTGACTTCTTGCCCCTGCCTAAAAAGGTGGAAGGAAATTCATTTCTACCCTGACAGTAAGAGAAAGCTGGATGGTGTATAAAATCTTAATAACTTTTCTTGAATCTAAAAATTAAGATTAAAGGACAACCAAGTAGCCTGATATATAAAAAAAAGATGGTCATATCCTAGAAGAGACAAGATGTGAGGACTGACTCACCAGTGGCAGAGCATGGAAGGAAGTTGGACCACTGTCTAAGAAGGCAGAAAAATTCAGTCATAATTTTTAACAAATTGTTAACCACTAAGTGTGCTGCTCTAAGACTATATAGCAACTATAGGGCAGTTCATACCTGCTTGCTGTTTGTGTGACCTACACTGGATATTTGTAAGAAAGTAGAGATAGCATAGAAAATGTAGAAAACCTCCCTTGGTGTGGTATAGGTTTGGAGGGAGGGGAGTGGATGATCTTGCTAGAAAGCATAACTCTTCTCTAAGAACAAAAGCATGAAGCCTCTGGAGGAGAGGCCATAAGCCTTGCAGTTCTCAGGGCACAGGTGAAGGATTGGAGAAAGAAAGAAGAAAACATTACCCTTGAGGTAGGGCAGGAACAGTATTGGACCTGGATTATTAGAAACCTCTTATCCCTAGGGGAGGGACAGTATCACTGAGAAAGCCCTATCCTGATACCTAAGGATATAGGTTCTGTTTAAGTCAAACGAGAAAAAAGATAAACTCTATTCTCCTCCCCAGCCAGGCTAGAAAGCATGGAATAATAAGCCACCGTATACTGTACCACTTGAGGAGGGGCAAGAACATAGTGTGTCACTCTTTAGGTGCAGGTTCACAGGGAATACCTAAATCTGGGGGTGGAACAGGTTCACTGAGAAAAAGCCTCCAGCAAATCATCTCCACCACCATCACTACCTCCAAAAAAAAGTTAGAGAAAATTTGAAGAATGTGTTACACTGAAGGTTACAACAAAATGGCAGCAACAAAACCCAAACCCAGCCCAGTTCCTGATTGTATTGACTCAACTCCCAAATTAACAGAAGAGAAATGCTCTTTTCTTTCTCTGTTGTCCTGTGTTCTCCATTGCACATGATGTTGAGTACTCAATCAAAATTTTTGAGACAAGGAAGAGCAAAAATGAAACAAAAAACCATCATTATCCCTCCTCCCACCACTGGCACCAAACTGTTATCAAGGAAGAAATTAACTCAAAAGAAGAAAAAAACTCAGCAATGACTCAGACATTGGGACTATCAGAGAGTTTAAAATAACTATGATTAATGTGCTTCAGGCTTTTGTGGTAAGGTGGATAGCAAGCATGAATAGATGGTAAATTTCAGCTGCAAAATGGAAACTATAAGCAACAGTGTAATGGATGTGCTATAAATAAAGAACAGGGTAACAGAGATGAAGAATGCCTTTGAAGACCCTTCAGGAGATGTGACACAACTAAGAAAAGAATAAGTGAACTTGAATATAGATCAATAGAAATTACTCAAACTGAAGTACAAAGAGACTCTTTTGGACAAGACTAAGATAATTTATTACCCGCAGTCCTATATTTTAAGAAACCTTAAAAGGACTTCTTGGGGCACCTGGGTGGCACAGTCAGTTAAGCTTCTGACTTGGTTTCGGCTCAGGTTGTAATCTCAGAGTCATGAGATTGAACCCCTTGCTGGGCTCCATGCTCAGTGAGGAGTTTGCATGAGATTATCTCTCCTTCCCCTTCTGTCCCTCCCGCTCTCATTCTCTTCTCTCAGTCTCTCTCTCTCTCAAATAAATAAATAAATCTTAAAAAAAAAAAGAAGAAAGTAAAAAATTCTTCAGCAGAAGGAAAATGATACCAGATAGAAACTTGGCTCTACAAACAAAAAATGAGATAACCAGAAATGGTTAAAGATATTATAAGACTTTTTTTCTTATTGTTAATTATTATAAAAGACTACTTTCTAGTACAAAAACAGCAGTGTTTGGGGATTTATAACATACATAAAATGTGTGAGGAATGTGAAAAGTGGGGAAGGAAAGAATTGACAGTGTAGTATTTTCAGTTTTTATAATCTGCATGAAGAAGCATAATAATATTTGAAGTAGGCTTGTTTATTGAAGTTATATACTGTAAACTTTGGGGCAACCACTAAAAATTTAAAATGGAGATATGACGGCCAGTGTTAAAGAAAGAGGGAATCCTAAAAAAATATTTAATCCAAAAGCATAAAAAAAGAGGGATAAAGGAACAAAGAATAGGTGGAATATATAGTAAACAACTAGCAAAATGGTAGATTTTAATTAGACATCAGTTACATTAAGTGTAAGCAGTCTAAATGCCTCAGTTAAAAAACTGAGATTGTTTCAGATTTTGTATTAAAAAAAAAGACCTAACTAAATGCTATCTATAAGAAACCCGCTTATAATATAAAGGTAGATAGATTGATTGATTAAAGGTATAAGAATGGGAATAGTACACCATGCAAATAGTGAATTAAAAGGAGGCCAGAGTGGCTCTATTAATATTAAACAACGTAGATTTCAGAACAATGAATATTTCCCGTGATAAAGACAGATTTTACAGTAGGGTGGAGGGATCAGTCACAAAAAGCCATAATAATTCTAAATATGTATGAACATAACAGAGCTTCAGTATGTATGAATAGTAAAAACTTATAGAACTGACAGAAGAAATAGCCATATCTACATTTATAGCTGGTAGCCACAACACTCCTCTCTCAGTAATTCATAGAACAAGTGAAGACAAAATCAGTAAGGATAGAAGACTTTAATAACACTACTAACTAACTGGACCACCCCACACCAGCAGAATATACTTTTTTTTCATGTGTACATGGAACATTCAGTTAGGCCATAGTTATTATCATAAAGCAAATAATAAAAGAAATAAAATGATATATAATATGGTCACTGACTAAAAGAAATAACATAGAAATCATTAATAGATACCTGGGCAATTTCAGCTATTTGATAATTAATTGTTCAACACACATACATGGGGTGGATGGTGGAGGTTGTCAACTGAATGTCATCTGAAATCATGGAGGGTGAAGATCTGGGGAAGAATTTTATTGGGGCTAAAGAAGATAAGTGGTGTTCCTTGCTTATGTTTGTTTTGGGGGCAAAGTTAATAATATGGATCATTTAAGTACAATTTAGAGAGCAAAGAGGGTACTTAAAAATATGTTGATAAAATTACTTAAGTTGGTGAATTTAGTACTAAGGTCTAAACTGTATTTCAATCAATAATGTGCTTCTTGTTCCTTCCTGCAGGGGATAATTGAAGTCCCCTTATCCTACTGAATCACGGTTTACAAAATTAAACCCCTTTTTACAAAGGGGTTTAAATCAGAGATTAGTGTGTCTGGATCTAAGACTTTTTCTGTGCTTTAGTATTTCTGGTATTATCAGGACTGGATTGTCAAGAGCAGAAGATACTCTTAGAGTAGGAAGATGTAAAAGGATTTTATGATGACATAAATGGAAATGTACGTTCCAAAAGTCGATATAAATACAACAATCAAGTATTTAAACACAAATACGAATCTCTGTGTAGTGCTAAAGCAAACACTTAAAGGAAATTAAATGTTCTGTAATAGGATTGGGGTATGGGGTATCAGTTAAAATGTGGAATATTCATATAATTCACATCCATGGAGTTGAATTTTACACAGCCATTAAACATTATAACTCAGACTATCTGTCAACATGTAAAAATGCTTGTGACATAATATGGAAAACTCAGAATATACATTTCCTACACTCTGTAATTGTAGTTAAAACTACTTATTTTTATGAACTATATTATAGTAGTCAAAATGCAGGTAATTTTTCCTGTTTTACTTTATATACTTTCAGAAATGTTGCATAGCATTTGTAGGTGAAAGAAATTAACCACTTAAAAAAAATAAACTTCATTTTAGGTTCATAGTATAATTGTGCTGACATTGTTAAGATTTCCCATTTATCCCCAACTCCCACACATTCATAGCCTCCCCCATTACCAACATCCCTCACCAGAGAGGTCTGTTTATTACAATTGATGAACCTTTACTGAATAAGCATTAATACCAGAGTCCATAGCCACTGTCTTTTAAAATGAAATTGTCTGAATTTTGAAATCTCACCAGAGGTTTTGGTCAGCAATCCAGAAATCTGGAAGCAGAGACTCTTTACTCTTTGACTCCTGCTAGAGGCTGGACTTGTGACAAATTGAACAAGTTGGGAGGCTTCTTCTAGTTAACCCTCCAGAATACTTCTATGTCTAGCTTTGTCTCTGAACTCTTTTCTCTCATGGTCAGGGGACAGGCTCTGCCTTTTTGGTTGTGATTGAGCAGTCCTATCTGCAGTGTTATGTCTAGAATTGTCTCCTCCATCTCTCTCTCTAGGAAGTGCATTTTCAACTGAACACCTCAAGCTCCAACTCCAGAAGGAATCCCTGAATGAATTGAGGAAGGAGTGTACTGCGAAAAGGTAAATGCAACACTGAGAATAATGGATAAGAGTGTTGGGTTTGAGGATAGGATTTGGAAAAGTAGCAGTCTATAAACGTTGCTGGTATTACTTTATTCCACACACATCAGTGCCACATTCATTTATTCAACAAATATTTATGAAACACCTACTCAGTGTCACACACATGCTAGAAGTAGTTATGAGAGAATCAGAAACTCGAACATTGTTCTTCTCATTCTTAAGGCCATGGAACCATGACTTAATGTTTGAATCCTCTCGTCTTCTACATGTAGTGTAGCTTATTTTCTTCAGTCATTTCTTCAGATTTACTCCTGTTTCGTGGTAGTCCATTAGGATTACTGCCACAGCTCCTAACTTGTCTAACATTAGTCTCTCTGTCTCTCCAGTTCATCCTCCATGTGGCTTATCCTCTGTAAATACTAGTTTTACCATATTTTTTCTCCTCTTGAAAAGTCATAGTGATTGTTTTGCTTAACTTCAAATAACCCTCAATAAATCAGTGCAATACAACTGTAGCTAACTTTAGTCCTCTACAACATTCATTTAACAGATGCTAATAGTTTTTATCTTTATTTTTTTTCCAGTACATGCTTAATTTGATGCTGCCTCTGTTCTTTTGCTCATGTTGACCCACTTTTCCTGGAAAGTCTTCTCATCCTACATTTTTCTTCATGAAACCTTAGCATTTGAGCATTCAAGAATGTTAGCCCTAGCAAGAACCATGGAGATCATCTTGTCTCATCTTCTCAATTTGCAGATAGGAAGGCAGGGCTCTGGGAAGTTACTTTGTCCAGATCACAAGGAAATAGGATTAGATCCCTTTTAAGTCTTTAGTACTCTTGTGTTATACTACTGGTTTACCTTCCACTTTGACCTACAGTTTTTCTGAATTCTTCTTTTTCTTAAATAGTTAACACAGTTGAGCAGGTAACTTATCCTATAGTTATTTTATCTCTTGGTCTTATTTCTTTAGTTCAAGACAAGAGCTATATCATCTCTTGCCACAACTTATTGTTTGTTTTTATTCTATTATTTTCCTAATATGGCAGCAGGCTATTTTTTGAGGTAGCTGTGAGTGAAAAAGAGAATATTTCTTTAAAATAATGACATAGGGATATTTCCTGAAATCAAATTGGGCTCAGATTAAATGAGACCTTAGTCTGCTTACCGAGCATCTCTAAATTCTGTACCCTTGTTTGTAAAATGGGTATAATGATACCAACCCAATAGAGTTATAATAAATAAAGCCATTTGTGAAGCTCCTGGCCTATAGTGGTAGGTGCTCAATGATTATTTGTATCCTTTACATCTCTTAGCGTGGTACTAGACACACACAATAGGCCTCAGTATATATTTATCTTGATTTATAATATTTGGAGATAAGTCAAGACTCATATTAGCTATAATTTTTTATTCTACTTCTGAGTAGAATACTACTACTGCAGGCCATTTAATCTTCCTCTATATTAGTTATGTGGAAATAAATGTTAGAAAGCATGAAAACTTTTTTTTAACAAATATGCTTTTTATCTTTCCTCATCAGAGAGCTCTTTCTGAAGACTAATGCTCAGTTGACAATTCGTTGCAGGCAATTACTATCTGAGCTTTCCTACATTTACCCTATTGATTTGGTAAGTTTCAAATTTTCTGGGAAAAAAATTTTTTTCTTAAAAGATGGTTTCTGTTTGAAATTTCTTCTCAATGAAAAAACTCATTGCTCTAGTCTTAATTGTATGTTCTGTCATGATTCATTCAGAAGCTAACATCTATTTAAAAAGTAGATTTAGACTTAGTGGGTGTTAGGGTCCACCCATTTGATTTTTTTTTTTTTAATATCCATTTGATGGTGGAATGCACTCAACTTCATCTGAAAGAATTCCAAATAATTTTTGGTGTCTTTAGGATCTTTTTTACTCAGCAAAATTATCAACTACCATCATTTCTGACACATACATGTAGATGCATGTGTACTGCTTTAAAAATATAACTACCAATTAATTTGTATTTATTATACTACTTAATAAATTCCTGGGGTAACTTTCAGGATGTGAAGTTTTTTAATTTAGTTTCTTAGAGTAATTGTAAAAAGTAAAACTTGAATAAAATTAGCTTGATGAGAATTATTTTTTTTAAAGAGAGCCAAATCACTAAATGAAAAGAGATTGAAATGACTAATTTTCTGAGAGGAAAGCTAATATGATTTTAGGTTGCTCACAGAATCTTGTTAATTCCACTTAAAATCTTCATTTATATCTATGAATTGGTCAAGAGATATTTTTGTAATAAAAATTTTACATGGCTTTTTGCTTGGACATGATATTTTAAATATTTATATATGAATATACAGATAGTAGTATAATGAATCATTATATACTCATCACTGAGCTTAAACAATTATGATAATATTTTGAGTGTAGGACAGTATTATCTTTGAGTTAACACTGACCTACCAAATTCTTTGAGATTTGACCTAGGGTTTTTTTGTTTTATACAGAAGAAGAATTAATTTCATTCTTTGGTTACATTTACAGAATGAGCATAAGGATTACTTTGTATGTGGTGTCAAGTTGCCCAATTCTGAGGACTTCCAAGGTATTTTATTTCTTTTTACATCTAAAGATTTGGTGTAGGTAATAAATGGGTATGTTGCAAAGAAAAATAGAGATAACTTGAAGTGTTGGTTGCCTAACACTTTATCCAGAGAGTTTTTGGACTTTTTGTTCCTTCCCAACTGAAAGTACATAAAGTCAGATTTTCTGATGGAAGACATAAGAGACTATTTAGTTCTAATTGTGGGAAAAAAATATTGAGTTTATAGTTTTTTAAGTGAGCTTTAAGAAAATCAGGCAGTAGGTATTTTAAGAATACAATAATCTCCTTATCCTTTTAATTTGATTTTTATGAAGAATTTGGATGTGGTTGGAAGCCAAAGAACAAGAAACATTAATCTGTTCTATTGTTATTTAGAAAATCATATTTCTGGTAACATGAAACCACTACCACAGGTTCAGCCTTTGTTATACTGTCATTTCTGTCCTCTTTCAAATAAGAAAAGTTACATTAAAGATATTATAGACTGTGATTCTTATTAATGGCTGTATTTTAAAGGATTAATATTTGCCTAATCTCTTTACCAGTAGGCCAAAGAAAAAAACGTATTTATTTGATATATTGGTAAAGATTTTTTTGGTATTGTTTGCAAAGTGGGTTCTTTTCCTTTAGCCTATACAATGCTTTGAGGCCTATTAAATAGCTTTATAGATTATTCCCAAAGGTGGTGTATTATCTATTTGGGAAGAAGTTATTAAAAAAGAGGGCATTACTAGTTTTGTTTCAGACCTCTTTCCATTTCCCAATAAAGAAAATGTTGTTATTTATCATCCTTTAACATTTAAGACTAATTTATTAACTCCTTTGGCCTTTATAACAGCCCTTATAACAAGTAATTGCAACATAATATGAGTGATAAAACAGGAATGGGAAAGCCTATGTTAAAGTCCTGATTCCCTTTCTAGAAACCATGTAGTTTGGAGCAAGCCATCCATGCTTTGAGTTTATTTCCTAATTGATAATATGCCTATTGATTCATGTCCTTACCTGTTCTACATTATTGTTGTGAAGATTAGATCTGTAAAAGCACGACATTTGCCGTATCTTTAATCCTCACAAAAACAAAGGAAACCTACAAGGAAAGTAGTTTAATTTCCTAACATGTAAATGAGCTATTTAATAACTTGCTCAAGACCTCAAAGCTTAGGTAATGATCTAGCTGGAATTTGTTTGATTTCCATTGTAAAATGTTTCAATCTCTGTAAGTCATACAAATGTGCTTTGGTGTTAATTTTAGGCAAAGTTACGATGTCCTGAAGGCCATTAGCACATCCTTTCCCTCATTTGTTCATTCATTCAACAAACCTATTGAGTACCTTGAGCCCTTGCCAGGTTCCAGGGATACAAAACATTCATTCACTGGTAAAATATTAATTGAGCACACTGACATGCCAGGCATTGTACTAGGTTTTGAGAATATAATGATAGAAAAAACAAGTATGTCCTTTCATGGAGCATACATCCTATTGAGGGAAACACCCAGTAAATAATAAGTATTTAACAAGTATTTCATAAAGGAACATGCTTTCATAGACAATAGGGGAACCTACTTTAGATAAAGCAGTCAGAGACCTCTCTGGAAAAATATTTAATAGAAAATTTGAAGGCTGAAAGAGTCCAACTCTGCTCCATCTGGGAGAAGAGCTTTCCTAGAAGAGGGGGCGGGCAAGTACAAAGTCCATGATGGAGGAATAGGCTTGATACATCTGAAAAAATTTCAGGAAGGGGAAGTATGGGAGAAAAGACCTGTATTTCGGCAAATCATGTAATCTCTCAGCTTGATTTCTTCACTTGTAAAATGAGGTAATATCTACATCTCTATTGTTATGACTGCATGAGATCATATTTGAAAAAGCTTTTCATAGAATATATTTATATAAATGTAATTGAAATTCATTGCAAGAGAAAGGAGGTTAAGGAAGAAAAAAGTAGGAGAGAAAGAAGGAAGGACAGAAAAGACCAGACCTATATGACTGGAGGCTAGTGAACAGGGGAAAGAGTTACATCAGAGGACATAGGAGAGGTCTGCCAGGGAAGTTACTGTAAGGACTTTATGTTTTATTCTCAGTAGGGGGCGAAGACCCTGAAGGGATTCAAGAAGGGAGATGACATGAGTTGATTTATGTTTTTAAAAGTCACTCTGCTTCCTAAATACAGATTGATCTGCAGGGAGGCAGTAAGGGATGTAGGGGTATCAGTATTGGTGATGGTCATCTTACTCCACTCTGGGATGTTTCTTGATTCTATTTTTGTTTTATATGAAGTGTTTTGTTTGCTAGTTTTTCATAGCTTTTGTTAGCTCTCTATCTTAGTATGTCCACCAAACTGAATATATTTTTCCTATCCTTTAAAAGATTAGTTTAGCGCTTTAGTTCAGTTGGTGAAAAATGAAATGGGAAGTAAAATAAAACAAATGTATAATTTTACTCTAAGGCCCTATTCACTCCCTATGATGTCTAGCAATCAGAAATTTTAAGAAGCACATGTGGTATGTTAGACTTTAAAATCATATGTTAGCATTCTGCAAGTTACTTTGGTATACTCAATTCACTAAGAGCCTTCCTTGTATGTATCACTTGCTGGGCCAGGTGCTGAGAGTATGCACATTGAGATGAGTTAGGACATTGATCCTACCTCAGTGAACTTTCAGTCTAGGTGAGGCCATTAAACTTGTAATCAAAGCGATCAAGACATATTTATTGATTTCATACTCTGTATCAGGCACTTTGAAGTTTATACCAGGGACACAGCATTCAAAGAAGTGGAAATAATCAGTGCCATCAGAAGGGGAGCAGGAAAACCTTCACAGAGAAGATGGTGCCTGAGGTATCTTAAAAGATGAAATAGTATTTCTCTGTTGAAAGAAGGGTAGAAGGACATTTTAGATTGGGCGAGTAGAGAAATATGGGAACATGGGACATCATGCATGGTGTTTCTTGTTTATTTAATTCTCACAGTTGTGAGAATTAATTCCTTCTGTGAGAGAAAGAATCCTACTAAATTTTCTTAAGGACAAGAAAATTGAGGCTCAGAGAGATTAGTTAATTTTTCCAAAGACTCATACTAGCCAGTGGCAGAGCTAAAGTCATTTCTGGTCAGCCTGATTTTAAGGTCCATGTTATTCCTGTCATGATGCAGTTTTTGTCCTTGTTTTGAATAAACCTTTTCCAAACTTCTGACAACTTTTAGTGGTCTGTAACAGCTGCATTCTTGGTTCTTCTCTAGTAAGGAACTCCAAACTGGTTATTCTCTGATATTCACGAGACTTTGCTGGGACAGACTTTCCATTGCTTGGGTTGACACTGTCTGGGAAACTCTACCGTAGTGACCCAACCTTTATTGTGCTTTTTTAAATGGGTAAGTTACTGGTAGAGTATGCCAAAGAGACCTGGACATGATGGGAGAAAGTTGTCTGCTGAAGGGTGTTCATTTGAGTTCCATTGACTGAGACATTTCTCGTAAAAAAAATTGTTTGTGTGTGTTTTTAAGTAATCCATAACACGAGAGCCTTTTGTGGTAATGAGACCCAGATTTCCTTCTGTGTCTGTATCCCTTTATGCAGGCATGATTTCTTGGAAAGGAGAGACCATATGTCAAACAGTGTCTCATTGAGAACATGGAATGATTCCATAGATGCTGTGGCAGTGATTAGAGTCTTAAATATTTTGTCCTGTCTGGATCAGTGGGTGCTTGGTTCCTTAACAAATCAGCTGCCTCAGTGATTGGGAAGGCAGGATGGTAAGAGCCTTTAGATCACTTATTATACTTGGATGCATTTGAATATTAATAGTTTGTCCAACACAGAAGTCGAAGGAGCATTTAATTTGTAATATTGTTATGGCCATTGTGGGTTGATGATATTTATTATCACAAAAATTACACAAAAGCTGCTTCTCTGAATAACTATCTACATTTAAAAAACAAGGAGTAATTATAAGGAGGAAATTGCAGATTTTTGTTTTGTTTTTAAGCCCCTGAAAACATTGTTTAAATTAGGATCTTTTTCACACACCTGAGTCTTATAGTTTATTCCTGTTCCTCCCTGAATCCTTCCACACCCCCACCCCAACTTCTTCTCACCAACAAACATATCATCTGTAACCTTTCTAACCCCCAGAGCAGCATAAGGAACACAAACCTCTGCTCTGCATTAGGTGTTAGGGACGTCATTAATGCTTACTGGAAAAGTACACCCCAGAGAGCCAGGTTTTGGCTTTGGCAGGTAAAAAGTCTTTTAGATCTTGGAATGCTGGAAACCTTAAACCTTTTGGTTTTTTTAGCTAAAGTGATTGGCAACAGAAAGTGACATCTGAGGTTCGTGGCCAGCAATAGCCATAATTAACCACATGAGCTCACATTTTCCCACTGGAGGTTCAGTGGTCTTGGGGTGATGAAAGTGACTTCCCTACCAGGAGGTGGTTTTCCTTTTGAGGGTATTGGAATACCCTTGGGCCCTGTAATGCCTCACCCGTGGTCCTTTTAAAATGCTTTTTAATATAAAGCTTCAATATTGGAAATCCAACACCATGATGTTTAACAGTGAGGCTGTGCCTGAGCACTGTGGCCTGGAATGGGAAACAACCTAGGGTTTTTAATAGGTGGAGCAGGGAGTCTTATGGTGGAAACAATGGTGAGTGCAAATAACCAGAATCAAAGTTGATTTCCAGTATTATCCAGTTTCCAGGTTTTGCTGTTTCTGCTTTAATTTTAATTTCCATGTGTCGGCTTCTCTTAGAGATGCCTTTTTATCTTAAATTTAAACAAAATTGTTTTGGTCGTTGAAGAAAGGTGCTGTTAGGAGACTAGTTTTTGTTTTTCTTAAATTTGCAAATGCAATTCCTTAGTATTAATCTTTTAGAAATATGGAAAAATGTAGATACTTGTGTGTTTAGCGTTGGCTAGGTTTTTTTTTTAAAGCATTCATAGTTTGTGTTTGACCTGTTTGGAAGGCTAATTAAGAAGCCTTCTACTGCTTTCTAGAAGTTTGCAAATTCTTTGCTGTCTGGCCACGTAGGAAAGGAAAAGCTTAGTGGAAAGCACATATAGGAAAGTCCAAAAAGTGTTGCATTATCCTTCATTACTGTAAATTGTCTTCTTCCTCTCCTCCTCTCCCTTCATAAGAAGATTCTTAAAGACCAACTCCTTTATACTGATAGGAATATTTCAAATTCGATAAGCCCTATCCTTTACGGAAAGCAGGAGATGCAGGATTTAGTGGCCTCTGAGGGAACTCACTGTCCCAGCTCTGACTCCAGGAATAGATATTTGGGCAGTGAGGGTGTATATACAATTCTACCTTTTACTCCATCTCTCATGGATTTTACCTATATGGCTCTGAGCTAATTACTTACACCACCTGAATCTTATTTTTCTCATCTCTAAATTGATAGCATCAGACTCTGTGACTTCTAAGGTTTCTCCTAGCTCTAATATTGTATGACGATTTAATTATAATGTGATGAATATACAGTGTAGTATAATGTAATTTTAGTCTCTAAGGTGGTGTGATACACAGACCTCAAAAGAAGTCAAGTGTTGTAGTCCTCAAGGTACTTGGCTGGGACTGGGGCAAGGGGGCATGGTCTCTAAGAACAATTAGGATTCTAGTTAGGGCATGATTGAGTAGTCAGTTGAAATGAATACTATTCCTTCCCCCCCCCCTTTTTAAAAATCAGTTTGGTTTGAGAGAGCATCAAACATTAGTTGAGAAGCCCATTCTTATTCAAGTGTAGTACAAGCCACCAGGAACTCTGTGTTCTTTGCTCTTACAAAAAAAAGTGTGAAGAAACTGAGGTGGTACATGTGTGTCATATGCTTGGTACATTCTAGGTTCCTGGCTTAAGAAATTGTTGTGTGCTCCACAGTAAACTTCTGAGACAGTATGATAGAGTGCTTAAGGACAGAGGCATTGAGACGGCCAATCTGTATTGTATTACTATATTACTTGAGGCAGATTGCTTAACTTCTTTGACCATCAGTTTCTTCATCTACGAAATAAGTGAAATAGCATATAAAAAGGTGCCCAGTTTAGTAATTGTTGATGAATTAATGACTGTCAAAAATAAAGTACTGTAGTCAGTTCCTGGCAAAAGAGAAGTATACAATGAAAGTTACCTATTTTTATAGTATAGTCAAAGAGAAACCAAAAATCTACCATGGTTGTCAGTGGTGGAAAATGAACTGATGATAGATGACTCTAGGGGCATTCATACAACAAGACGGCAGTACTTAGATAACTAAGTATAAGTATAAAAAATGTAAAAAACATTACTAATGATTGAAGTTAAGGTACCCTTAGAAATCAGGAAACACTCAAGCCAAGGATATCTCTCAATCATTTCAGCTTTTCTCTAGCCAAAGATAGTCTAGATTATGAGTTAAAATCTTTCAGTGTGTCTGTATGTGAACTTTTAAAAGTATTTTGGGAATACTATATACCAAACATTTACTTTTCTCTTCCTCCTGGGGCAGGCTTAAAACGTTTTGTTGTATTACTCTGTTCTAAGTACCTGATGATTATTATCACTTGGTAGGTAGTAGTAGCAGAAATGTAGATGTGAGTTAAAAATATAATTCTCTGTGACTTCTTAAAAGATAGATGCTTATGTTTGACTGTAGGGGACATACATTTTTCCCCAGCAGTTACTTCCACCTAAATTGCATAAATAATATATATAAACTGTGGTTTTTGACATTTTACTATTTAAAATATTTTTCCCCTCTATCCTATTTCAAATTTCACAGTCTTATTTATGCACTACTATCTTTATGGATATTGAGAAGGTACCCCATCAGGATGCACTGTGCTTTTTCACTTCACCGTAAACTTAATTTGTACAATAGTACAACTATATTGCTTATAAAGTTGTTAATAAAATATATGATGCTCATATAGTGCATTATGATAAACCTCTGTAACTAATTTTCACATCATATGATAGACTAGATATTAACTCTGCCTTGAAAAAAAGTGCTGAGAAAGAAAGTAATGGATATTTAAGTATATTAAGAACTCTTTCTTAAAATATATAAATGAAGTGTTAACCTCAGAACAGTAATCATTGAGCAATAGTTTTAAATATAGTAGATGAAATCTCAAGTCTTGTTAATATATTTAGATTTGTATAAAATTCATGTAATTTAAATGTGATTAATATTTTACCAGTTATTCTAAAATCTCTTAAAATTGATTTATTATGTTCTTATAGCTACATTTATAAGGTAAATAATTATTTTCTTTTTCTCTGCTTTTGAATTTACAGCAAAAGATGATGGAAGCATTGCTGTTGCCCTTGGTTACACTGCACATTTAGTCTCCATGATTTCCTTTTTCCTGCAAGTACCCCTAAGATATCCTATAATTCATAAGGGATCTAGATCAACAATCAAAGATAATATCAATGATAAGCTGACTGAAAAGGAGAGAGAGTAAGTATCTTTTTTATATACTTTTGACATAAGCCAGTTTGAGACATGGAGTATATTAAAAAATACAAAATGTGACCTAGATTGTGGTGATTTTTTGTATGTCCCTTGTAAAGTGCTCCATTTCTTTTAAAGAGAATGTGGTTATTCATTAAGATTATAATAAATCAAATCCTACACTTCTTAAAATTACTGATAGCAAGATTGACTCAGTTAAGTTTAATTTGCTTTTGTGACAAATAAGTATTATGTACTCAGCAGATAATTCATGTAGTACCTCTTGCCTGCCAGTCAACAAGTGAAATAATTTAAAGATTTGTCAGACAAGTAAGAAAAGCAGGTTGTACATGTCTGAAAAGTAAATTAGTGAACTGGAAGATAGGTCAGTAGAAAATATATTGACCAAAGCACAAAGAACAAAAAAGATGGATTATATAGAAAAGTGCTAAGCTTATGTAGTTCCCAAAAAAAAGGTCTAAGGTATGATATGTATAGTTGGGATTACAGAGAGGGAGAAGAAAGTACATAGGGTAAATGCAATATTTTAAGAAATGACAGAATATTTCAAATTTGATGAAACACCTCAAGCTACAAATTCTAGAAGCATTAAATACCACCCATAATAAGTACAAAGCAAACATATTTAGGGAAATTATAGTAAAATAGCTGAAAACCAAAAACAAAGTGAAAATATTAAAAGTACCTAGAAAAAAAAAAGATTAGCATCAAAAGAGCAGTAATTAGACTGAAAGCTAATTTCTCTATAGAATCTGTAGGAACTATAAAGGTGATACAACATTTTAAAAAGACTGTAAAACAGAGGGGCCTGGATGGCACATCAAACTATTGGTTTCAACTCAGATCATGATCTCAGGGACATGAGATCGAGCCCAGCATCAGGCTCTATTCTCAATGTGGAGTCTGCTTGTGTTTCTCTCTCCCTTTCCCTTCCATTTCCCACCGCGCCCCCCCTTCAAATAAATAAATCTTTTAAAAAAAGTACTGTAAAAAAGTACTGCCAACTTAGAATTCTATACTCAATGAATATATCCTTCAAATTAAAGGCAAAATAAAAGTCATTTCAGACCATAAAACTGAAAAAATGCATCCCTGCAGACAGGATGCATTACTAAGAGAAATACTAAAGGCAGAATAGCCTTTAGCACAGAAACTTGGAAATATTTGCAAGAAAGATAAAAGACAATAGAAAGGGTAAGTATAAGTACATCTAAATTAATTTTGACTACAAAACAAATGGTAGTGTCAAAAAATATGAAATACACATAAATAAAATTTATGTGGTTATAATGCATGACTAACACAAAAGTTGGGAAGTGGAAGTGGAGTTAAAACATTCCAAGATCCTAGCATTGTCTGGAGAAGGGTAAAGATATTGCTTTATAGTAGAATACTAAATCAAGGATGCATGTCTAATCTCATAACCACTAAAAGAATTATTGGGTACAAGCAAAAAATTAGAGGATATAAATAGAAAAAAAAATTTAAATACTTGAATTCAAAACAAGAAAAGAAAGGAAAATGAACATTAAACAAGTGCAACGAACAGAAGATAAATAGTAACTTTGTACTTAGGAACTGAAACTTATTCTGCAGTTACATTAAATGTAAATGTTTTAGTGTACTATGTAAAAATAAAGATTGTCAGGCTGAATAAAAAAACTACACTTGCGAGATATACATCAAATATAATGACATAGAAATATTGAAAAAGTAAGAGTGAATAAAGATGTATTATGCAAATATCCATATGAGAGCTAAGATAACTACAAAATGAAGTTTGAGGCATTTTAAATAAGTGGAGTATTTTATGTTAATACTGTCAATTATACACACACACACATATGCACACACATACACCTAAAAGCATGACTTCAAACATATAGACAAAAATTTACAGAATTACAAGGAAATCCACAATCATAGCAGAGGACCTTAAATTTTTTTTATTATTAGAAAAAGCAGATAACAATCAGAATCTAAAAGACTTGCACAGTGCAATGAACTAGACCTGAGTTAATGGGTAAAGAATATTGCACCAACGTCTATAGAGTATACATTCTTTTCAGGTATACATGAGACATTTACCAAAATTTGATTATGCTGAGCCTCAACAAAATTTAAGAGATTAAAATAATTTATATTATGTTTGCTGACCACAGTGGAATTTATGAGAGATAAATAATAAAATCCCCAAATGTTTTGGTATTAATCAGTGTTCTTCTATAAAACCTATAGGTCAACAAAGCTATAAAGGAAGTTTGAAATTATTTTGCACTAAATGATAGAATATAACATATGAAAGCTTGTAAGGTGCAACTAAATCTGTGCCAAGAGGAAAATTTATTTCCTTCAATGGTGTATTAGAAAAAAAAAGATTTATAAATCAGTCATCTTAAGTCTCCTTTTGAAATTCCCAGAGAAAGTAGAGTTCATTAAATCCTAAGAAAGTATAAGGAAGGAAAGAATAAAGGTAAGAGCAGAAATTAGATGGACAATTGAACAATGGAAAAAAAAATATAGGCAAAAGTTCTAACCTTTGATACAACTGGAAAATGGAAAAGCCCTTAGCAGGACTAATTTAGAAAGAGGAGACAGGCAAAACAACTAGTAAAAGTAAAGGGAAAAAAAGATGTCACTACAGAGATAGACATTAAAAGATAAGATCTTAGAAACACTATTAAGCTTATCAATTTGAAATTCAAGTACAATTGGCTACATTTCTAGAAAAACACAACTTTCCAAAACTGATATATGAATGATGGAGTTTAGAAAACACTGCACTAGGCTAAGGGGAAGTGGATATAGATGATTCTAGGTCAGTTATTCTCACCACTGGCTGCACATTATTGTCATATAGGGAGGCTTTAAAAATGAGCTCCTGACCCCCAGATCCCTGGCTTCTTCCCCAGAAATTGATTCAGTTAACGGGGCCCAGGCATGAAATTGTTTTTTTAAAGCTCCTGAAGTGATTTTAATGTGCAGTCAGGGTTAAGAACCGCTATTCCAGATTGAGAGACTGTTGTGTTTATGGGAATGAAGAAATGAAATATCCTCTACTATATTTAGGAAAAACTGCAAGAGGAGAGGCAGAAAAGGTAGGTACCAAATGGAAGAATTTGGTCTTGTATCTGGTAGGACAGTGACCCTCAGCTTGTAAATAGAAGGCAGGAAGCACATATTAAATCAGTGCCTTTTAAAAGCATTGATTAATTGATAGCCAAAGTATCATTCTCAATTTCAGAAAACTTTAAAGAGATCCTGAAATGCATATGTTTGACGAGAGGGGACATTGGTGTGGTTTCTTTTCTCTTTTTAAAGAATTGAGGTGAAATTCACATAAGATTATCTTTTTTGATATGTAAAATTAAGTGACATTTAGTTAATGGGTAAAGAATATTGCACCACTGCCTCTGTCTAGTTCCAAAACACTTCATGACCCCAAAAGAAAACCCTGTACTCATTAGGTAGTCACTCCTTATTCTTACCCCACCCAGTGCCCCCTCCCCTGGCAATGACCCATCTGATTCTCCATATAAATCGAATCATATAATATGTGACTTTTTGTTTAAGATTTATTTCATTTAGCCTGTTTTCAGGGGCATCCATGTTGAAGCATAATCAGTATTTTATTCACTTTTATGGCTGAAGAATATTCCATTGAATATATGTACCAATGTTTTTTCATCCATTCATCTGTTGATGGACATTTGGGTTATTTCCACCTTTGGCAGTTGTGAATAGTGCTGCTATGAGCATTCATATATATAAGTATTTGAGTATCTATTTTAAGTTCTCTTGAAGTAGAATCCTTGGGTCATATAGTAATTATATGTTTAATTCTTTGAGGAACCACCAAATTACTTTCTACAGCAGCTATACCAATTTACATTCCCTGATGTGAAGTGGTATATCACTGTGATTTTCATTTGTAGTTCCTTAATGACTAATGATGTTGAGCATCTTTTCGTGTCCTTGCTGCCATTTTTTTTTTTTTTTGCTGCCATTTTTTTATCCTCTTTGGAGAAATGTCTGTTCAAGTTCTCTGCCTGTTTTTTAATTGGATCATTTATATATTTTATTGGTGAGCAGTAGGACTTCTTTATTCTGGATACTAGATCCTCATCTGGTATATCATTTGTAAATGTTTTCTTCCCATTCTCTGGGTGGTCTTTATAGTTTAAGCCCTAAAACGATGGTATGTCTTATGTGCTGTCTTGATGCCTGGTGAAACCCAGAAGGCCTAGAATATCTCCCTACGCTGCTCCTGTGGATAAAGTCCCTTATCTAAATAGTACTCCTTATCCAGGGACCTAGGTATAGTTTCTTCTTATTCCTGAGTAATGAATTTCAGTTCCTTGCCAGCTGGGAAATTGTGGAAAGAAACCAATCACATCTTCCCTCAAGAACCAGTCAACACTGCATCCTTTTAATATAACAGAGTCTGTCTCCCACAGGCCCTGGCTGTTCACTATCATCCTTTTTGTAACTCCCATGTAACCCTGCATGGCATGTAGTGTCCTCCTCCCCTGGGCTGAGTATATGTGATTAATAAGTTGTTCTCCTTCTCATCTGTCATTCATTGATTTTCTCTACTGCTTTTTTATTCTCTATTTTATCTCTAATCTTTATTATTTGCCTTATTCTGCTAGCTTTGGGTATTGCTTTCTGTTTCTTTAGATGTAAAGGTAGATTATTATAAAGATCTTTCTTCTTTTAAATTTATTTATTTATTTATTTATTTATTTATTTATTTATTTGAGAAAGTGTGTGAGCTGGGGGAGGGGGAAGGGGAGGGAGAGGGATGAGAAGTCTCTGCCAAGCACTAAGCCTGACATGGGGCTTAATCCCATGATCCCATCCACTGAACCCTGAGATCATGACGTGAGCAGAAACCAAGAGTTGGGTGCTCAACTGACTGAGCCACCCAGGTGCCCCAAGATCTTTCTTTTTTTAATATCAGTATTTAAATCTATAAATTTCTACATCCTATTAATTTAGTCCGTTGTGTTTTTATGTTCATTCATCTCAAAGTACTTTTTAATTTCCTTTTTGATTTCTTCATTGATCCATTGGTTAAGAGAGTTTAATTTTCACATGTGTGTGAATTTTCTAGTTTTCCTTCCACTATTGATATCTAGTTTCATTCCATTGTGATGGAGAAAATAATTTGTATGAGTTCAGTATTTTAACATTGACTATCCTAGAGAATGTTCCACATGCATTTGAGAAGAATGTGTATTCTACTATTGTTAGATGCACTATTCTATATATATATCTGTTAGATCTAGTTGGTTTTATAGTATTGTCAGGTCCTCGTTGTCTTCATTGATCTTCTGTCTAGATATTTTATCCACTATTGAAAGTGGAGTATTAAATAAACTCTTGAACTATTATTGCAGGACTGCTTCTTCATTTCTGTCAGTGATTGCTTCATATATTTTGGGACTCTGTTGTTTGGTGCATCTGTTTTTAGTTGTTATTTCTTCTTGATGAATCAACCCTTTCATTGACCTTTTTTGCTTTTTGTAACAATTTTGACCTAAAGATTGTTTTGTCTGCTATTAGTATAGCCACCCCAATTTTTCTTTGGTTACTATATGCATGGAACATGTTTTCCATCTTTTCACTTTGAACCCATTTGTGTCTTTGGATCTAAAATGAATCTCTTATAAGCAGCATATAGTTGGATCATGTTTTTTTAATCCATTCTGCAAATCTCTTTTCATTAGAGAGTTTAATCTGTTTACATTTAACATAATTATTTGTATATGTATGTTTCATATTTGTTTTCTTTATTTCTTAGACCTTTTTGTGCTTCATTTTTTTCCATTACTCCCCCCCCCTTTTGGTATGCCATTTTGATTCAGTATACATTTTTTATTGGGTATACCATTTCCTTTTCAGTAAATTTTTAAGGGATTTTCTTATTCATTACTCTGGGATCACAATTAGCATCCTATAACAGTCAAGTATGAATTGTAACAACTTAGTTTCAATAGTATACAAAAACTCTGCTCTTCTGTATCTCTATTCTCCCACCTTTATGTTATTGTCAGAAATTATATCTTTATACATTGTGTGCCCATAATACCGTTCTCTTCATTTACCTATGCAGTTACCTTTACTGGAGATATCTGTTTCTTTGTACATCTTGAGTTTGTCTTATGTCCTTTCACTTCAACATGAAGCCTTCACTTCTTGCTTGCAGTAACCCTAGCAATCAGCCAGAGGTGAAAGCATAGGGCCTTCTCAGATTTTTTCTGAGTAGGCATCCTATTCTGAGCATGTAGGTACCTTCTATCTTCCCCAGGATAATGGGCACTTCTGAAAACACTAATATCTCAAAGAAACTCTCCCCAGCCTTACCTCCCAGGCTTTAGACAGTCTGTTGTATGAGTCTCAGCCTGGATCTTTTGCACAAGGAAGCTATGGGATTTGTTTGCCTTACATCAACAGTGTACCCTGCTTTTCACCTCTGAGTGAGTAGTTCTGACTAGTCAAAACCAAGGCAAGTGCCATGCATTAGTAAGTACTTCAAGTAGCCCCTAGACAAGTTAGGACAGATAAACACAATTTTTTTTAGAATAAAATCTGCTTGGCTCCATTATGCACTGGGAATCAAGGCCGTACAGTGGCAGGCTACATTCTTCAAGACCACTACTGAGTTGGGGATGGAGTTAAAAATAGTGTGAGTAGAAATTCTGTGAAGCTTTCCTCTTGATTTTGAGTTTCTTTTTTCTTGATTCAGAGGTCAGCCTGTTGTTGTACACTCCTGACTTCTTCCAGAGTTTAGTAAAGTAGATTCTAACAGTTTTTGCTTAAAAAAAAATAAAGTTTCTCTGGAGGGACAAGTCCTTAGATCTGCCCACTCCCCAATTTTTGCTGACATCATTCCATTTGTTTAATGATGAAAAACATTACTTACAAGGGATGAAGGGACCCATGATTTTAAGTAAGCATGACCATATAAGAACAACTTGTAGTTTTGAGAACGGTCACCTCTCCAAACCTTCTCTAGCCTCCATATTAAACAAATAAAACATTTCTAGTTTTTTGTCAAATTTGTACATGGTGATCTGACTTAAAATATTAGTTATATAGGAAAAGCAGTTTGGGAGCTTGAAGGAAGGGTGTCCCTCAAAATGGTATTATCTCTTCAGATCAGCTGCACACTTTAATTTGTGAAGGAGCAGCTTAACGTGTGGGCAATTCCAAGTAGTATGTCCGAAGTGTGAGTAGTAGCAATGATTTGTTTATCGATTAATTTATTTCCCTAATCAGTTTGGGAAGGGCATCTAGATTTAGGTGATTGTGTTACCTGTTTCTTTGGCAGCCACAAGAAACACGGGAATTTCGTTTTTGTGAACTAATTATTTTACCTCTATCTTTTTTCCCCTTTACTGAAACATATATTTTATTGATTGTAATATAAGTATTTTTGACATTTTGATATTGCTAAAAATGAGGTGCATCTTACAATTAATGGCATGCCATATTGTGATTGAGAACATTTTTCTTAGTGATACATACATTAATGATGCAGTTCACAATTGATGCTCAGATTTTATAAGCTAGCATATATTTTAGGTGGCTTTATGCAATTTGGTAAAGTATTTCATATCCCTTTTGAAACAACATAGATGCACAAATAAATATATAAATAAGAGTAAACATCGATTATGCTCATTGATTGAATCAATCTCTCAGTTATTCTTAGCCTGGATCATAGAAAGAACATATTAGACTTGATTTTCTTTTCTCCTGAGTGTCAGTGTTGATGTAAACCTTTCCAGTTTATTAGGTGGATTCAGGTCTTCATAGGGGATGGAAAACAGGAATCAAATGATTTATCACATACATTATATACTTATTGTAATTGGCCTAAGGAGTCTTCAGCCTCTGCCCTCTAATTACCTGCCTCATCTGGCTATTGGTGTGTGAGATAGTGGAGTTAAGAGTCTTTGTTAGCCAGTTTTGCTGTGCAGGTGGGTGGAGACTAGTTTTTCCTTTGTCTGGCCTGTTTGAAACACAGGTTTGGACTGATGCCTTGCCTAAACCACTACTTGTGCACCTGCACACTGTAAAGGGAAACTCTGAAATCTTTGCAGCATTCATTCTGAGGCTCAGACCACAAAACACGAAGGAATGTAACCAGAGTCCAGCCACAATGTTCTTTTACCCTTTACTTCTTCTTTCACTGAGGACTGACAAGTAGGTCTTCAAGTGATTTTTGAAATGAAATGTATTAGTCATTGTTATTGTGCTACTTAACTGTCTGCTAGATGATACATTCCGGTTGGATTACTGAAACAATCACTGAGCTAGGACATAGCTGGTCAGAGCATATGGTTTTTTTCAAGCCCTCAAAAAATGTCTTAAGGTTTTTATTTTATTCTCAGAAGGAGTGGTATAATTGGCAGGCGCTTCTGAAAGTTCTTGACCTGTCCACAACAAGGCTTTTACAAATCTCTAAAAGATGGTTAACTATTTTTCTATAATGAAATTATTGGAACCTACAGGCATGTTAATGCTGCTTTTCTCATTTCATTGATTGTTTTGTTCATATATTTATTCCATGGAAGATCTTTTTTTTTTTTTTAATTCCATGGAAGATCTTGACTAAACCCTAGGAGTTGCCTTTTTTACTGGCTGATTCTGACTTATTTTAGAGACAGAAATTTTAGAGTATAAAGAGAGTGTGATGTGTCCAAAAACAGATAATACTGGCCCCACATCATAGTCATTGCATGTGGACCTGATGCTCATGAGAGGAGGAAGTCTGTTTTAATGGTCTAATGCCTTTTCTGTGACTGAATGCATAAGGCAATCATACGCTTATATGTAGGAGATTGGCTAGACAGGTTCCAGTCCTGTGACTAGAGTCTTTTATTTTTCTTGCAGCCACCATGGTGTCTAGTTGTTTATGGAGCTCCCTCTTTAGCATAACTAGATTGCATTCTGCCAGGAAGGAAGAGACGGAAATTTTCCGAGTTGCCATAAGCGGAGCGATTGTCTGTTTCTGTGTTCCTTCAGCCTACTTTTTGGCCGGGCAACACTAACTTGTTGAATACATGAATGAGAATTTTTCTAATGGTAACTCCTTAAAGCAAGTAGGATACTTTGAACATTGCTTGCAGAGAAGCAAATTCTCTGTAGAAATAGTGACTGGCACTTGGGTTTTTGTTGGTATAAAGCTTATATTGAAAACATAAATGTTTTCAGGCTACTGTACTTCTGACTCTTCATTTCTATTTTTACCTGCTTCAGGCATACTTAACCACCTGTTGATATATTAAGAATTATAGACTCCTTCCTATAAAAATCCTCAGCTTCTGTTTATTAATCAAGCTGTTTTAATGCAGACAGTTCAGAAATGGTTGCTGTTTTCACTAAATGAGCATCTGTTTGCTTTCATAGCATCCAATTAAATCTGATAGCCTCCTTCCAGAAGTGGAGATTTTCACATCACGCTTCAGCTTCAGTGCTGTGGCTTTAATTTTCAACTCTTCCACTGTTTATCCTATAAATTAGAACATTCTTTATAACCTTTCATCTTCATTTTATTATAGGTTTTTGCTCAGATGCTGGCATTTAGAGCACTCAGTACCACAGGTCTGAGACCTTTAAATTGAACAATGAATGTGATAACTTGAGGCAGTGGGTGGACCAAATGCTTTGGTATTTTGATTTTGTTTTTCCTTTTTAATTTTTTCCTTGCTGTGTAGTTTAAAAGTATAATCAAATATTTTTCAAGGTGACTAATATTACTGAAATGAATGAAATTATTCTTTCAGATTTTCCACTTGATTACAGGAATGTACACTAGGATGAAAAATCTCTGTGTGTGTGAAAACTTTCCCAAATGTCTGTAGTCTAACTCCATTATAACTACTACCTAAGGGAACACCGTGGAACAGACATGAAGACAGAAAAAAAATGTTTATGTCCATGCAGAATTACAGATTTATTGTGTTTTAGCACCAGATGGACTAGAGTATTATTAAATCATACGCTTTAACCCTTCAGTTCACACATGAAAAAACAGGTTGAGAGATGAAGTGAGGTCATGTAACAAGTTAATAACTAAGCATTCATTTTGATATGGCCCACCAAGGAAAGCAAGCCCAGAAGACGGTGTGCTAACTATATAAGTGTAGTACTTTTAAGCAAACACTTGGGAGATGAAAGAAGTGTGTTTATCGGAAAGGGCTATATATGCGACTGAAATATACCTTTTTCTTATTTAGGGAAATCTCTCTGGTGAAAATGCCATGATGTGTATTCCTGTATATTAAGTAGAGTCACTGTGTTAAGTTCTCATGTAAATGTTATTTAAATCCCATTTATGAGTTGGTTCACTTGACATTGGTTTTTTTCTCTGAAAGGTACGATGCAAAATGCCTCTCTTTTCTCTCTTGCCTCACTTTATTTAAATTGGATGGGATTTGTTTTCAGTTTTTATTTCTAATTATTTAAGGCTTTGAAGTTATATGGGCTTCATCTTTTATCACTGAGCAGCTGTGAAATGTCCTCTTTGAGTCTTGGTTTGCCTGATATAGTACCTATGCCACTAGGTTGTTAGAATTAAAGTAAGCACGGTGTTTGGCACATAGAAAATATTCAATAAAATCTATAGCTACTATTATGTATACATTGAGCTTTGCAACAGGAATTCCAGGCAGCCATGTAATTTTTTTTTTATGAAATGTAGATGCTAAAAGGAAAGGTGGGCCTAAGGAAATGTTGAGGAAAATTGAAAATCCACCTAGTGGTATAGCAGTAGGTTTTCTTTTATAATAATACCATGAGGTACACATCATCCTTTTTAGTCAATGACATCAATGCAAAGGACTCATGAGATTTTCCACAGTGCAGGGGAGAAAACTTCCAGGTCTGAAGACTTGTCTCTTTTACTTCAACTATGCAAGGAGGTCAGTGCCTGTTATCCACTAATGAGTCAAACAAGTGTCTGTATCTTAAAAGTTATCAGTCTAGTGAGTGCTGAAGCCCTTATTCTCAAATTGGTTCCCGGCCTGACCTGCTATTCACTTTTTTCGTCTTATCCCAGTTCCCTCTCAATTCATAACCTATGTTTCAGTCTAACTGTTGGTTTCCAGATATATTACATTGTTTTTCATTTTGATACTCTTTGTGTTTTTCTGCTTGTCTGGAATGCCTGTAATTGAGTACATGAAACCTTTCTCTTATTATCTAAAACCTTTTTCCTCTTTTTTTAAACTCTTTTTTATTTCCCATAGTTTGATGTACTCTTATAGCCTTCCTTAATCCTGTGAGCAGTTCTCTCTCAGTAGTATCTCAGAAATGAAGTAAGTTTATGTATACTCTTCATTTAACAATCCAGTGATATAAGTGCTGTGTGCTAGAGTTGTCTGTCCTCTTCTTATCCAAAATATTTTTAGTGTAGAAATTGCATCTTACTTGGCATCAGCTTACTCCATTGCCTTGCAGAGAGCATTGTATTGTGTAGACACTCAATAAATATTTCTTGAAATGAATTAGGAGAGCAAAAGGGATGTTCAGTTTTTGCAAATGCTATTAGGTAATCTGACACTCTACACCATAGGCCCATAGTTTTAACTCTAGATGCTCTGGCCAGGACAATCATTATTTCATATGGTCCCTTAGGACCATGGCAAGCTATTAACTTCAGTGCCTGTTGTAATCCAAGGCACAGGCAGCAGTGCTGATGGGGTTGTGTTCAGGAGTGAGAGCAAAAAGCATGTTTTAAAGTGAGGAATCCCCATGGAAATTTAAGCAGGAGCGATCAACAAAATAAAAATGCAGAAGGTGCTTGCTGGGTGAGACAGGAAATGAACACCTTGTGAAGATTAGGCATTCCACTGAGAGAAGGGAAATGTGGGAAATGAGTCCAAAGTAATTGTGCAGCTATTTCATTGCTGACACTTGGAAGCATATTGTTGTGTGTGTTGTTTTTAATGAAGTGTGCTTTTATAGTGCTGATATTATTATCTGGATGAGGAAATCTTCTCTAGTATTATTGTCATCTCAGCTTTCTGCAACCAACTAAATTAAAATATAGTAATGTAATGGGACAGCAGGATAAAAAAAGAAAACCAGATGACTCTGACATGTGACCCTAACTTGAACCTACTACTTTTCTGGTTTGTAGTGTACTCGAATCAGACTGTAATCCTTGACAGGATTGGTGGAGGAGGATAGTATATTTAATTAATAGTGGACTATGTCATGGTGTCACGGGGAAAAGATCGTTACATTATTAGGATATGCAAAATCAATATTTCTCAATAGAACCATCAGGGAGCTCTCCAAGTAGTCCATAGATTGACTTTTTGGAGTCTATCAGTATGTATCATATGACAGTATAGATGCTTTGGGTCCTGATATGAATTAATGATTCAATCACCAATGTTGGTGTTATATTGAAAGTAGCACTGTTCTTTTCTTTAGTTCTTATATGTTTGATTTTTTGGTAGGCAAATAATGAGGGATATGGGGATAACTGTATCAAGCCAGAGAGTTTTGGAGTAGGTGATTTGTGGACTCTTTTTTTTTTTTCCTAAAGAAATAAATGCATGGATGGGGTACCTGGGTGGTTCAGTGACTGAGCGTCTGCCTTTGACTCAGGTCATGATCCTGGGGTTCTGGAATCGAGTCCCACATCAGACTCCCAGCAGGGAGCCTACTTCTCTCTCTGCCTATGTCTCTGCTTCTCTCTCTGTCTCTCTCTCTCTCTCTCTCTCTGTCTCTCATGAATAAATAAATAAAATCATGAATGAATGAATGAAATTGTGTACTCTAAACTTAGGAGAGGAGAAATTATGGCCTTCCTATTTTGGTCTTTTGAAAGAACTTTGGCACTAAACACGCCTTGAGCCAGTTTATTTCACCTCACCATCCTCAGCATACTCATCTGAAAATAAAGATAATGGCTTTAGAGAAATATGAAGAGTAAAAGAATTTATATAAAATTACCATTACATATATTCATTCAGTAAATACTTATACCATGCATAAATAGTAGTCACAGCATTGATTTCTGTCCCATCTACCTGAGCTTTTTTTTTTAAGATTTTTTTTTATTTATTCATGAGAGACACAGAGACAGAGACACACGCAGAGGGAGAAGCAGGCTCCATGCAAGGAGCCTGATGTGGGACTCGATCCTAGGTCTCCAGGATCATGCCCTGGGCCGAAGGCAGGCGCTAAACTGCTGAGCCACCCAGGGATCCTCTACCTGAACTTTCTGATCTTACTCCATTTCAGTAGAAATGATAAACTTGAGAAGTCCTTAGTTTTTAATTTGGAAAGAATCTCTTAAATAAATCACAGAAACACCAGACCATATTATGAGAAATCCGTAAATTTGTTTTTCATTTAAAAAACTTGCTTAAAATAGAATAAAACATACACAAAAATGAAAAGCCAAGCTACAAATCAGAAGATATTTTATAGCACATAAATTAACCAGGGGTCAGTATCTAGAGTATATAAGTAAAATCTTCATATCATCCATAAGAAAAGGAGCAGTCAACCCAACAGATATGGGCCTAGTGTGTAAAGAAGCTGTTATAGGGGATCCCTGGGCGGGTCAGCAGTTTAGCGCCTGCCTTCGGCCCAGGGCATGGTCCTGGAATCCTGGGATCAGGTTCCACATTGGGCTCCCTGCGTGGGGCCTGCTTTTCCCCTCTGCCTGTGTCTCTACCTCAATCTCTCTCTCTCTCTCTCTCTCTCTCTCTCAATCTCTCTCTCTCTCGAATTAAAAAAAAAATCTTAAAAAAAAAGAAACTGTTATAAAAGCCCTATATGTCTAATAACATTAGAAAAAATACTCAGCCTCTGGAAAATGCAAATTAACACCAGAAGAGATACAACCTGGCAAAAATAGAATGTCTGTTTTAATAACTAATTGGGTGAGCATTTAGAGGAAAAGAAGTTCTCATCCTTTGTGAGAAACAGTTAAATCTGTATGAACCTTTCCCAACAACCTCACTCCTGGTTATATACTAGTCTCTTGAGTAGCTTTTATATGTATGCAATCTGCAAATGTTTATTATATCTCTATTGTGATAGATAATTAAACAGTGTATCTTGGTTACCTGTAATCTGTATTGAGATTATTCACAATTAAATAACTAGCATTTAATTTTCTTAAAGTGCATCTATCCTTTTGTGGTAAATTGTTTTCTTTTCTTTCCCAACTACTTCCTTTAAGCTTGGGATGCATGTTTCTTCATATACAGCTTCTTTTTTTTCTCATTACTAACACAGAGTTAATCTGGGTAGTTACTTTTTCTCATAATTGATATCATTTCTGTATACCAAATCTTGACTGATTTTAAATTTATAGCAGTAGTTCTCCCCATTTCCTCTGGAGCAAATATTGATGTTAATAAGGCCTAGAATTTTGAGTGCTACTCATTTATATTATTAGAAACCTTTTTAAGAGACTTACAAAGGAATTAATATTTCCCATGCTGCTTGTTAGTAACTCTCATTAATGTAAATGATGGCTCCCAGGTTCATGGTGTGGAGAGTCTAGTGATGAAATCCTAGAAGTGTTAACTGTAGTAAGTTATAGAAATTTACTGCTCTAAGTTAATTAAACGCACCAATAAGCAACTGAAGCATTTTATTATTTTAATTTGTATAAATATAAGGCTGGTAAGCTAATGAGAAGTGGCAGGTCCCTTGGAGTTTGATTGACACCTATACTAAAACTCTTTTAAATGTGTAGATGACGCATGAATTTATTGAGACAACTTATGTTGTAAGATATTCCACACAGGAAATATTTATTTTTGAATGTGCAGTAGCATAATTTTGTCATTCCAGCTTTAAAAAATTACTTACTAGAGGAAAAACTTTTTAGAAGCCACCTCCTAATATTGAATTTGCTAAATATTGTTCTGCATGAGAGAGACAGAATTTATTTTTTTATTTTCTGGTTTCTGTGTTATTGTGGTCTCTACTTAGATCACAAAATGGGAGTTTTAAAAATTGGTTGAAGAGCAATTTGGTAAATAGCCTGTTATTTCCCCCTCAGAGATTTTCAGAGGAAATGATAGATAGTATTCCATTCTCAGAGGATACAGGTTAGTCACATTTAATTGTAAGAAGTTCTCCTTCATATTTTGTACCATTTGGGAGGGAGAACCTACCTGTCTTTTTAGTATGTAATTTGGAATAAACGCTTAATTCAATTTTGTACTATTAAGTGCAACATCAAAATCAAGCCTTATAGTATCAGAATTATAAGTGCACAAATGAACCTGCTCACCCATGTATTCATCAAATGTTTAGAAAGTTATGTACTGTAGGAGAGACATTGTCCTAAATCTTTGGAATACAGTATGAGTAACACCAAAAATTAAAACAATCTTTTTTCTCTTTAAAGTAAATAATTAGTTTTAAATCAATCCCATAAATAGCACTGAGTACTATATCAATTTATTCATATATATAATGCTAGATTGTTTTACAGAATAGATACAGACTAAGAAAGGGAGCATATTATCTAAGCTTATTATTTAATTCAAGAAATAACAAAAACTACCTTGTTTCATGTTGTTTATTCAGTATCACTTCTTCCCTTACCTGGTATGTTCTTGTCTTGTGAACACATTCCAGGATTAATTAGGCATCCCCCTGGGAGAGCAAGAAAGACAATTCAATCTGAGCAAAGAAAGATATGGCTGATTGAGGTGGTTTGGGAACATTTTCAACAGCCATTTTGTCATTAAGAGTAAAGGATTGATTTTTTTTAAGATTTTATTTTTTTATTTATTCATAGAGACAGAGAGAGAGAGAGAGAGGCAGAGACACAGGCAGAGGGAGAAGCAGGCACCACACAGAGAGCCCGACATGGGACTCGATCCCGGGTCTCCAGGATCACGCCCTGGGCTGCAAGTGGCGCTAAACTGCTGCGCCACCGGGGCTGCCCTAAAGGACTGATTATTGAATAGAAAGTACTTTATAAAGTTTTGGGACCAACTTAAAAGTTACTTTGGTCAGGATATCTATTTTAGTTTTTTTGGCTTTTCAAGTGAAAATAACATTATGCATAAATGACCCGGTGCTTATTCCCAGCAAAAATATGCTAACATCAGGACCTATTTGTTTGACAAGATTAATTCAGAAGAACCTTAAATAGTGTTTATCTGCTCAACCCTAGCCAATGAAATAAAAGGTTACAAATATTAAATTAGAAATACCATGATTTATTGTGACAAGTTTCACACATGCATGTGCCTGAGTTTACACATACATGCATATAGAGCAATATCAGATAATATTTAAAAAACAAAGATTTCTAGAACTTGACCAGTCATTATGTTCACCAGATATCTTTTGAGCAAAATATCCCTTTTCTCTATTGTGTTCCAAACATGTGAACTTGTAGAAGATACTAAAAATCAGGTTGACCATAAATACACTTAAGGACTGCCCAGTCTACTATCCATCTAGAAGTAGTATACTTACTGAAGGCTAAATTGTTTATGGCTTCTTCAGTTGACTCTTTTTCCACTCTAAACTTTTATAAAATATCCTGGGAATAGAAAATCCAGAAGGAAATTCAAGGATCCAGGTTGGAAAGAAGGCAAAAAAAAAAAAAAAAGAAGAAGAAGAAGAAGAAGAAGAAGAATGCACACCTTTGGAAATAGAAATAATACTTTAAAAAAAAGACTTAAATATATTCAGAATTCTCAAAGATAAAGGAGGAAATAGCATCCATAAAACAAGAATAGGGGGTTCTAAAGCAGAAATAGGCAATTGCAGCTTTAAAAAAGTAGATTTTTTTAAAGAAGGTCATTGGAAAGGAAAAGTCTCTTTAAAAAAAAACAAAAACCTCTTAAGATAAATACACTGGACACACTTAAGAGAATTTGTGAACAGTGAAATAGGAATGAAAACATCATCCAGAATGCAGCACAGAGAAACAGAAGTATATGAAACAGAAATTACAGGACATAGAGAATGAATGAATGGTCAACATATATCCAATAGGAATTCTAGGAGTAGAGATTAGAGGGAATGGCAAGGAAGAAATACTATTTTTTAAATGGCTAGGAAAAAAAATAGAGAAGACTTATAACAAAAAAAGGGGAGACAAATACAACTGGGTGACTCAGCGGTTGAGCGTCTGCCTTTGGCTCAGTGCGTGATCCCAAGGTCCTTGGATCGAGTTCTGCATCGGGCCCCTTGTGGGAAGCCTGCTTCTCCCTCTACTTGTGTCTCCGCCTCTCTCTCTGTCTCTCTTATGAATAAATAAATAAAATCTTTTTTTAAAAAAAAAGAAAAATCATAAAACATACCATGAACAATTTTTAAAAATTAGGTAGGATGGAATTTTTTTTAAAGAAATATAACAATTAATTCAAAAAGAAATGAGAAAACTGAATAAGAGTTTGTTTCGAGGACGCCTGGGTGGCTCGGCAGTTTAGCGACTGCCTTCGGCCCAGGGAGTGATCCTGGAGTCCCGGGATAGAGTCTCACATCGGGCTCCCTGTGTGGAGCCTGCTTCTCCCTCTGCTTATGTCTCTGCCTCTCTCTCTGTGTCTCTCATGAATGAATAAATAAAATCTTAAAAAAAAAAAAGAATATTTTGTTTCAGAGTATGGTAGAATAGATATGATAGACCAATACTGAAAATGTAAGATTACAAAAGAAATCTTAAATGTATTTATTAGTTAATAAGGAAATAAAGAATACCTAAGCTTGGGGCACTGGCTGGCTCAGTTGGTAGCGCACACGGGTAGAGCATGAAGCTCTTGAGCTCAGGGTCATGAGTTCAAGCCCCACATTGGGCAGAGAGCTTATTAAAAAAAAAAAAAAGAAACTAAAAACTGAGTAAAAGCAAGAGCTTAGGGTAAGCAATGAAGCAAGGTTTTGCTTTGAAGGCATTTAATAAATTGAATTTGATAAGCTAATCAGAACAATATGAAAACAAAACTGGTAGACAAACTCATTTCTGAACATAAGTACAAAAATACAAAATAAAATGTAAGCTGAATCTAGCAATGCAGGAGTCAACATTAAAAAAAAAACCTTCCACATGATTCACTCATTAACAGATTAACAGAAATATCATGGTTATTTCTTTTTTTTTCTAAAGATTTTATTTATTCATATATATATATATATATATATATATATATATATATATATATATATGAATATATTTAGAGAGAGAGAGAGAAGCAGAGACACAGGCAGAAGGAGAAGCAAGCTCCATGCCGGGAGCCCAACGCGGGACTCAATCGCGGGACTCCAGGATCGCGCCTGGACCAAAGGCAGGCGCTAAACCCCTGAGCCACCCAGGGATCCCCTGGTTATTTCAATAAATGCAGAAAAAGCATTCAATAAATTTAATACTTATTTAGAAAAGCAGTATAGGTTTTGATTAGGAGCATAGCTGTGGAACTAGGTGGCATGAGTTTGAGTTCAGATTCTTATTTATTGTATGTGGTAGACAGAAATTGAAACAGTACTCAAGATTTTCACTGTCCTGGTACATGCTCTGTATAATTTCTTCCCTGTGGATGTGGGCAGGACTTGTGAACATAATGGAATTTCATTATCTTAACTAAGGTCACTAACCATTTGATTTTGAGTTAATGGGAAGGAAAGATTAAGTGGGCCTGACCTAATCAAGTGAGCCCTTGAAAGAGCCAAGAAGCAGACTCTCTTTGCTAACATGCAGACAAGTAGATAGCCATGTTGTAAACTGCTTATGAAGCCATGTGGCTAACTACACTTGAGGGTGGTCTCTAAGATCTGACAGTGAAATCTAGCTGACAGCTAGGAAAGAATTTGGTTAGTCCTACAACCACAGGAACTAAGTTCTGCCGACAACCTGAATGAACTTGGAAGATGACTCTGAGCTCCACATGAGAGCACAGCCTGGCCAACATCTTGACTTCAGACTTGTTATACCTTGAGCAGAAAACCCATCCTTGCTGTACATGGACTTCTAACCTCCAGAAACTATGAGCTATTAAGTGGGTGTTGGTTTAATCTAATAAATTTGTTGTACTTTTTAAAGCAGTAATCAAAAATGATTATATCATGTGACCTTGGATGAGTTACTTGATTTCCCTATGCTTTATTGTCTGTAAGATGGAGATAATAATAGTACCCACTTCAAGGGGTGTCTATGTGGATTAAATGAGTCAATATATGTAAAATAATCTGCTAGGTGGTAAAGCCTCAAATGTCCTCAAATAGTACTAATAGTTATTAAAACTCCTGATAAACTAGAAACAGAAGAGAATTTATTTTAAATGCCAAAGAATGGTTATCAAATCTATAACAAGCTCTAGGCTTAATGGTGAAACTATTCCCATTAAAGTCAGAAAGCAGATAAGATGCCAGTTATTATCTTTACAGTTATCTTACAATTTGAAGTAAAGGGACAAAATTGTCTTCTACAGATATGAATGTTATATAGGAATCTGCAAACTATTAGAATTTGAAAACCTAGCACATTTGTTGGATATAAGATCAAGATGAAAATCAAGTAGATAGTCTATATACCAGCAATAACCAACTAGAAAATGAGCGTAATTACCTAGTAATATATTTAATAAGTGTGAAAGATCTTTATCAATAAAACACAGAACACATAAAACTGATAATAAAACACATATAAAAGATCCAAATAAATGGATGTACATACACACATGCTTGGTTTAACTATATCTTATGCTACTCTGATTTGTTATAACACTGTGTGTAATATTTTTCTTTAAAATTGTTTTTGAAAAAAGTTGTTTTTGAATTTGAAATAATCTCTTAACAGTGTATCGTAAATCTATTTTCTCCCTAGTTATTGGCAGGTACTATCTGCCAATAACTAGATAGAAAGGTTTGATCTCAAAATGGCTAACCAGAAGTTTGTGCAAATGATAATGCCAGATCTGCAGCAAAGAAATAGAAATATATTACATGGATTTTAAAACGCAGGTTGAAAATGGAAATAGTGAGAAAACCATAACAATCAGTAGCCAAACAGGGTTTGGTAGAAGTTATTTGACATTAAGAGGGAGATCATAGGGTTGGTGGGTGGGTAAAATGCATGATGGAGATTAAAGAGTACATTACTGTGATGAGCATTGAGTAATGTATAGAGTTGTAGAATCATATTGTACACCTAAAACTAATACAACACTGCACATTAGTTATACTGGAATTAAAAACTAATATTAATTTTTTTATTTTAAAAGATCATAAGCATTACTGTAATCTTAGGAAGATTGAGCAGCACTTATCTGGAAATATATCAGAAATTATTTTGTCTAAGAATGAATAGGATACTCACATTTGGTGGGGGGGGGGACTTTTGGGGGTTTTGTCCAGAAAATCATGGGAGAACCCCTTCTTGCTGCCAAGAGGCAATAAAAAGTTTGCATTTATAAATTAGTGAGTGCAAACTTTAATACAAAAATGGCAAACAGATGGAGGGAGGGAAGGGATCAGTCTAGACTATATAAAGAACATTTTGGTTCAATAGTTAAAAAGAGACAGCTCAGTTGAAAATTTGTGAAAGGATGTTACATTAGTCAGATTTCAGTCAAGGAAGCAGAATCACTGAGTGTTTGATATAAGGGATTTATTTATAGGAATAAGATACTACACAATGGTTAGAGAAGCTGGAAAAGAGTCCAAAAGGGGGAGTTGGAGGATTGAAGAAAAGTCACTGACTGACCCTTCAGAAGCTCAGTGCAGGTGGATGAACTCAGTCCAGGACGTGGGGAACAAGACCTATCCAGCTGCTCAGTGGAACCCCAAAGGAGAGCAGGTGGAGACATCTCTGGAAGACTGTTGCCACTGCATCTGGTAGTGGGCTTGGAGTCACGATTTGACAGCAAGGCCAGCAGATGGGAACAAAAGCTAGATGCAGAATAGGAGTACAAAGGCCAGATGGAATCTGTAGGCAGCCTTATGCCTGCCTCTTACTGTGTCTAAGCACTGTTAACTTCAGAGTATAATGACCACTGCTCCACTTCTGTCTTCCAAACTCCATGCAAATTTATCTTTTGTTCAACTCTAGCCTGGATCCATACAGACTATGGTGTTCTGCGAAATAGTTCCAGCTTAGCCAAGTGAACACAGTAAAAACCCACAATAGATATGGATAGGCCCTATAGTTTATTCTGTGAATACAGAAATAACTACAGACAGTCGTAGTCACTCAGAAAATTATAGTAGCTTTTGCTGCTTTGGGTACTGCTGTTATATATCTATATCTATCTATATCTTATAGCAGTTGTCACAGCTGTCACAAAAGCAGCATGAGATTAATGCTGTCATCTCCCTTATATTGATGTGTAAACTAAGTCACAGAAAGGTCAAGAAATTTACTTCTAAGACTGCACATTGTTATTTAGGATTAACAGCAGCAGTGTTTTGGTAGAATAATAAAATGGGGACATACTTAGAGACTGTACATACATATTGCTCACAAGAGGACATATAAAGATAAATTTATCATTTTTGTACTAATGAAAAACCAGAAAAAAAATTAAACAGCATACATCTCTCATCAGTAATGGAGTGAGAAATCAAATTTAGAATATATGTAAATAGAATAGTAATTAGGACTTCAGAGGAATGCATTAGATATTATGTATTGGCAAAAATAGTTCACAAAAAACGATATTGAGAGGAAAAAGTAAGGTGCAGAATAATATGCATGGCTCATTATTACTTATATAAATATTTGAATTTTAAAAGTATAAGAAGTGATATAGACAAATGTTCACCAAATTTATAAAGCTAATGACTTGTGAAAGAGACTATGGCAGATGCAGTTGCTTGTCTACCCACAGCCATTCTCAGCTTCCTATTCATCAGCAAATCTCCATTTTGCTACTCTTTCTCTTCATTTACTATATGGAAGATGGGCTACAGAGATGAAACCACTACTGGCTTTTTATCAACCATGGTAATTCCATTCCACTTACCAGTGATTGACTTTGACATAAAATCCGTCACAATTCTGCTAGTTTTAAGGGGTGTTTCTAGGAGTGATTTTATGCAGTAAGACAGACATGGCTAGAGTGCTAGTAATATGTGAATTGCTCGATCTCAGAACTGGTTTCATGGGAACATTAATTCTGTGAAAATTCAGTGGTCTTGAACTCATCTATATGAAAAAATGAAATTTTTATCTATATGAAATATTTTATCTATATTCATCTATATGAAAAAATGAAAAATTTATATATCAGGGTGCCTGGGTGGCTCAGTCAGTTAAGTGTCTGCCTTTGACTCAGGTCATGATATCAGGGTCATGGGATCGAGCCTCAAGTTGGGCTCCCTGCTTGGTGGAGAATCTGCTTCTCCCTCTACCCTTTACTCTCTCTGTGTGTCTCTCATGAATAAATAAAATTTTAAAAATGTATATGTCATATATATGTGTGTGATATATGACAAATGTCATGGGAGTAAAGTCCATCATCATCTACTAGATATTGTCTCCAGAAATGAGACCTGAATGTGTAGCAACCATTTTATGACCATGAATAGTTCTAAACCTATTCTAGAATGGCAGGGTAGAAAGATGGGAGAACCTGAGTCCTGGATAAAGTCATCAAGTTCCTGAGTTAGCCAGTTTTGGGACTAGTCTGTCTCCATTGTTCGTATTTAAATCCGTTGATTTGAGTTTTCTGTCACTTAAAGTTGAAACCATCCTAACTGATGTCAAAGATGGGAAAGTAGTTGGGATGGGGAGCAAAGGAGGCTCACTTTATTTGTAATATTTTATTTTAACTAAAAAATGCAAAAATAATATCAACTATCAGGCCTGAGTAGTGGATTGATAGTTATTTGCTTGTTATTCTCTAATTTTAAAAATATCTTGGGGCACCTGGGTGGATCAGTTGATTAAGTGGTTTCAGCTCAGGTCATGATCTCAGGGTTGGAAGATGAAACCCTGCATTGGGCTCCACTCAGCAGTGAGTTTGCTTCCCCTCCCTCTCTCCCTTTTCCTCTCCCTCTACCTCCCCCACCACCACTCGCAGACACTCTCACTCTGAAATAAATAAGTCTTTTTTTAAAAAAAACTTTAAAAATAGGGGCACTTGGGTGGCTGAATTGTTTAAATATCAGACTCTTGATTTTGGCTCAGGTCATGATCTCAGGGTCATGGGATCAAGCCCCCATGTCCAGCTCTGCGCTCAGCACAAAGTCGACATGTCTCTCTCTCTTTGCTCCCCCTATCCCATTCTCTCTCTCTCTCTCTCATAAATAAATAAAATCTTTAAAGAAAATCTTTAAAAATTAAAAGAAAGAAAAGGTGACAGATGAATTGTATAAACATCAGGAACAAAGATGTGGGAATGGTTACTGTAAGTTGAGAAACAGCTGGGAAATATTTCTTGGAAAATGAATCAAGAACCAATTTGTATTTATTTAATAAATACTTACAGGGTTTTTACTGTGTGTAAGCAACTATGACATTGAGTTTGGGACTTATATTTGAAATCGCTTTTTTGTTTTGTTTTGGTAAAGAGCATCTTAATATATTGGTTCGTGTCTTCAGTGTGCTGTAGGATAACTTCCTATATGTCTACACTAAAGTTTACATTTTATTTTTACTTATCTAAAATCTACATTCTAAATTAGATCACTTCCAACATTATATCCAAATTTGGTAAAAAAAAAAAAAAAAGGCTACATAACCATATTTTGCATGATTTAAAAAACATGTCTGTCCCCATCATTGGCTGGGTAAAATTCATAAAACAAATTTTATTCTTACCTATGGTAGGAGACTAATCAGAACCCTCTCCTCTAAATTATGTCATTTTTTCTTGGGATAGTGATTGTACGGAATTCTTAAATTATGGCATATATGTGTATCTGATTCTAGGATGTAATAATTTAAAGAAAACCAATTGCAGCTGAAAGTTTAGACATACCTCAGAGATGTCGGTTTTGTCTCAGACCACAGCAACAAAGCAAATAACATAATAGAGCAAGTGAAGTGAATTTTTTGGCTTCTCAGTGCATATAAAAGTTATGTTTACACCACTGTAGCCTATTAATTGTGCAACAGCATTATATCTAAAAAAATGTATATACTTTAATTTAAAAAACTTTATTGCTGGGACACCTGGGTGGCTCAGCAGTTGAGCGTCTGTCTGCCTGTGGCCCAGGGCATGATCCCACGGTCCCAGGATCAAGTCCCACATCAGGCTCCCTGCATGGAGGCTGCTTCTCCTTCTGCTCTGTCTCTGACTCTCTCTTTCTGTGTGAGAGAGATTTAAAGATTATTCATTTGTTACTCTCTCATGAATAAATAAAATCTTTTAAGAAATAAAAAATAAAAACTTTATTGCTAAAAATGTTAACCATCATCTGAGCTTTCAGTGAGTTGTTATCACTGATCACACATTACCATAACAAATGTAATGATATGAAAATGTTTGAAATATTGTATGAATTACCAAAATGTGATACAAGTGAGCAAATACTACTGGAAAATTGATATCAACAGACTTGCTCCACACAGCTTTGCCACAAACCTTCAATTTGTAAAGAAAGGAAGGAAAGGAAAGGAAGTACCTATGAAGCACAGTAAAGTGAGGCGTGTATATATCAACCTTGGTGTAAGACCTGAGTTAGCTCTCCTCCTTCTCACTCTAATCCTGGTCAAGTAATCTTGGTCACTCTCCAAGCTTTAGTCTGAGGAAAGAATATCAGTTTGAGGTTTGTCTGTATGTAATGGAAACCTTAAATTAACAATGACTTAAACATATAAAGTTTTATTATTGCACATAAAAATCCAGGGATCAGTAATCCAGGACTGGAATGGCAGTTCCATAAAAGCTTCAGAAAATCCAGGCTCCTTGAAGCTCTCTTCTCTGCCATCCCTAGGGTGTGGCCCTCATCGTACCAGGATGGCTGTTGGAATGCCAGTCATTATTCAACCATCAGGAAAATGAACACTCTTTCCTCCTCAAAGGACTTTCATGTTCTCCAGCCTAAACAAGAGTTTGAGAAATCTGTTTCTTTTGAATGCAAGGAGGCTATAGAGGTGTACAGAAAAGTAACAGAGGAAACAGTATGGGAAATCATCCAAGAAATAATGTGAAAAGATTCCAGTAATTGAAAGACTTGATTTCAGATTGAATGAACCCACTGAGCACCCAGCACTGTGATATTTTAAAATGCTGGAGGTAAAGTGAAGATCCTAAAAGCTTGCAAACGGGGATCAATACATAAAAAAGAGGAGTTATAGTGTCTGACTGCTCAAAGGCAACACTGAAAACTACAAACCAGTGGGATATGCCCTCAAACGAACATGGGAGAGTTATTTCTATGACCTAGATTTATATATCTGCCAGGCCATCAATCAAATATAAGACTAGAAAAAACTTTTCAGACGTGAAAGTCCTTTAAAAAAACCTACACCTACGCCTTTTCCTAAGGAGCTCCTGGAAGATATGCTCTATTAATATAAGAAAATAAAGCAAGTAAAAGGAAAATATCATTTAAGGAAAAGAAGGGATCTCAGGACAATGGTGAAGGGAAATCGTAGGTCAGCTTTTCAACTGGCCTAGTGAGCAGGAGAACTAAAGACTCCAAGAAAGAGTTGAAACAAGTATCTGATAATATTTAACTATATCAAGAGAGAATTTCCATGGCTTCCAGGAGTCAGAGACTGAATTAGTAAGAGGTATACATCAATAAATTTAGCAAATGAACTAACTAGATAGTTATTAACTCCAGGAAGAACCAAGTTTAAAAGAAGGAAAATGTCAATATTATACATTATGTAGCTTAGCTCAAAATAATAATTATGTGCTTTTGATGCTGTATTACATACTGATTTAACCAAAAATTGTGGTGTTGACCCTGTTGAGAGAATGGGAGGAAGAGGAAATGTGGGTGCTTGGGGATGAGATAGAGAAGCAACGTTAAGAGAGCGCTAAATCCTCATCTTCCCCAGCAGGTTGTCAATAGATTATTATTTTTTTCAAGATTTTATTATTTATTTATTCATGCGAGATACAGAAAGAGAGGCAGAGACATAGGCAGAGGGAGAAGCAGGCTCCCTGTGGGGAGTCTGATGTGTTACTCTATCCCAGGACCCCGGGATCATGACCTGAGCCAAAGGCAGATGTTCAACCACTGAGCCACCCAGGCATCCCAAGAGATTATTTTTTAAACCATAGAATCAAGAAACAGGAATATGGGATATTAATTAGATATATGTAGGGTAAATACCACGGGGAAAAAGCAGCTTAAAGTGTTGAGAATAATTGGCTCTGGGATCTAGGAACTGAGCTAGAGTTAAGGTGTTAGCTTATAAGCATGGAAAGTAATGTTTTTACTATCAGGTTTCTAGAGAAATTTAGCATTTTAAACCATATATAAATGTTATTTTAATAAAAATAAACATTAATTTTCATGTGCTTCATTTATATAAAACATTTTTATTTGTAAACCAATTTAATACAATTCAGTGAACTTTTATTCAGTGCCTGTTAGATTATTATACAAGAGAGAGAGATGTAAATATGTGATTTTAAAACAAAGCTCCCAAATGATGGATAAACATTGATATATCATATGGAAGCACCATCAATTCTGATTTGGGAATTGGGAAAACCTAGAGTAGATAGAGGCTTTGCATTGGGCCTCAAAGGATGTGAGGAATTTGAATGGGAGATTAAATGCCAGCTGTGACAAGTGTTGTCGGGTCCCACCATGACTGGAAAAGTAAATGTGTGTAGGAAAGAAGTCTGGTAGAGCTGTGGGAGGCTGTGTTGACTTCTCTGCCTTTCCTAGACATTTCTATTAGTCATATTTTCCTGAGGATTTACTCCTCCCTGCCCTATCACCCAGACACTCTTAATTTTAGTATTGACTTTACCATACTGGGTTAGGTGATGGTTCTCTCTCTCTCTTGGCACCCCACCTCTTAAACTTTTGGTCTAATTTAGAGAAGGATAAGGGAAGGGAAAAGAAAATTTTGGCTTTCACCTGGATAAAGATTCCTGAATGTAAAGATAGGAACTCTCTTCCCTGACCTCATAGGCAGCTAGATATGGCTGTGACCTTTTTTGAGGCCCTGAGATGAAACAGTCACTTTTGCAGTTTGGGCATTATTCTTAGAACCCTTGAGACTAATATAGGATATATCTAATTATTTGCAAAGAAATGTAATAATTTCATATCTAGAAAATAATTTATTCCTGTTATTTGTCAAAAGTGCTTTTCAGAAGTAATTGGGCAAGTTGTGTGTGTGTGTGTGTGTGTATGACATCCTCCAAATTTAGCTTTTTGTGTTCTGGATTTGTTTTATATTGTTGAGTCCATGAGAGGAAAGGCTGACTTAGAACTAAATAGCAGAGCTAAACCATATGTTTTATACCAAATTAGAAACAGGTGAAGGTTGTTAAATCCGGCAAGCGCTTACAAAAGCTTTAGACTCAAGTTTGTATTAAAGGCAGGTGGTTATATGTACAATAAAAAGCAGTCACCAGCACACCAGCTTATTGATACATATGTGATTGATCTTTTTGGATAAAAACAAGGAGGAGTTAATAAATCACTGCACATAGCTATAAAGATGTTTGGGCTTGAAAGCCTAGCCTGTAAGAGCAAACGTGGACCCTAAAGGAAATTTATGAAGCATAGATCCTTTTAGCTTTACTTAACAGCTAACATCTGACTGACCCAGGGGGACCATGGAAATTTATTGCTGGGCCATTCAAATATTTAAGCTGTTGTGTGATGTAGAACAGGTAAAGATTAGCCCAATAACAAATATGAGGCTATAAAATAAAATGAGATTTCGATGACTTGTAAGTACTTGTCAGAGGTCAGCTCTAAATGACTGGTCAGAAATGGAGAAAACTTGTTGATAATTAAAACAGATTGATTATGACAACCTAGATGTTAGCATTGGTTGCTGTCAGATCGATGATCCTTGGAGTTTCCTCTTGTGAAATCCGTACTTAAACAGAATGACTTTTAGGGGCCACTAAATTGTCTTTTTGTGTAAAATGATGAATTGATTCCTTTTGCAATTTCAGAATTGAAATATGTCTTTCTCAAATATATTCTAAATATATGGAATTCCTAGATAGCATATTCACTTTGGAAAGCTCACTTTAGTTATGTATGTAATTTTAAACTTTGACATCTAGAAAACAGGTAGAAGTTTTAGGCTTTATGGTAAATGATCTAAAATTAAGCTTTAAAACTTAAGAAGTTAACAAGTTTATGTACACAATTATTGAAAAATCAGTTCAGTGGATATTTCAAACACTTATGGGTTTATTTCCATATTTTTTATCCACCTTCCTTTATGTATAAATCCCCAAAGTAATAAATATATGTAATGTTGTTACTAGGTCTTTAGAAGTTACGTTTTGGATTTTATTTTTTTTTTATTTTTTTTTCGTTTTGGATTTTAATGAGGTCTATAGTTATTGGTGTTAACAATCTCTGCCTTTTCGACTTAGCTGTAAACCCAAAATGTTGTCATATAAAAGCTAGATTTGGTGGTTTTCAAGGTGCCAGCTTATCCACTCAGTTGATGAATTTGCTAATTAATTCATGAACATCTGATTTGTGAGATGAAAAAGTCTCATGAGTTTTTATAGAATTCTTGAGTAAATGACGTTAACAAAATAACACAAATTTACAAAATGGTTTTATTAATTACTAGATGGGGAGAGTGGTGTAGAATTAAAAGTGTAGATTAGGAGTCAAACAGGCATGGGTTGGAATTGTAGCTCTACCACTCCATCTATATACACTCCTCCATCCATTCCACAAGCAAATATATACCAGATGCTATGCTCTAGGAACTGGGATACAATATTAAGACTTAACCTCACAGTTTTCATTCTTATGAAAGATTCAAAGGAATAAACAAGCAATTACAATATAATCTAAAAGGTACTGTGTTAGTGTACAGGGTTCTGTGAGGACATAACTAATCCAAACTCTAGGAAGGGGTGAGGTGGAGTAGAGTGGGATTGGTGGTTGTAGTTGAATGTTAAGAAAGACTGTGTAACTATGGGTACCTCAGTAGTGCCTATAGGACAGTCATGTTGTATGGATAACAAATGCTGAATGGGATGCCTGATCCATACTATGTATTCAGTAGAACACAGTCCGACATCAGCATTGGTGTTGCTGTTGTGTTGGCCATGCTCACTGGCTTTGACTCTAGTGCTAGAGGGCACTGCTTTCTATTAATCCACAGTAAACACCATTCTGTAACTTAAAATTAGCTTCTCCACAACAAATTTTTGAGCAGAGTTCAAAGCACTTTCTAAAAATAGTAATTGGCTGTCTAGGTGTATTAAAGTTAAGAAAGAATGAATGATAAAAATATTTCTTAATCTTAAAAATCGTTTTGTTTTTTTAATTCATAGGGCTATATATATCACTTAGATATTTGTTTTTCAATATTTAATTTTTAAATTTATTCTTTATTCATTTATTTGCAGATATTTGTTGAATGCCTACTGTGAGATAAGACTTTGAGCTTAACACGTCCCCAAAGAACTTATAGTATAATAGAAAAATAAGACTTTTGTGTAAACAACTAAAGTATAGGGTAAAAGTACCGTTTGTGACTTCAGGAGGCAACAAAATGAATAAAATATGGTATCTCCCATTGTGGCACTTAGAGGAGGTGAAGCCAGGAAATAAGGCATAGTAATAATCATAATTGAATGCCTATTATATGCCAGTAATGGTACTGGCTCTTAGATTTTTTATTTAATTTAATTCTCACAGCAGTCCTGAAAGATTGGTATTATTTTCTTTTTTTATTTATTTATGATAGTCACACTGAGAGAGAGAGAGAGAGAGGCAGAGACATAGGCAGAGGGAGAAGCAGGCTCCATGCACCGGAAGCCCGATGTGGGATTCGATCCCGGGTCTCCAGGATCGCGCCCTGGGCCAAAGGCAGGCGCCAAACCACTGCGCCACCCAGGGATCCCAAGATTGGTATTATTAAACCCATTTTAGAGATTTGGAAATGGGTTCAGAGCACTATGCCTAAGCTCACAGTATAAGTAAATAGCAAAGCTGGAATCTGAGCCTATGCCTCTCTGACTTCAAAGCCAGACTTCTATAGCTCTGACTTTCATAATTTCAAAGCCTTATATCCCCCTTCTATTTTTCTCATCCTCCTTCCCTCAGGCTGAAATAGGTATTATAATTAAATACGTTATTTTGATGTATACAACATTGAGCACTTATTATGTTTCTCCCACTAACAAAGAAGTGGTTTACAGAGAATATGCCATTAGGTGCACTGATATATTTAAACAAACCTGTATTATATACACACTTCAGGAAGTTATCTTTAGAAATTTAAAATGGTGAATGGTCTTTCTTCCAAATTCATGTTCCAGATGGAAAAATCTTCTGACATTACCAAGTATGGTAGGTTTATGCACCTTGCATGTGTAATTGTAGGATTTTGTGGGGGTGTTTTAACATTTGCAGATTTTGTGAGAAACAGGTGCTATTAAATCCAGGCAAATAGAAGATGGCTGTTAATGTTGTGGAATGTGATTTTGATTTACTTGGCAGAATTTTTATTTTACAAAACTGACTATTAAAAAAGACATGATTTCCATCCTTTAATTTTGTTCTGTTCACTGAAATTTGCCTGTAGACTATTTTTCAACAGTTACCAAAGGGTGTGGAAAAACTAGAAGGTTTCTGCAAGGAAATTGATATTGAGTTCTTTAACAATTTCCACAACCCTGCAGCTTACCAAGTAAAAAACTGGGGATTATTTTTAACCTTCTTACTGAAATTATTTGGAATTCTATTTCCCTGAAATTCCATTCTCTTTTTAGTATAGCTCTAAAAAAACTATATTTAATATTGGCAAAGAAAATAATCTGATGTAAATCTTTTCATTACATGATTTCTCCTTTAAAAACTTGTGATGGCATCTTATTACCTGTCATATCAAATGTAATCTCTTTTGGCTGTCATGTATGATCTATTATACAATCTTTCTCCCTTTTCTTCCCCCATAGGAAGAGGGAGAGTTCTCCTGTAAGGACTTTTGTTACCCACTGCCCATGAATTATTTCTACATTGTTTTTGTTTGCTGCTTCTCCTCTAATCTATTACCACACTCCTTACTTCCCTCCTAGATCTTTCCTCTGTGCTTTCTGAAATCCTTCTTCAATGATTATAATATATACAAGGTTTCCACCCCTTTTCCATATTATTGTGTATTCAGCTAAGATATACTACTGAATGTACAACTACTTGATATAAGTAAAATAAGTGGCTCTCTCCTGAAAGTATCACTTACCCTAGAACCTTCTTAATGGGAGACTGTTTCTTATTTCACATCTCCTATACCTCTGGGTCTAGAGCAGATAATATCCACTGTGTTTCCTGGTGTTGTTTTAAAATCATTTCTCAGTGGCATATACCTGGTGTTTTTGACACTTGGAGTGGATAATTTTTTTTTAAAGATTTATTTTAGAGAGAGAGAGCATGAGCATGTGAGCAGGGAGAGAGAGGGCAGAGAGAGAATCACACTCCCCACTGAGCATGGAGCCCAATGTGGGGCTGGATCTCACAACGCTGAGATCATGACCTGAGCCAAAATCAAGAGTCAGACAGTCAATTGACTGAGCCACCTAGACACCCCTGGAGTGGATCATTTTCAATACTGTTTTTGTATATGATAAAATTATGTTAAGTAAAGATCATGAAATGAAACATAATGGAAAAAAAAGAAAAACAGAAAATTGTCTTTGATTGAAAAAAATGTGTATATGCATTTACTCTTTTATTGAACACAGTTTTGGTGTTTTCATCTTCAAGGAACAATTTTAAAGTCTTATATGTCACTGTACCTTGTTTAAGGCCAATTGCAGCATTTTTGTATCAGAATAACTTTATCTAAAACTCTACACCAGAAAAAAGATAACTCAGAAAAGAAATTACATGTTGCCAACATTGTTATTTTGAATCTACTATTTAAACACAGGAATATGTAACATCGAACAGTTTGGAAACACAAACTGTCCACTTTGTTGGGCTGACTGTATACCTGGGAGTTCTCTGAACTAACTTCCATAAAGATATAACTTTTATTAGAGTAAAAATAATGAAAACATCCTGATTTGAACCTTATATATGTGTGTATGTGTGTGTATATATATATATATATATATATATATATTATAGAAATTAAAGTCACTGCAGAAATTGTTTAGAAATTAGGCCCACAAAAGATTATTTTTGGTGGAGGAATATTTTATCATTGATATTGTTTAAGGTTTGGTTATTATCATAGTGATAACAAAATGTGAACCAACTTTTGGTCTACTTTATAATCCTTTAAAAAGTCTATAGATCATGTACTCCCTTGAAGACTGCCCCTATTATCCTGCCCTTAGTAGGCCACTGTCATTACCATTCTACCTTAGTAGCTTCTTTCCTGTCAATATCCTAAATGCCCTTTCTCATCACTCTTACCTCTAATCCACTGAGCTATTAGAGAAACAGTTCCACAGTTGGAAAAATTGGCAGCAGTATGTATTCAGAGTCATCCATCTCAGTTGGATCAATACATCCTAGATACCTTGTTCTCTTGCCACGTGACTGTATCAAACTTTCTCTCCTTTTCCCCCATCCCCAATTTTTCCTCTCATGCTTGATAAATTGCCTCATGTCTGATTTTACAGAGAGAACAGGAACTATCAAATGAGAGTACCTCAACTTCCCACCAACTCTTAAAAACATTTTATTATCAATAAAAAATTTTTAAATAAAAAAATAATAAATTGACATTTGAACATACATTTTATTTTATTTATTTATGATAGTCACAGAGAGAGAGAGAGGCAGAGACACAGGCAGAGGGAGAAGCAGGCTCCATGCACCGGGAGCCCGACGTGGGACTCGATCCCGGGTTTCCAGGATCGCGCCCTGGGCCAAAGGCAGACGCCAAACTGCTGCGCCACCCAGGGATCCCTGAACATACATTTTTTAAAAATCTTACTTTACCATCTCCATCATACCCTCTACTTCCTTAACCCTGACCCAGCCCCCCAGTCTTTTAGTGGGGTCTTCTGAAAGTGCATCTGTGTAATCCACAAACTCTCCTGTATCTTTAGGCTCCTATCAGAATCAGTTTACCTCTTGCCCTAACTGAACCTGAATTTTCCCAGAGGACCCCACTTTTCCTATAGTCTTTCTATTGGTAATTCTTCATTTTCTTAAATGCTAGGTATTCAGATATAGGAGGTGAGATTAGGGTGTTCTTGCTCCTCATTGCTTTTTCCTAGGTTCTCATTTCTCTCCTCTATCAGTAAAGTAAACATACAAGAACTCTTCTCCTTTGAGACATATGCTCTTCAACTATACCACTCTTTCCCTTGCCAGTCTCTCAATAACACTCTTACTCATATATTTTGGCAACTGAGAAATAGAGAAAGCAGAGAACTCAAGAAAGAGGGACACTCTTTGTCTTTATTTAAAGTCTTGCTATTCTGGATGAATTAACACTCAAGTAGATGATTCATCCAATACCCTCATCTCTCGTTTTCTTGATCCTTGTCACCAACGACCTCTTGCATTTCATTGTTTTTCATTTACTCTCATGGTTTATTCTAAATCATGTCATCATTTCAGTTCACATCCAAAATCTGTTTCAGGCATCTTGCTCTCTGATGGCTCTTTCTTCTCCTTCTGTTCATTTGTTCAGCCACTTGTTGATTGCTCCTCTTGGTGACCTTTAGACCCTGGCCCCTTTTTTTCCAGTTTAGATATTATGGCCCATTATTTTACTAACACCTTTGTCTTGCCCCCTGTGGCTTTTTGTCATCTTTACAACCCTGCAATCCATTTTCTTTGTACTTGCTGCATCCAAGCAGATGTCTAGGGAAAGTCACACAATAGCATCATTATAAACTCATGCTTAGTAACCACTTCGGGGCTCCCAGTAGTGCTCAGCAGTTCTATTACATTCCTTTGTTCAGGTAGATCTACCATTTAATCAAGCTTCTATCTGGTTCAGCAAAACAGACATTAAGAGTTATCCATGATTCCTCCTTCTCTATCATTCTTCACTTCCAACCCATAACCAAATCTTTATGATTTTGTTTCCTAAAAGCCTTCTAAATTAAATTAGTCTGATTTTTACCATTTCTGATACCACCACTTAGTCCAAGCAACCATGATCTCTCTCCCATGATTATTGCAACAAGCTAGTCTCGCCTTCTCCAAACCATTTTCTGCTGTAATCAGCCATAATTTCTTCAAAATGTGAATCTAACATCATCAGGAAAGTTCAAAAAGAAAGCATTCATTTAATAAGGAATGTATCAAATACAAATCTGAGCAAGTTATACTTTTTTTTTTAAAGTCCTTCCTTGGTTTCTTGTTGCTCTTTGGAAAAAAATCAGACCATGATCTATCTAGGCATGTCTTAGAAGATAGAGAGCTGTGCATAATTTCCCCTCCTAGCCATCTTCAGCTTTATCTCTCAACACAACTCCCCTCAGACCAATATATTGGCCTTCCTTCCAATCCTTGAGACAGCATACTCCTTCCTGCCATTGGGGCCTTTACATATATGCTGCTTTCTCTCATTGAAACATTCCTTCCTTTAGCTTTTACCCATCTTTGCAATCTCAACTGGTGTGCTACTTTCTTTCAGAAGTCTTCTCTGATGCTTAGTCTTTGCCTGCCTGTTTTCTGGACTAATGTTCCTTTCCTTCTGAGTACTTAATTTATAAATTATATATTTGTTATTGTGATTATGTGAGCAGTATCTGTGTACTCCACTGGACTCCAGGCTTCATTGTCTGTATTTGCCCACCCTCTTACCTCTACCACCAGCACCATAGCTGGCACAATGTGAATTCAGTGAAAATTTGCCAAATGAGTAAACTGTATCCATCCAGGCTTTAAAAATTTTCCTTCATCCTTCTTGTTACAATGGGAGAGTTGTCCCACCTGCTATCAAAGACAGATCTTTTTCCTGCACCCTCACCTGTACGATGGAGAGCCTGTTCATCTCACTCTCAGGAAGTTTTGCTATGCTTCACCCTGTTCTCCTGTTACTGAGCTCACCTTTCTCTGTGCCAAATTCTAATCATCTCCATTTTCCTACTACGTCACTCCTGAACTCATACTATCCTTCCTTCATCCCCCACTACTTCATTTAAACTTGTGTTTACCATATTACCAAAGCTACCTACCAACAAACTCTTATAATTACATCCATTAAACATGTTTTCATGTGCATTTTGCCTAATCTGTCAGCCCTATTTATTGATAATATCTTCCTTCTTAATACTTTCTCTGAGCTTTTTTGGTGAGACACTTGGTTTTCTTCAAATCTTTCTGACCAGTCCTTTTCTGGTTGCTCCTCATTTTCCCCATCTCTTCTTGATATTCTCAATGTTATGAAATAGCTGTCTTCTCTGTAATTTCTCTAGGCCATCTCATTCATATCTATGGCTTTAGTACCTATCTCAATTTTTATAATTCCTTAATATTTTCACCCCAAATTATCTCTTCTAACTTTATATTTAAAATTTTGTATGACACATATTTTGTATACATATTTAATATATATACACTTGTTCCTCCTCCAGTGTTCCCTGTCTCATTTCGTAGACACCACCATCTACCTATTTACTCAATTGAGACACCAAATGTTCACCTTTGACTCCTCTCTCTTCACCTTTACAACCGATCTGTCACAAAGTCCTTCCAGTTCCACCCACCAATTATAGCACAAATCTACTCACATATATTTCTTTCCACTACTGGAATCCTAATCAAAACCATCACCATTCTGGTCTAGATCATAATAGCAACCTCCTACCCGTTTATTTATTACATGGTAACCAGAGTGCTCTTTACAAAGCAGAACCCCAACCCTTCACTCCCACACTTTAAAAAGTCTTTGGTTATCCTCCCATGGTCCTTAAGGATACAATCATGATGTCTTATGGTTTACAGGACCCCACCCTGTCTGGCCCCAGCCAACCTCTCCAGTTGAATCTTCTAGCATTGAGCCCTCACTCCATTCCTCACTCCAGCCCCTAGCTGTCTGTTTTAATGCCATCTGTTCTTTTATCAACATTAAGATGACAACCTCCTACTGTCAGTTGCTTAGGCCAACAACTTTGAAGTTCTCCTTGACTCCCCTGCCTCTCATACCTCATATAAGATCTGCCAACCATCATATTGGCTCTGTCTTCAGAATAGGAGAATTCAGACACTTCTGATCACTTCCACAGCTACTGTCCTAGTTTAAACCACCCTCTTCTCTTGCCTGGATATTTGTACAAGCCTTTCAATGTTTCCTTTCTTGCTCCCCTGCAGTTTGTCCTCACAACCCTCCAGAGCTTCCCCTCATTCAGAGTAAAAGCCAGACTCCTTATTTTGACTTATAAGACCCTGCATGACCCTTTACCTTGCTGCCTTTATTTCCTTTCCCTTTTACCTTGCTCTACTACATCCCTTTGCCACCCAGTATGTATACCTGTGGTCTGCCATATGGTGTCACTACATTATCATCAACATGCAGCAGCAGAGATAACGCTTTAGTGATATTACACAACTTGCTAGAAAAATGAGAGTTTCTTTAGTCATGAAAAAGTAAAATAGTCTCTTTTTCTCTGCCAGGGGGAGGGAAAGGGAGAAGAGCATTTCTAGGAAGTGAGTAAAGGCAGAAAGCGATGAGCTTGGTGTGTTCATGAGACTGTGAGGAGACCACTTGAGCATAATAGGCTACACATAAATCAGGCAGACAGGTCAGATCACTTAGGCCTGGAAAGCTGGGCAGAGAGGAGTGGAAATTGAAGACAGTATGTGAGTAGGAAGCGGGCTGAAAAGCAACATGATAAAAAACTTGTACTTAAAAGGATAAAGAATAATATTGGCTTCTAGTGAGTAGACAGGAATGCTGCTAAAACATCCTACAATGCACACAACAACAAAGAATTTTCCAAAGTGGCAGTGGAATAGAGAGATAAGAGTGTTTCACTGGAAAAATGGCTTGTTGACTTGGTGAATCATTGCATATATAAAAGGCAAAGAAGGTGAGTGAAAACTGAATGTTGTTCTAAGCCTGAGTAACTGATAAAAGTGGTGGTAGAAAACTAATCTAAATGGGAGAAGGTATGTTAGTTTGAAGTAAAGTCATAACCTCAAAATATATTGAGTATGTATTATCACATTTGCTACAAATCATTGAGCAGAAGTGATCTTAATATGCGCAATAAAAAATTTGAATTGGGAGCCTCTGGGTGGCTAAGTCAGTTAAGCCTCTTATTTTCAGCTCAGGTCATAATCTCAGGGCTGTGAGATTGAGCCATTGTCAGGCTCTGCACTCAGCACACAATCTGCTTGAGATTCTTTCTCCCTCTCCCTCTGCCCCACCTGCTTGTGCTCTCTCTTTCTCTCTAAAATAAATACATAAGTCTTTTTTAAAAATTTGAATTCACTATACCTGTATACTTACCCCAGTTTAACCATTAAAGAACCAGACCTTGATGTGGGGCACTGAAGGTGAAGGCAAGAAACCGTCACCAATTTGGAGTGTCTTATAAAAATGTCTAGGTTGGGGAAGAGAGCGTCATGCTTATAATTGTATCTTTTTAAAAAGTTTATTTTACTTAAATTCAATTAATTAACATATGCTGTATTATTGGTTTCAGAGACAAAAGTCAGTGATTTATCAGTCTTATATAATACCTAGTGCTCATTATATCATGTGCCCTCCTTAATGTCCATCACCCGCTTACCCTATCCACTACCTCCAACAACCTTCAGTTTGTTTTATATGATTAAAGGTCTCTTATGGTTTGTCTCCCTCTCTGATTTCAATTTATTTTTCCCCCTCTTCTCCTATGATCCTCTATTTTGTATTCTTAAATACCACATATGAGTAAGATCATATGATAATTGTCTTTCTCTGACTTATTTCACTTAACATAATACCCTGTAGTTCCAGTCACACCCTTTCAAATGGCAAGGTTTCATTTTTTGATGACTGAGTAGTATTCCACTGTGTGTGTGGGGGTGTGTGTGCGTGTGTGCCACATTTTCTTTATCCTTCATCTGTCAATGGACATCTGGGCTTTTTCCATAGTTTGGCTCTTGTGGACCTTGCTGCTATAAACATTGAGGTCTAGATGCCCCTTTGGATCACTACATTTGTATCTTTGGGGTAAATCCCCAGGGGTGCAATTGCTGAGTCATAGGCTGGCTCTATTTTCAACCTTTTGAAGAACCTCCATACTATTTTTCCAGAGTGGCTGCACCAGCTTGTATTCCCACCCACAGTGTACAAGGGTTCCCCTTTCTCTGCATTTTCTCCAACATCTGTCGTTACCTGACTTATTAATTTTAGCCATTCTAACTGGTGTTAGGTGGTATCTCATTGTGGTTTTGATTTGTACTTCCCTGATGGCGAGTGATGTGGAACATTTTTTTCATATGTCTATTGGCCATTTGTATGTCTTCTTTGGAGAAATGTCTCTTTATGTCTTCTGCCCATTTCTTGATTGGATTATTTGTTCTTTGGGTGTTGAGTTTGATAAGTTCTTTATAGATTTTGGATACTAGCCCTTTGTCTAATAGGTCATTTGCAAATATCTTCTCCCATTCTGTCGGTTGTCTTTTGGTTTTGTCAACTGTTTCCTTTGCTGTGCAAAAGCTTTTTATCTTGATGAAGTCCCAATAGTTCATTTTTGCCTTTGTTTCCCTTGCTTTTGGAGATGTGTCTAGTGAGAAGTTGCTGTGGCTGAGGTCACAAAAGTTGCTGCCTGTGTTCTCTTAGATTTTGATGAATTTCTGTCTCATATTTAGGTCTCTCATCCATTTTGAGTCTATTTTTGGGTATGGTGTAAGAAAGTGGTTCAGTTTCATTCTTCTGCATGTTGCTGTCCAATACTCCCAACACCATTGGTTCAAGAGACTGTCATTTTCCAATGGATATTCTTTCCGGCTTTGTCAAAGATAAGTTGGCCATAGAGTTGAGGGTTCATTCCTCTGTTCTGTATTCTTTTCCATTGATCTGTCTGTCTGTTTTTGTGTCAGTACCATACTGTCTTGGTGATTACAGGTTTTGAAATAAAGCTTGAAGTCTGGAATTGTGATGCCACGAGTTCTGGTTTTCTTTTTTCAACATTCCTTTGGCTATTCTGGGTCTTTTGTTCGATACAAATTTTAGGATTATTTGTTCCAACTCTGTGAAATAAGTTGGTGGTATTTTAATAGGGATTGCATTAAATGTATAGATTGCTCCCAGTAGCATAGACATTTTAGCAATATTTGTACTTCCAATCCATGAGCATGGAACATTTTTCCAATTCTTTGTGTCTTCCTCAATTTCTTTCATGAGCATTCTATTGTTTTCTGAGTATAGATCTTTTGCCTCTTTGGTTAGGTTTATTCCTAGGTATCTTATGGTTTGGGGTGCAATTGTAAATGGGATTGACTCCTTAATTTCTCTTTCTTCTGTCTCATTTGTTAATGTATAGAAATGCCACTGATTTCTGTGCATTGATTTTATATCCTGCCATTTGCCGAATTCCTATGTGAGTTCTAGCAATTCTGAGGGAGTTCTTTGGGTTTTCCATATACAGAATGATGTCATCTGCAAAAAGAGTGAGAGTGGGGCAGCCTGGGTGGCTCAGCGGTTTAAGCACCTGTCTTCGGCCCAGGGCGTGATCCTGGAGACCAGGGATCGAGTCCCACATCGGGCTCCCTGCATGGAGCCTGCTTCTCCCTCTGCCTCTCTCTCTGTCTCTCTCTCTGTGTCTATCATGAATAAATAAATAAAATCTTTAAAAAAAAAAGTGAGAGTTTGACTTCTTCTTTGTTGATTCATATGCCTTTTATTTCTTTTTGTTGTCTGATTGTTGAGGCTAGGACTTCCAGTACTATGTTGAACAGGAGTAGTGATACTAGATGTCTCTGCCATATTCCTCTCCTTAGGGAAAAAGTTCTCAGTTTTTCCCCCATTAAGAATGATATTTTCTTTCTTTTTTTTTTTTAAGATTTTATTTATTTATTCCTGAGCGACACAGAGAGAGGCAGAGACATAGGCAGATGAAGAAGCAGGCTCCATGCAGGAAGCCTGATGTGGGACTCAATCCCAGGACTCCAGGATCATGCCCTGAGCCAAAGGCAGATGCTCAACTGCTAAGCCACCCAGGCGTCCCAAGAATGATATTTTCTTTGGGCTTTTTGTATGTGGCTTTTATAATATTGAGGTATGTTACCTCTATCCCTATAAAACTGTGAAGAGTTTTTATCAAGAAAGGATACAGACTTTGTCAAATGCTTTTTCTGCATCTATTGAGAGGATCATATGGTTCTTGTCCTTTTATTAATGTAGTGTATCACATTGACTGATTTGAAGATATTGAACCACTCTTGCAGCCCAGGAATAAATCCCACTTGGCTGTGGTGAATAATCCTTTTAATGTACTGATGGATCCTGATGACTAGTATTTTGGTGAGAATTTGGCATCCATGTTCATCAGGGATATTGATCTGTAATTCTCCTTTTTGATGGGGTCTTTGGTTTTGGGATCAGGGTAATGCTGGCCTCATACAAAGAGTTTGGAAGTTTTCTTTCTATTTCTGTTTTTTGAAACAACTTCAGAAGGATAGGTATTTTATTCTTTAAATGTTTGGTAGAATTCCCCTGGGAAGGCATCCGGCCCTGGTCTTTAATTTGTTGGGAGGTTTTTGATGACTGCTTCATTTGCCTTGCTGATTATGGATCTGTTTGGGTTTTCTATTTCTTCCTGTTTCAGTTTTACGTAGTTTATACGTCTCTAGGAATGTATCTGTTTCTTCCAGATTGCCTGATTTGTTGACATATAGTTGCTCATAATATGTTCTTATAATTGTATTTCTTCAGTGTTATTTATAATCTCTCTTCTTTCTTTCATGATTTTATTTCTTTGGGTGTTTTATTTCCTTGGGTATTTTAGTTTGTTTGTCCTAGAAGTTTTTTATCTTTCCTATTTTGAAAGATAGTCTTCCTGGTTAAAAGTATTGCTGGCTGCATAATTTTGTCATTTAGCACCCTAAATATATCATGCCAAGTCCTTTCTGGTCTGCCAGGCCTCTGTAGATAGGTCTGCTGCCAGTCTAATGTTTCTACCCTTGTAGTTTACAGATCTCTTGTCATGAACTGCTTTCCGGATTTTCTCTTTGTCTCTGAGATTTGCGAGTTTTACTATTATAGAGTGTTGACCTATTTTTATTGATTTGAAAGAGGATTCTCTGTGCCTCCTGGATTTACATGTCTGTTTCCTTCCCTGGATTAGAGAAATTCTCTGCTATAATTTTTGTAGTTCTTAATGATCAGTAAACTTGATCCTGGCTGGATCTTCTAAGGGAGGGGATGTTGTGCTGATTCTTGGCTGTCTTTGCTGGGGGTGGAATTGTATTGCCCTTGTCAGAGGGCCAGATTAAGTAATCTGCCCAGGATTGCTCTATGTGGCTTTTATTTCCTGAAGCCTTTTCATGCAGCTTTAGAAGATGAGAGTGAAAATGGCAGCCTCCCAATCTCCAGCCCCAGGCTCAGGGTCTCACTCCTCAGTGTGCCCTCAGGGAAACGTAGTCAGTCACTCCTGTCTCCCTGGTCTCCATCTGCACTCCAGGTGGAGTGTTTCTGTCTCAGGCATGCAATCCCGTTTCAAGTCGCCAAACCCTGTAGACTCCTGTGGCTGGTACCCACACTGTTCCTCCCAGGAGACAAATGGGGGAATCTCACAGGTTCTGCCACTTGCTGTATCCCTGCTCAGAGAGCAGTTGCACTGACTGTGCGTCGGTTCATGGTTTATGGCAATGCTGAGCTAAAAGCCCACTTCTGGACTCACTGATTGCAGCAGGTTTCCCCACTCCCATGCCTGGGAACCCTGCTGCACTCAGGCTCTTCCTGTGACCCCAAGGATCTTGAGATGACACTGTCCCACCTAGGATTCCACCCCTGCTTCACCTCCTGAGCACCTTTCAGGCAGGAATATCCCTCACGAACGGACTTCTGAAAGTTCTGATTTTGTCTTCCACTGCTATATCATTTTCTGGTGCCAGCTGGCAGAGCCCCTGCATGGTTTACTGTCCCATATATCACCTTGGATTCACTTCTCCACACCTCCTACCCTGCAGAACATGGTCGCTTTTCTATTTGTAGAGTTGCAGCTATTTTCTTAGATCTCCAGTTGAGTTTGCAGGTGTCAGATGATTTGATAGCTATCTAGGTGAGCTTCTGGGACCAGACAAAACTAAGGTCTCCTACTCCTTCACCATCTTGGACTCCATATCAATAATGATATCTTTTTAAAGTAAGAATGATTCAAGACCACTTTCTTTTATAATTTTTTTCCAAATTGAGTGAGATATATTCTTCATGTATACACACATACACACCCATATAAAGTAATTGTACATACACACACATATAAACTTTTACCTTAAGATATTTCTATGTTGAGACCATACATATGAATCTCTTTTTTTATCATTCCATTTACTGGCATCTCAGTAGACCTACTTTGTAGCCTTGGCTGTTGCTTATCATGACTCTTTGGCATTATAGTCTTCAATTATTTTCTTGGTTCCTGAAGGAAAGATGAAGTTATATTCAGTATATTTAGTTTTGCATGTTCAGTATTAGACTCTTGGAGATGAAAGAGGTACATAGTCTAATGAGTCATTCGGTGTTTGATTCCCCCACCCACACACACATACACACACACACGTGTCAATTTCTAGGGATGCTATAACAAATTAGCACAGACTTGGTGGCTTCAAACAGCAGAAGGTTATTCTCTCATAGTTACAGAGGCCTGAATTCCAAAATTAAGGTGTCAGCAGAATCACACTCCCTTCAGAGGCTCTCAGGGAAAATCTTTCCTTGCCTTTTCAGCCTCTAGTGGCTTCAGGATTCCTTGGCTTGTGGCTTTGTAACTAATTACTCCCTCCACCTTCACATGACCTTTTCCTCTGTGCGTCCCTTATACAGACATGTATTGGATATAAGCCCCCCTCCCCGATCATTGAGGACAATCTCTTCTTCAGATCCTCAGCTTACTTGCAGCCCTTTTTCCAAATAAGATCACATTCACAGAATTTGGATATGGGGACCACCATTTAGCCTATTAAGCCCCCTGAATGTATGTCCATTATTTGTTGCCCCAGTTTGTTTCTGATTGGCTGCCTCTACCCAGGATCGTTTGGATTTTGACTAACTCTGGGGTGATATCAATTTTCCTGTAACTTTTACCATTAACTTTGGTTCTCTCTGTTTGAAACCATGAGAACAAAAACAATTTTTTTTTCTCTTTCTCTCTGGAAGTCTTTCATTTGTTTTCTCTTAGATTTCTGTGCTCCAGAGTATACATCTCTGGTTCCTTCAACCATTTCTCTTAGGATTGTAATTCCTTTTCTTCTAGTGACCTAGTTATGCTGCTTCTCTAAAGCACTCAGAGGTGATAGAAAGAATTTTGAATTTATAATTGAAGACCTAATACTCAGATCATGTCTCTTCCACTAAGTAGGTGAACAAGGAAAGTCAGATTTTTTTAAACAAGGACATTGGACCACTCTACTTCGCTGCATGGTTTTTTTAGTCAAATGAGATGACCAAACCTATAAGAAAATTTCCATTTGTTTATCCATATGCTTATAAAAAAAATTAACTCCAGAACTAAACATAGATCTCTCAGTATAGTCTAATCCAGTGCAAAGTATTTGCCAGTAGCACATTTCCTGATTATGTGCTCTGTTTCTGTTAACATAGCCTGGATCACAATCACTTTGTAGTAGTCATGCCATAATTCTTTTTTCATACTAAAATTACTGTGTACTCAAGAGTTCCAAATCATCCTCAAATATAACCTATTTATTCCTTTTATATTCATTGATATGTACCATGTAGAGTTTGTGAACTTTTCAGATAATTTGGAAATTTAATTTGAAATGAATTTACTATCAATCGTTTTAATTGCCTTTTCTGTAAGACTTTTATAACAGGAAATATATAGTTCTCCTTCCAATTATTTAATAAAATACTTGCCTTTAATGAATCCTATTTGTGGAGTTAAGGACATTTTTCTAGTTGTACTTGAATGACCACATTCTTATCTAAACCTTCTATAGTTTGCTAATGTGATTTTCTATCTATATTGAATTAAGATGCCTTTGATTTGTATCTTATGTCCTAATAGTAATAGGTTTTACCCTTTAAAATGGATTTCATTTTTCTAGATTGCTTGATAGATCTAAAAATCCATGTACTTTTGTAAAGTGAGATAAATGTACAATAGTTATAAGCTGTTATATTCAACTTGAAGTGCCCCCTTAAGAATTTGAAAGCAATATAAGATATAAACTCTCCTGATGTTTGATCTGTCTTAAAATTGCCCTATTTGAACCCTTGTTTTTAATCACTCTTCAGATTTGTTTTAATGTTATGTACATACCTTGAAACTTTTTCTATAAAGAAGTCCTAATGAGGGGATCCCTGGGTGGCGCAGCAGTTTGGCGCCTGCCTTTGGCCCAGGGCGCGATCCTGGAGACCCAGGATCGAATCCCACGTCGGGCTCCTGGTGCATGGAGCCTGCTTCTCCCTCTGCCTCTGTCTCTGCCTCTCTCTCTCTCTCTGTGACTATCATAAATAAAAAATAAAAAAAAATTAAAAAAAAAAAGAAGTCCTAATGATAATAAAGTCAATGTTGTGAGATCCATTTTCCAGGAATTTAGAGACTTGGCTTTCAATGTACTTGTCTAACATTTGAAGCAGTTTCTGTATTGATAATTTGAAAGTGGAGATTATATGGATTGGAGAGCTGTGCAGATAGTCTACGTGTAATGGTTTGTAGAATAACAGCTACATAGTACAGAGCTTTAGGACTCGACCATATTTCTTCCAGAGGGCCCCTCTGTTGTTATGTCTTTACAATTACATAGTTCCTTTGCTAGCTACCTCATACAAATTTGGCTGATTCCCAAATACCCAGGGAAAGCCTAGTGTTGCACTTTGCTTATCCTGAATTTACTGTTATTTTTATGTATCTCGATTTAGGGCCACACCACATGTCCTAGTTTTTTTTTGCTGCTTCAATTAAATACGAAACTGTATCTTCTTGACGGGTGTATGAAGCATTTGGTGTTCCCTTAGCAGAGAATAAAGATAGTTCATAATCTTGCTTATTTCCCATTGGGAAATAAATGCCTGGGAAATGTGCATATAATTTAGTAGCACAACAGATTTATCTTTCAGAAACTATATTTAACCAACAACTTTTAAGAGTTTACTATAAATGTTTTTAATTCCATTTATTTTCTTTTTCCTGGAAAACAGTACACACGAAACTTTATGAAATGTGTCTTTTCTTTGGGCAATTGAAATGAACAATATACACTAATTGTCACTTTCATTTATTTCAATAGAATTATTTTATATTTTTGAGAATAGTGATATATTGCAAAACTAAGGAAGGTGTATTTTTCATCTCGATCCTATCTAATAAGTTGTGATCGATCTGACCTGTGTTTGTGTGTTTATTTCAAAGGCTAGAAATGTATGCTTAGCCTTGAGAATCAGGACAATATGAGTAGAATATAACCTTTTCTTCTTAAGTTACAGAGCTAGGACAAAGGTAGAGAGGGAAACAATATCCAAAATAACTCATTACCTTGATAAGGGTCCACAAATCTCATGCTTTTGTTAGTTCAGTGAGTCAGGTTAAAATGGAAAGTCTTATGAGAGTTCTATGGCATGACATTGCCTTGGAGAAGTAACATTGAAATAACCACCCCTGCAGATGTGAATGAATTTTGGATGAATTTTCACTCATATTAGTACTGTTGATTTGACTGGCCACCTTAAAAGAAACAGAAATCTTATACGTTGCTTTCAAGTCTGATTTTTTTCCTTTAATCTTCTTTTCTTTTAGTAGCATTTGAGATGTCAGGCCCAACGTATTAGAGGTAAAAACTTCTAGGATCTTAATTTTAGGGTGGTAAATTTGTAGTAAGTAAGTATGAAACATGGTGGCCTAACTACTTGGGGTTACTGGGTCACTCCTTTATATATTAATTAGTCCCTTGTTGCATGACCTACTCAATTTTTTGAAAGTTACTTATTTATTTAGGAAAGAAAGAGAGCATGTATGTGTTTGTGGGGAAGGACAGAGGGAAAGGGAGAGAAAGAATTCCTAGCAGACTCCCCACTAAGAATGGAGCCCCTTGCAGGGCTTAGTCCCATGACCCTGAGATCATGACCTGAGCCAAAACTGAGAGTCAGATGCTGAACTGACTGAGCCATGCGGGCACTCTGCAGTTTTTCTTGAAACAAAGCAACCATTTTCTGATTTGGCTAATTATGAAGATATTAAGGCAATAGGTTGCAATGACTATAACCAAGTGATTTAGTCCTAATCTAACCAAGTGATGATTTAATTCAAGGCCTCAGATACTTATGCTGTATTCAAGGAACTTCTATCTTTGTCAGCAACTTAGAGGTGGTTTTATTCTTGTTTTATTCAAGCTTTGGAAAACTTCTGATCCTACCGGTTTTTTTGTTGTTGGTTTTTGTTTTGTTTTGTTTTGTTTTGTTTTTTTTTTAGGTTTCCATTATATCCAAAAGGAGGGGAGAAGTTACAGTTTGATTATGGTGTCTATCTTCTGAACAAAAACATAGCACAGGTAAGTGACTTCACTCCTTTTCTACCTCGCATACAGCCTGCTTCCTTGGATTGCTAACTTTCTTTTTTTTTATAAATAAGTACTACAACTGATTATTTTATTTAACCAGTTATAGTGATAATGCAGAGTTCTTTTTTGGCCACAGTCTTATTTTATGCCATCATAAATACTACTGAGAAGCAGTGAGTACACACTCAAATCCTCCTAAGCTCAGCCGCTCTTTACTGAGATTTTCCCTCCTAATAGACTATACTTGAATGTGTGTATTTATAACTTCTTTCCTCTGTAACTTCCCACACAGCTTTCTTCTCTTAGACCACTTTTAGAGACTCATTTTGCATTGGGAGTTGTTCATGGAGTAAAATTTTAGTGCCTTTGGCAAGTCCTTAATGGTCTCTTCACCTTATTATGCAGGAATAAAAAAAAAAAAAAAGACCAACCACGTGGCCCTTCCAAGGCATCTGGGGTTTTTGTGGCTCTCTGAACATCTAGCCAGTTAGTATTATCTCATACGAATAAAGCCTTTCCATATGCTGTAGAAAGACTAACAGATGCTTGAGTTTGCATTTTCCTGAAAGAAATAGGCAGCATTTCTTTAGCATACTTGATTCTACTTCAAGAGGTATACATTCCATAAGTTTTCTAGTTCTAAAGGAAGATCAGCTTCAGTGCTTTGTTTGGAATATCACATGGATGAGTATCCACAGTTTGGCTGTTATTTAAAGACATTATCAGCTCTATCCTCAGACCTTTTATTTTTTTTTATTTTTTTTAATTTTTTTTTTAAGTTTTTATTTATTTATGATAGTCACAGAGAGAGAGAGAGAGGCAGAGACATAGGCAGAGGGAGAAGCAGGCTCCATGCACCGGGAGCCCGACGTGGGATCCGATCCCGGGTCTCCAGGATCGCGCCCTGGGCCAAAGGCAGGCGCTAAACCGCTGCACCACCCAGGGATCCCCAGACCTTTTCTTTTAATAGAAGCAACAAGGTGTGTGATGTTTTTGTTTTTAAAAGGCTGTCTCCTAGCTAAAGACTCATTGAATAGTTCCCCCTATTCTTTCCTGATAGATCTAGAGTTGCTATTCTATATGGTATCGTCTTTGCCTTGCATTTCCTCATCAGATACCAGTTTAATGTTTTTTTAATTTGATTTTTTTTTTAGATTCTTATCCTTTTCTGACAATTGGATCAAATTTCTAGTCTGCAGTCCTCAGTTAATCATTTGCTTTATAAGCTCATACTTGTTGCCCTCGCAGTCATACTGCTTTATTATTACTGCCATTCCAGCCCATATTCTTTACTCCAGGCAGTCAGGCTTGCTCACTGTCTCTGGCCTGTGACTCATCTTTCCATGTGCCATTCTTCCCACACCTGATGCTTTCCCTCCCTCCATTTTTGGCAGAAAAGTACCTTAATCTAAGAAATAGGACATCAGGGGCACCTGGCTGGCTCAGTTGGTAGAGCCTGTTACTCTTGATCTCAGGGTCATGAGTTCAAGCCATATGTTGGACACTGCTTTAAAAAAAGAAAGAAAAAAAGAAAAGGAAAGAAATAGACTTTAATTTCAAGACTGTCTTACGCTACTGATTATAGTTGTCATACAATGGAAAAGGCAATGCTTAGAACTGGTTAGAAGTGGCCTAAGAGTCCATTATAGGCGAAATCAACCCAACCGTGTCAAAAACGGCACCTGAGTCTAGAGTCTGGGGGGCAGATTGTTGGGAAGGTTGGTAGAACTAAGTTCTGATCTGAATGCAGAGGTTTGTCTCTCCTTGCTGTATTTTCTGTTTCTTGCTCTCAAGTACCTAACTTAAGGTCCAAAGTCAACTTAAGGTCCAAAGTCTGTTGGAAGATTCCAGGTGAAACCTACTCCTGATTAAAGCTAGAACCATAGTGTCTGGATTTCCTGGTAAATCCCAGCTGCAGATACACACTACATGCATACATGTATGTACACATGCACACATACACACATTCTTTCTTCTGTGAACCCAATGGGAATGCCAGAGGATGGTGTGAAAAGGTGCTAAGAATAGCCCAGCTTGCTTTGAAAACAAGACAAAGATAGAGGCTGACTGTGTACAGTAGAAAATTTGGGAAAGTCAACCCTGCACCTCAGACTTTTAGCTCAGTACCTGTTTGGTCCTCACATTGGAGCACTTCCCAAGAAGCCTCTGACTTTATTTCTGTCAACTGAACCAAGGCCACAAGTATGCTGACCTAGTTTTATTCATCTGTTTAAAAAAATAGATTGTTTCTGGTTATTCTGTATCCTCTACAACTTAATAGTCTTTGAAAATTTGAGAGACTACATTGATGTGTCATTTGGACGTGGTTTTAAGATTGGTAAGTTAATTCCTTTAAATCCAGAGAGAGTAAGCATCTTGCTCTCTGATTTTTTTTCATCTCTGCATGGCAGTTTTAAAAGGAGAGGACAATAAACTTTATAAGCAGATTTTCTTAGTTTTCAGAGTGCATTCACGAAGCCCCTTCTGACAATTTAGAAAGAAACTTTTAGCAAATTTGTGACCTTTAACCTTTTTTTTTTTCCTTCAACTCTGTGTGTTCCATCTTTTACTATTCTTGGAGAATGTTTCATTTTGTCTTTGGCCTTAACTTTATCAAAAAACCATTAATTAGTATGGCCCCAACCACATATTATATCAGTAAAAAATTTCCCAATTTTCTGCAAATTTGTTTTTCTTTACATTACATACTAATACATACTGTCAAAGGAGAGTTTGTCTTCTCAGCCAGTCTCATTTATACCCCATCTCTAGAGATGTGAACAAATCATACTATTAAAATTGCCCCACCTCAGTAATTTATAAACCAGGTTAGTGGAGGTGGATGAAAGCATTGGCATGTGTTAAAGTGCCAGAGAAAAAGGAGTGAAGTCATTATATACTGCATCCATAACTTGGTTTAGGATTTGAATAGTCAATAGGACCTTTCATCACAACCAGAAGTAGTAGTAAAATCACTTTTTTGGTAGAGGAAATGACAGAATTTAGTAATATTTGTTACTTCAGTATTTGGGATCAGTCCAGCCTGTTTTGAAAGCACTAGCTTAGAAAGACAGGCCTTCAAGTAGAAATCCTCAAGTGTTCTTTGAAGAGCTGAGAGGGTTGGTAAGGCCTGCTTGCCCTATTCCTGTCATTGCAGTCTAAAGGTATGTGTGTGTGTATGTGCTGTGCTGGATATTGAAAGTGAATATAGCAAAATGCCTTGTTTTTAGTCCCATTTAGTAATATTTTTCATGTGTCAGCCCCTTTGTCTGGAAATAGCTTTCTTTGTTGATCAACATGTAACATAATAGGAACAGGCCTGACAAAATTCAGGCACAGTCTAATGAACACTGACTTGAAAAAACAGGTTCTGCCACAATTGTAAGTTTATAAGTACATTACGTTAAAATTTGTATATAGCACAGTAGTTTGCTTTTAGTTCCTAGGGCATAAAAAGTAGTAAATCAAAAATTACAATACTTTTACATTTATGGAGAGTTTTATAGTTTGAAACATATATATCCATGTGACCCTCATTAATCACCAAATGAAAAATGCAGCTAATGTGAAATGAATTTGAAGGCAATATGGCTTTTGACCTATTGTCACTCCAGTTAGGATCACATTCTCTGAGAGGTGTGGCAGAGATGCCTTTACTTCCATTTGCTTCATTGTTCTATATGCAGTTGACCCTTAAAACAACATGGATTTGAACCATGAGGGCCCACTTATATATGGATTTTTTTTTTTTTGTGCTAAGGACAGTACTACAAATGTATTTTCTCTTTCTTATGACTTACCTAATAACATTGTCTTTTCTCTAGAATACTATAGGATTAAGCATACAGCATATAAGACATATACAGAATATGTGTTAATCACCTGGTTATGTTACTGTAAGCCTTCCAGTCAACAGTAGGCAGTTAGTAGTTAGGTTTTGGGGAGCCAAAAGTTAGATGCAGTTTTCACCATTTGGGCAGTCGGCATCCCTAACCCCTGCATTGTTCAGTGATCTGCTGTGTTTCCATCCTAAAAGTATACAGAATCAAAGAAGATGACGTTCCCAGATAGAAAAGGAACTAAATATTCATTGAGCAGAGACAGCTATTTTGCACATTATGATATTTTGAAGAGTAAGGACAATGCTTGAAATACTGTAAAGTCTCAAAAAATGTTTAATGAATGAATGAATGGTGATACACAGTTAAGAAACTGAGATCCAGAAAAATTGTGACTTATTTAAAATTGATGAATTGATTCAACAAGTTTTTTGTTGTGCATCTACTGTGCACTATATATGCTGAATTAGGTCTTAGCTGAGAGCAATGAATATGATTGCTGCCTCACAAGATCCCTGCCTCATAAATAAGACAGGTACAAAAACACAAATATTGTATGGTTCTGTGGTTCCACTTACACAAATTATCTGGACTAGGCAAATGCGTAGAGACAGAAAGTAGGTTAGAGGTTCCTGGGAGCTGGGAAAGGGGAAAATGGGAGAGTTCTTACTTAATGGGCACGGTTTATTTTTGGGGTGATGAAAAATTTTGGAAGAACATAGTGTTTGTTGATGGTTACACAACATTGTGAATGTAATGATAATGTCTTTTTATACACTTAAAAATGAATTATACACTTAAATTATACTGAATAATACACTTAACAGTGGTTTAAAAATGGCCAAAATGACACATTTTATGCAATATATTTTACCATAATTTTAAAAAATTAATATATTAAAAACCATTGAATTATACTTTTCAACGGGTGAATTATATTGTAGATGAGTTACATCACAAGCTATTTTTTAAAAAAGAAGGGAACTTGTCTCATTAAACTTATCGGCTAATAGAAAGACAGACAGTAAACAAAATAATCTTAGATTGTGATAAGTGCTGTAACAGAAATCATTAGGCAACATAATGGGAAGTAACTGGAGAGGGACCTACATTAGATAACACTGTCAAGTAAGCCTCAGGAAGTGAAACTGAGCTAAGATTTGGAGATGACAATGAACCAGCATGCAAAGAGCTGGAAAATAGTAAGTTAAGGTCATGGGAACAGTTAGTGCAGAAGCCCTGACCTAGGAAAGAGCTTGTTGTGTTTAAATAAAGGTAGATGGCTGATGTGATAGGAATATAGTTAAGTAAGGAGAGAGGTAGCCAGGGAGCATTTCATGTAAGGCCTGCAAGATTATAAAGAGTTTGAATTTTATTCTAAATACAAAGGGAAGCCATAATTTAATTTGGCTTCCTTTTGTGTTCCCTGCAAAATGATTTAAGGGGGGGAAGTAGTTTGATTTATTTTTTCCAAGATTGTTCTACCTGTTCTCATGAATTAAAACAAAAGTAAGATACCACTGAGAGGGCTATTTCAAAAGACCTGATGAGGGTTGATGGTAGTTTAGACTAGAATAGTAGGATAGAGATGGAGAGAATTGAACAGATTTAAAATATATGATAGATGGTGCTAAACATCACTAATCCTCATGCAAATGCAAATTAATACAATGAGATATCACCTCAGTATTATAAAAAAGACAAGAACTAGCAAGTGATGGCAAGGATATGGAATAAAGGAAACACTTGTGCACTGTTGGTAGGAATGTAAACTGGTGCAGCCAGAACAGAAAACCATGTAGAGGTTCCTCAAAAAATTCAAAATAAAACTATGATATGATCTAGTAATTCCTCTTGTGGGTATTGCTAATAGTGAAAACACTAACTCTAAAAGATATCTTCAAGCACATGTTCATTGTAGCATTATTTACAATGGCTAAGATAGGAAAACAACCCTAAATGTCCATCAGTGAATGAAAGGATAAAGGAAGTGTGGTATGTGTGTATACACACATACACACACACTCCCTGGAAAATTATTTAGCCATTATAAAAGAAATCCTGCCATTTGCAGCAAATGGATGGATCTTGAGGGCATTATGCTAAGTGAAACAAGTCACATAGAGAAAGACAAATGCCAAATGATCTCATTTATATGTGGAATCTTAAAACAAAAATCCAACTCAGGTACAGAGAATATTTGGTGGTTGCCACAGGTGGTGGGTTAAGAAGTGGGTAAAATGGCTGAAAATGGTCAAACAGTGTAACTTCCCATTATAAAATAAATAAGTCCTGGGGATATAATGTACAGCATAGTAACTATAGTTAATAATACTGTATCGTATATTTAAAGTTACTAAGAGAGGCACCTGAGTGACTCAGTTAAGCATCTGCCTTCGGCTCAGGTCATGATCTCAAGGTCCCAGGATCAAGGCGCATCAGGCTCCCTGCTCAGTGGGGAGTCTGCTTCTCCCTCTTCTCCCTGCTTATGCTCCCTCTTGCTACTTCTCTCCCTCTCTCTCAAATAATAAAAAAATCTTTTTAAAAAATTGCTAAGAAAGTACAGATCTTCTTTTGATTTGTGATAGGCTTACATCCTGATTAAACCCTTTGTAAGTTGAAAATACCATGTCAAAAAATGTATTTAATACAAAAACCTACTGCATGGCATAGCTTAGCCTAGTCTACCTTAAACATGGTCAGAACACTTATAATTAGCCTATAGTTAGGCAAATCATTACAAAACCCATTTTGTAATAAAGTATTGAATATCTCGTGTAATTTATTGAGTACTGTACTGAAAGTGACAGAATGGTTTTATGGGGACAAAATGGTTGTAAAGTATCAGTTATTTACCATTGTGATCACATGACTGATGCAGCTATAGCTCTCTGCTGCTGCCCAGCATCATGAGAGAGGATCATACCACATATCATCAGCCTGGGAAAAGATCAAAATTCAGACTTCGAAATATGTTTCTAGTGAATGTACATCACTTTCAACCATCCATAACCCACACCATTGAAAAAATCATAAGTCAAATCATTTTAAGTCAGAGACTATCCATGTAACTTAAATTCTTACCCTAAGAAAGGTCTCACCCTAAGGGAAAAAAAGTAATTGTACTGTGTTGGATGACTAGACTAATTGTGACAATCATTTTGCAGCATATGTATCTACTGAATCATTTTGTTGTATACCTGAAACTAATACAATATTTCATGTCAATTATATATTAACAAAAAATAACAGAGTATATTTATGGAAGATGAACTAATGGATTAACTATGGGAATTAAGGGAAAGGGACTAACCAAGAGTGACTCCTAGGCTTTGTGTACGAACAACTAGATAGATGAAAATGCCATTTATTGAAATAGGGAAGGGTCTAGAAGAGGGGAGTAGGGAAACCAAAAGTTCTGCTTTAGAACTATTAAGTTTGAGTTACCTTTTAGAAATCCAAATAGAGTCATCAAATAGGCAACAAGGTATTTGGATCTGCAACTCAGGGTAGAGAGGTCAGTAGTGGAGATACAAGTTTGGGAGTCATCAATATAAAAAATGATATTTAAATCCATGGAACTGGATGATATCAACCAGGGAGAGAATGCAGAGCTGAAAAGAGAAATACAAATACAAACAAACATAAAATGGGATTTAGTTCTGGGAAATCACATTTAGAAGTTGGATAGAGAAGGATGAACTAGCAAAGACTGAGAGGAATGACCAAACAGGTAAAGGGAAACCAGGAGAAAGTAGTAATTGGGAAACTAAAGAAGTAAATTTCTGGGAGGAGCCCATAGTTGATAACTATGTCAAATCCTTCTGTAAGATGAAGTATCCAGTAGACTTGGGAACATGGAAGTCATTGATAAGCAGTTTCAGTAGATCAGTAGGTGTGTTGAAGAGTGAATAAGAAGTGAAATGACATTGATTGTAGATACTCTTTTGAGGTTTTTTTTTTTTTGTGAAGTGAAATAGATAAATGGATTCATAACTGGAAAATACTGGGGTTAAGGAAGGTCTTTTGTTGGGTTTTGTTTGTTTACTTTGTGGGAACATGGAGTTTGTTTTTTTAAGATGGGAAATATCAGGCCATGTTTATATGCTGATGAGAGCGATCAAATGAAAAAGAAAAATTATCAAATAAAAAAGATCAAAAAGATAGAGAAGGGAAACTTGGAGTAAAGTCTTTGAAAATGGGAAAGGAAATAGGATACAGAACATAAGTGAACATGTTGACCTAAAATAAGAAAAGGGAACACTTTCTACAAACTTAGTTTAAAAAAAAAAAAGCCAGTTTCATTTAAGAATGCCATTGATGAAGTAGTAAAATTATTGACCGTGAGTACGTATCTTTTCAGTATTCTGTGTGATGGAAAGGGACATAGACAATAAAGCACTTCTGCTGCATACTGAAGTATAATGGAAAGTTTCAAAGAACAGCACTTGTGCAATTGAATTGCTAACTAAACTACCTGATTTTTCACGGAGCACCATCTTTACTTGAATGACTAAGTCAACAAACTATTCAGACTTAGATATTTAGAAAATACTCTGAAAAATGAAGTAAGCCCCTCAAAGGAAATCAACTGATGACAAAATTTAAGATTTTAAATGAAAACTAGTATTTTGGAAATTTTACATTTGCCACCATGAGAGATTGACAACTTTCCATTCCTCAAGGATGTTTTTGATGAGATTGGTAGTGGTATTTAATAAATGTGATTTTTAAATATTGTGTAATGAATATGTCAACATTTAAAATCTGTGTAACTAGTTAGCCATTATTTTCCAGGTGACCAGTATATATGCTGTAAAATCACATACCAGGTAAAGACCTCTTTAAAGTGGAAAAAAAAAAAAGATTTTAATGTAATAGATGTGAAAAGTATATTGGTGTGGTTTCAGATTCTACATTGATAACTAACATTTAAGAAGCTACTACTTGTTGAGGAGTGTCTGGCTGCCTCAGTCAGGGGAGCGTGCTACTCTTGACCTCAGAATGTGAGTTCAAGCCCCACATTGGGTGTAGAGATCACTTAAAAATAAAATCTTAAAAAAAAAACAAAAACAAATAATTACTTGTTGAGTGTGGGGTAGTATCAGAGAAGAATATCCATAATTATCCAAAAAGGCTATTAAAATACTCCTTTCTTTTCCAACTGTATTATCAGTATGAAGCTGGATTTTCTTAGGAAACAACATATGGTTACAAAATAAATGCAGAATATATAAGCATCTAGCTGTCTTCTGTTATAGTAAATATTGCAAAAGACACTTGGAAAAATGTAAAACAATGTCACTCATCTAAATTTCTTTTTTAGAAAATATACTTGTTTTTCATTTAAAATATTATTTATATTAACAAGTAATAGATTTTATTTTATGTTTAAGATTTTATTTATTTATTTGAGAGAAAAGGAGTGAGAGAGCAAGCACGAGTTGGGAGGCGGGTAGGGCTAGAGGAAGAGGGAGAAACAGACTCCCTACTGAGCATGGAGCCTGATGTGGGGCTTGATCCCAGAACTCTGGGATCATGACCTGAGCTGAGGGCAGGCACTTAACTGACTGAGCCACCCAGGCACCCCTCTATTGTTATTTTTAAATAATTAAACATGTAAAAGTTTTCTCAACTGTAATTTCTAAACATTGGTATAAATGATCCATATTTTAAAAAGCTCTCTAACGTCCTCAGAAATTTTAAGAAGTATAGAGATCTTGAGAACAAAAAGTTTGAGAACCCCACTGTCCTAGGGAACGTGGCCACCCAGATTTCCTATGAAACACCTAGTTGCTCACAGTCTGATAAGACACACCGTTTTTTTTTTTAAACAACTCATTATTTTGTTTTGTTTTTAAAGATTTTATTTATTTATTCATGAGAGACACAGAGAGAGGCAGAGACATAGGCAGAGGGAGAAGCAGGCTCCATGCAGGCAGCCCATGCAAGAAGCCTGGGACTTGATCCCAGGACTCCAGGATCACACCATGTGCCAAAGGCAGACGCTCAACCTTTGAGCCACCCAGGCATATCCTGTGATATGACACATCTATTGGTTCCCCAAATTTGGAACATCATGTAAGAGCCTTACCAGTCTGAACTCTGATAAATGTTCAGTATAAGTCATAAGAGTAGCAGCTGTCAGCGGGCTCTTTCCTTATTTCCTTTGGCTTTTCCTAAGCCAGGCCTCTTCTTTCTTGAAAGTTCAGGGACTTAACAGTAATATTTTGAGGATCTAGTTTACAAATACTAATGATGATTTAGATTTGTTTTGAATGTAATGGCCTTTTATTATACTTTTACTTCTGTATCACATTTCATGCTCCATGAAGCATGTTGACCAGGTCTATCTTTATAGATAAGAAATTGAGCTGCAGCTATGCTGACTTCTACAGGACAACAAAACTATTAAATGGCAGACAAATCAAGACCAACTCTTCTGATGTCAATCCAGCTATATCCCACTGACATTTCTTTCCCATTTCTTTCTTTCTTTTTAAATTTTTTTAAAAATGTGGGCCTTCTTACAATCCTATTGAGGTAGGTAAGTCACAGACAGTGATCTTCCTTTTGCAGATGGGACACTTGAGACTGTGAGTTCAGTAGAAGAATCAAGATTAGACCCTGGAGACGACTTCATGACCGGTCTTCCTTTTACTCTATTACCTCCCTTCCCCTCAGGTTATTTTAAGACTTCATAGAAAGTAAAAGCATCTCCTTCCAAAAACAGTTGGAAACCTCTCTTCTGCCAAAGACATGCTCTTTCTCTAAACGTTGACTACTCGTGGGGCCAGAGTACAACTATTTAGAAGGGATCAATGCCAGCTTATACCCTGCAGCTTAAATTCATGTCTATTTCTTCAACATACAGTCCAATCTATATGACACATGGGGAGAAAATGCATTTTTATTTTCTTAATTCTTGGTATCAAGAATACAAATTCCAAGGATGTTTTAATAGTTACACTGCCATTTTCTCCCTCTGCTACCTACAGAATTTGCCGGTAATGTAGTAGAAACTTCTTTTAAGTCCTATACCTATATCTTTAACAAAAAACAAAAAACAAAACCTTTACCGAGATATAATCCACATATCATACAATTCATCCATTTAAAATGTGCAGTTTGATGGTTTTTAGTATATTCATTGAGTTGTGCAACTATTATCACAGTCAGCTTTTTATTGGCCCCAAAGAAATCTTGTACTTGTTACCTACTCCTCATTCCCCAAGACCTCCATCCCTAGGCAGCCATCATTCTACTTTTTGTTTCTAAAGCCAAATCATTTTGGCTATTTGAAGATATATATGGATATACCACATTTTATTCATCAGTTGGTAGACATTTGGATTGTTTACACTCTTTGGTTATTGTGTATAATATTGCTATGAGCATTCATGTACAGGTTTTTGTGAGGATATATGTTTTCATTACTCTTGGGTATTTCTGTAGGAGTGGAATTGCTGAGCCATCTGGTAACAGTTTAACATTTTGAGAAATTACCAGACTATTTTCTAAAGCAGCTGCACCCTTTGACCTTACCAGCAGTAGTATATAAGAGTTTCAGTTTCCCCACACATCCTCACCAGCTCTTGTTATTTTCTGTGTTTTTGATTAAGCCATCCTGCTGGATGCAACATGGTATGTCATGATTTTGAGTTGAACTTTCCTTTTTTTTTTAATTTTTATTTATTTATGATAGTCACAGAGAGAGAGAGAGAGGCAGAGACACAGGCAAAGGGAGAAGCAGGCTCCATGCACCGGGAGCCCGACGTGGGATTCGATCCCGGGTCTCCAGGATCGTGCCCTGGGCCAAAGGCAGGCGCCAAACCGCTGCGCCACCCAGGGATCCCTGAGTTGAACTTTCCTAATGGTTAATGATGTTGTGTATATTTTCATGTGTTTATTGGACATTTGTAATATGTTCTTTGGAGAAATGTTAAGTCAGGCCCCTAGCCCATTTTTAAATTGGATTATTTGTCTTTGTTATTGAGTTGTAAGAGTACTTTATATAACCTAGACACAAGTCCCTTCTCATGTGTATGATTTGCAAATATGTTCTCCCATTCCATCGGCTATCTTTTTCACTTTCTTGATAGTGTCTATTAAAGCACAAAGGTTTTTAGATTTTAAGTTTTTATTTAAATTCCAGTTAGTTAATATACAGTGTAATATTAGTTTTCAGGTGTATAATATCATTATTCAGCATGTCCATAAATCACCTGGTGCTCATTACAACCAGTGCACTCCTTAGTACCCATCACCCATTTAACCCATCCTCCGGCCAGAATGGCTAAAATAAACAATACAAGAAACAACAGATGTTGGCAAGGATGTGGAGAAAGGAAAACCCTATTGCACTATTGTTGGGAACACAAACTGGTCTTGCCACTCTGAAAACAGTATGGAATTTCCTCAAGAACTTAAAAATAGAACACCTACCATCCAGCCATTGCACTACTAGGCATTTACCCAAAGAATACAAAAACACTAATTCATACATGCACCCCTATGTTTATAGCAGAATCATCTACAGTAGTCAAATCATAGAAACAGCCCAAATGCCCATCAACTGATGAATAAAGAAGAGGTGATATATATACATAAAATGGAATATTACTCAGCCATAAAAAGGAATGAAATCTTCCTGTCATGACATGTTTGAAGCTAGAGAAGATTATGCTAGGTGAAAGGTTTTTAGTTTTGATAAAGTCATTTTTTAAAATATTTATTTATTTATATTTATATTAGAAAGAAAGAGAGACCATGAGAGCAAGGAGAGGTAGAAGGAGAAACAGAATCCTCAAGCAGACTCTGTGCTGAGCGCAGAGCCTGACGTGGGACTATCTCACAACCCTGAGACCATGACCTGAGCCAAATCCAAGAATCAGACACTTGGCTGACTGTGCCACCCAAGCACTGCAATAAAGTCCTATCTATCTATCTATCTATCTATCTATCTATCTATCTATCTATCTACCTACCTACCTACCTACCTACCTCCTTGCTTCTGCTTTTGGTGTCAAAAAAAATCTGAGAAAGCTTAGCACAAGGTTTGCTTTTGTGTAGTTTTAGCTCATATGTTTAGGTCTGTGATCCATTTTGAATTAATTTTTTTGTAGAACCATTTCAGTTATTAACGAGGTTGCCAGACATTTTTAGTGAAATGTTGGAGATGATCACTGTACTCTTTAAAGCTGAGTGATAAATTGACAGGGCAAAATAATTTATTTTTACTTTTGTTGAACATTTTTTCTCACTTTAAACTGAAACTAGAAATCCAGTGTCAAAAATATCTTTCCAGGGGATCCCTGGGTGGCGCAGTGGTTTGGCACCTGCCTTTGGCCCAGGGTGCAGTCCTGGAGACCCAGGATCGAGTCCCAAGTCGGGCTCCCGGTGCATGGAGCCTGCTTCTCCCTCTGCCTGTGTCTCTGCCTCTCTCTCTCTCTCTCTCTCTCTCTCTCTCTCTCTCTCATAAATTTAAAAAAATTTAAAAAAAAGAGAAATACAGAGTATTTAGTTCAGAGAAGGTAGACTATGAACTCTGGTTTTTTTGGGGTTTTTTTTTGTGGTTAAGCCTCATGAAATGAATTATGAGAACTAATATCTATTTAAAAGTCTGATTTTAGTTGGCATCAAAGGAATAGTCATAACTTAGGTATAAGCATATATTTAAGGACACGAACTTCAAAAAATTATTATATATAAATTTTGGTACCTATTAGAGAAAAGCATTTTTAAATGTCCAGACCTGGGTTTCCAGAGTTGATAAAATTATTATCCTGATGGATATAACTTTATCAAGACCAAAATCCTAGAATAAAATGAACTAAAAGAAATGTAGCATAGCTGAGTGTTTAAGAGCAAATACTATGGATCTGCCAGGGTTCAAATGCTAGTTGTATCACTTTAGCTATATGATTTTGAATAAGTTACTTAATCTCTGTGTACCTCAGTATCCTGTAAAATGGGAATAACTACAATAATAATAATAATACCTATAAGTATAGTTCCTATCTCTTAGAGTTGTTATGAGGATTAAATAATATTTGTAAAGATTTAGAATAGTGCCTGGAATAGAGTAAGTGCTAAATAAATGTTTGCTAAATACATAAAATGCAAAGTACAGTATAATCTTTGTGATAAAGAAATCCCATATTTCACAAATACAAAATGAATGAGATGACAATGTGTGGAAGTAGATTACAAGCTAGATACAAGTTACAAATAAGTAAAGAAGGGGGGAAATTGCCTGTAAAGCTGCATTGGTGAGTATCATCTATATGGGAGGAAAATATTCAAATACCTTGTTCACTATAAATGAGCTTTTAGTTTCAAGCTAAGGTAACAGGTTTGTTTGTTTGTTTGTTTTTTGAAACAGAAACAACTTATGTAAATGAGCCAATCTCATCATAAATTTGTTTTTAAAATATAGAAAAAATATAAAGAAAAGCAAAACCACTTGGGATTCTATTACTCAGGGACAACCATTGTAATATCTTGATGAACACCTTTCCAAACATCTGTGCAAACATATATACATAAGTTAAATAGGTAACATTTTATGTAAATGGTTTCAAACCGTGCATTCTATTGTTTTTTTCATTTAACTATATTGTGAAGATAGATTCATGTTGATGAATATAGTTGTGTAAAATTTTGTTGTCTGCATTGCCTTCTGTTGTATGGACATGCTGTAATTAACAGTTTCCTTATTGATGGACATACAGATTGTTTTCCGTTATTTCTTTATTGCAAACAGCTTTGTGATGAGGAAGCATCCTTCTACTTAATTATACCTGTCTCAGTTATTTGCTTAGGATAAATAGTTTATTGCTGGGTCAAAGAATATATACATTTTAAAGTTATATATAGGTACTTCCTTACCTTCTTGACAATATTATATATTCTGTGTTGTGGCATGTTGTGAATTTATTAGCCTTTTTTTTAATGTGAGAGAAGAAATAGATCTCTAGCTTTTATTTGTAGCTTTTTATTATTAGTGAATGTTAGATCCAGGTAGTTCATATATTTATTTCCTGTTTCAGGTTCTTTTGTGAATGACCAATACCTTTCGATAAATATTCCTTTTTAAAAATTATAGGTAGGCTGTAGAACTCCCAAAATGACATAAGATACAAGGAAATAGGGATGCCTGGATGGTCAGCGGTTGAGCGCCTCCCTTCAGCTCGGGGGGGGGGGGTGATCCCAGAGTCCTGGGATCGAGTCCCACGTCGGGCTCCCCTTGGGGAGCCTGCTTCTCCCTCTGCCTCTCTCTCTCTCTCTCTCTCTCTCTCTTTCTCTCTCTCTTTCTCTCTCTCTCTTCTCTTTCTCTCTCATGAATAAATAAAATCTTAAAAAAAAAGATACAAGGAAATAATGCATAGACCTTGCAACTAAATGTGAAGAATTCGCTAGTCACAGACTTGAGTCAGCCTTTATTTCTGTTTTTACCTCCTTTCAACCCCATCCTCTCGAGGATTGTCCCTGCCCTTGCTATGCAAAAGCTCTCTGGTATTAGGGCAACAGCTGGAGGAAGGCAGCTTTTGGAAGAGCTTCTAAACTCCCATCTCCCATTGCCTGGCTCATTTCTTCATTCTTTTCTTCTGCTTTGGCACTCTTTATTTGCTGTAAATCCTTCTTTTCAGTCATCTAGTCCTGTGACTGGTACAACTATTTCTGTTGACTCTCTTGGTGTTTCTGTGGCTGCAAGTAGGGCTGATTCAGCACTTACTCTGTGTCAGGTGCAGGATTGGGCACTGGGGAGAGACCAGGACAAATAGGACTGGGTTCCTAGACCTAGTGCTCACCTTCTAACCAACACCACAGTGTGGTTTGCGCTTCTGACAAAGATGTGTGAAACTTTCTTTGGGAGGTATGCCTAAAGGAAACATTCAAGCTGCACCTATAAGGGCGAGTCCAAGTTTGCTCTGAAAGTAGAGGGAAGGGAAGTAGAGAGGGGAAAGTAAAGACTCCCCACCATTACCACCAAACAGAGGTATGAATGTGAACAAAACTCAGAGCAGACATAACAAAGCTCTTGATGACATGTGTTCCTGGACAATGAGCATCTCTTCTCACTTCTACAACATATTACCCTTACCTGGGGTGTGACATTTTTAATTAGGGAGAATATTACATTCCTAGAGTGCTCCCCCGAAATTTAGTGGTATTTTTTTCTGTTTTGCTGTTTGCAAACTGATCTGATATTTTTAACTCATAATGGAATAATTTTAGAATTGCATAAAAGATGTGGTGCCATATATTCAAGGTATTAAAACAAAAAATACAAATCTCTTGTTCTAGTCACCCTTATGAAAACAGAAAGTGAGTCAGGATTTGACTCTTCTGGATTAAACATGGTAGATTGCACTTTAAGCATTAAATTTTGATTTCTTCTCTTACTGTTTGGTATAATAGTTACACAGATAATCATAATGATGTTTTTAGCTTACCATTGTACAGGTAACAGAGCACTTTTCTTATAACATCCCATAGCCCTATGAGGCATAAAATTATTGTTGTCTTCTTTTGCTAATAAGTAAGCTAAGCTAAGCTTTGAAAAGTTAAGTGCACCACTTTAAGGTCACACAGAGCCATTAATTGGTAGAACCAAAACTTGAACCTTAGTTTTCTGATTCAAAACGTAAAATCTCTAGCTTTTAGGGGTAGATAGCACAGCTGATTTGAGATTCTAGATTTTGAAACTTGTAATGATTATATTTTGCTAATTTATCTTTTAAGAAAAGACAGTTATTCTAATATAACCAAAGTTTTCTGTGGATAGAGCCAAATCATAGTCTTCCATTTAGAGCACTAGTTTATAGATATTTATGTCAGTTAGTTTAAAAGATGTATATATTATAAACTCAGGCTAGCATTTTACATTTAAATAAGTTGGGCAGATAAAATGGGAAGAATGAAATTTTATCATCCAATGGACTCCAAAAAGGTAGATGAAATGGTTTAATGGAAAGAACATAGCGCCAACAATTACAAATTTTCGTGTTCTATTCCATCTTTCTACTTGCTGATACCTTGGGCAAGTGGTTTCTGTTGGGTTGTCTCATCTAAAGAGTAAAGGGGTTAAACTTTATGTACTTTGAGGTCCATATCAGTCCTAATACTCTTTGAATTTGTGCCTTTTGACTTTACCACTCATATTTCAATCTGTTTGTTGCTCTTTTTTTTATTATTACATTCAAGTTTTTTGATTTACCACAGCAAGATCAAAAAGATTTTATGATTCTCTAAGATAAAATTTGTGAACAGTATGCTATATGGTAGTGATTTTGTTTGTAGAAAATAATCAGGGATTGATGGAGTACCATTCCAGGTAAATCATGGGTCAGTAGAAATCCATATGACATGGACTTATAATAAGAATTTTCACCTTTGGAGAAGCCTGGGTGGCTCAGCAGTTTAGCGCCGCCTCCAGCCCAGGGCCTGATCTGGAGACCCAGGTTTGAGTCCCGCATCAGGCTCCCTGCATGGAGCCTGTTTCTCCCTCTGCCTGTGTCTCTGCCTCTCTCTCTCTCTCTCTCTGTCTCTCATGAATAAATAAAATCTTTTTAAAAAAAGATTCTTATAAAAATAAAAAAAAAGAATTTTCACCTTTGATTTAGTAATTCTTCTTGGAAAGTCTATCATAAGGAAATACTTCTAACTTCGTGAAAACAGTTAAAGGTGTTTATCATAACTGAAAATAGCTATCTAGGGTTAGGTTAAATAAACTGAGGAGCATCCATGGTCAATAAAGTGTTTATGAAGATTAGGTAATAGTACAGAAGTACATTTGCTATTAGTGAAGAAAGGAGGATATGAAGTTAAATGTATATGCTACAGTTATGGAAAATTAAAATTTTAAAGGCAAAAATAAACATTGACCCTTAATGTAGGGGGGAAATACTGCCCAGATGTATGCCAAAATTGTGTTATATGTTTGTTTTGTGGGATTTTGCACAATTTTTCTACTTCTCTATTTCTTTTTATTGAGTACATTATTGCTTTTATAATAAAATGTGTATATATATAATAATATTTAAAATATATACTAAAATATATAATTATATATTTTTTCAGGTAACCACCAAGGCCTAGTACGATTTCTTGACATTCTCAAAATGGCACCAGTGCTTTGTGGCAAACCTGGGACTAGAAACCACATTCTTTAATCTATCCGTTAGTGCTAGGCTTCTACCATCAAATTGTAATGATATGCAAGCAGGTATAAAGATTCCAGCTTTCAAGAGGTTACCTAGGTACATTTTTTTCTTAATACTATGTGTTTTCCCTTTGGTATTCATTAGTTCTTCGTAAAATTAACAAAGTATTTTTTTTTTTTTTGTACTTTTGAAAATACAACAGTGTTCCATTGGCTGCGTAGGTTTTAGGGCAGTATAATGTGGTCAGAAACACAAGCACAGATGGACATAAGGTAAATTCTTGATTCAGTATTGTCATTTGATGACTGCAGTATTCTATAAGAAATTTCTCTCTGGGCCTCAATGTCTTTATGTATATAATGGGGCTTAAAGAGGTCTATTGTGCAACATGATGTTGTTGTTGCCTTTTATAAACAACTCTGAAGCATTTCTGTCTTTCTCCCCATTGTGTTTACCTTTACAAAAAATAGTTGTAGCTCGTTTTTAGACCCCCTTGCTAGGCCACTTAACATATATAGAGAAAGCCATATATTCATCCTAGCTTCAGTTTTGCCTCAAACTATTTCTCTGGAGTTTTCTAACTCAGTGTGCCTCTTAACCTACTGGAACAGTAGGCAAGTCTCTTCATCTTTCTAAGCCCTCCTTCTAAAATAAGAATGTTGAGGTAAATAATCTCTCCGTTTCCTTTTAGCAATAATGTTCTATGATTCCTCCCAGTCTTGTTTTGAGCACATGTATGATAAAAACAAAACAAAACAAAAACCCCAACACACACACACACACTCCAATTGGTTTCTCTTAAAGTAGTGGTGATGGGAGTGCAAATTGATAAAAATCATTTTAGAAAACAATTTGGCATTATCCAGTGAGGTTGAAGATACGCATATGAGAATGTTTATGGCAGCAGTAATCGTAATAGCCAGAGACTGGAAACAGCTTAAACTCTGTCAGCAATATGTTTATCATTAATCATGATATATTTATGTAATGGAATACTGTGTAGCCATAGAACCATAGCTGTATGCAATGATAAGGATGGATTTCGCAAACATAATGTTGAGTAAAAGAAGCAAAACAAAAGAGAATTTCCACAATGTTACTCCATTTATGTATAGTTTTCAAAAATTAGCAAGGTTAAACTATATTGTGAGGGATGGAAACTATACAAAAAGTAAGCATGGTCACCACCTCTGGGAAAGAAGAGGGATAATAATGAGAAAGGGGCTTCTGGGGATCTTCTGGGACACCCAGAGCATTCTGTGTCTTAACTGAAGCTGCACAGGGGTTTGCTTCATTATGGTTTTTAAGCAATGCACATACGTGTTTTAAGCATTTTGCTCTATGTATGTTTTATCTTCACGTGAAAACATAGAATAACAACAATTTAAGAAGTGTATGTAGTACTGTTTCAGCGAATTCTTCTAGTCTCTGAAAAATACTTGCTTATTACTAAGGACTTGATATTTCAGTGTCCTATACCAGAAGAAAAAGGATTTTGAACTAGAACACTTGGAAATCTTAGCTTCACAAATAAGAATGGTATTTTTATTGACTATCTCTATGCAAAGCACTTTTATTCTTTATCCACAATATTCCTAATAACCCTTTCAGGTTTTTATTATTATCCTCATTTGTAAAATGAGGATACTAAGGCTTAGGGTTGTTAAATCACTCCTTGGTTGATGAGGAATTCTAAATAAATCACTGAAACAAATAAGCATTGGAGTATTTTTGATAGTTTCTTTCTCCAGGTTATGGAAAGATAAATTGGAAACAATATTTGTGACCATTTAAGGACATTTAATATAAAAATAAACTCCGAATCAATGAATAGACTGAGTTTTGGATAGATCTCTTTTATTTAAGATGTACTTAAAGGGTACCTGGGTGGCTCAGTCGGTTAAGCATCCTGCTCTTGATTTCGGCTCAAGTCATGATCTCAGGGTCCTGGAATCAAGCCCCTTGTTAGTCTCTGTGCTCAGCAGGGAGTCAGCTTGAGATTTGTCTCTCTCTCTCTCTCTTCCATTTCCACCTCCCCCAATGCTCATGTGCACATGCTCGCTCTCTCTCTCTCTCTCTCTCTCCCAAATAAATAAATGAATCTTAAAAATGTGCCTGAAAGTATGGAAGGTGTTTGAAATGCCTAGTAGTAAATGAATTTGTGGGTATTTGGGCATTTACCACTTACAGGTCAAGCCTCCACACTGAGTGTTAAAATTGAACGTAATTAGAAGAGAAAGTGAGAGAAGCAGTGTCTACATTTTTGATAGACTAATTGTAGTGGTCACTTTATCCAAAGTTTGCTGAACTATGACCACTAAACTAACCACGGAAAGGAAATTACATTGTATAGCCAAGCCAAAAACCCAAGTTTTTTAGATTTAGTTTGCAGTGTCACTTAGGATTCTTCTTAAAGTCTTGTGAACCTTCACCTTCTTTTAATAAGCCTTCGTAATGATGAGGTCCCCCGAGAATGAAATCATCTGAGTGGAATGTGCCTGCGTCTTAAAATCTGATAAACATCACTTCATGGTATTTAGGAGATTAAAAGAGACTTAAAACACGTAAATGTTACTTTCAGGTTATTATAGCCAAGGAAGCCTGTGGCCCAGCTATCAAAACAGCTTAGCTTCAGCAAGTTCCAAGCAATGGGCTTAGCCAAATTGGTTAGCCCTGCTTTAGGACTGACTGCACTGTCTTTTGTGTTGACCCTTAACTTGTGATATAGAATATAATTGTTTCATCTCTGAGACACATTTATGTGTCCCTTTGCCCCGACACTAATTCATCATTTGCTTTATAGTAATTCCACTCAGACATCACCATCAAGCCCCATTGGAAGTGAATTAAGGATGTGAGTGGATATATTTCCTAATCAGTGACATTAGTTTATATCTCCTTATTAAAATACCCATTAAATTCATACTGGGAGAGATAACATGAACACTAATGCACTTTCCGTCTTCCATCAGTGCTTTTTTATTTATTTCTATAAAGAAGTTATTAATATCTGAATTTAAGAGGTTAAGAGAATGCAAAGCTTTTAGTAATGGTCTAAGATCTCTATTCTGGTAAGATACGGAAGATGTAAGAAACAAAGACATTCATTATTATGTCGTCATTTTTATTCTCAATCTCTCCCTAAAACATAGCCATTAAAAATAGATGTTTAAATCATTTATTTTAAAAGTTAATATCTTACTTTTACATAATCTCATTATCTAAACAAAATACATTATTCTAGTTTCGCTGTACTTTATAAGTTGTCTTGGTTTTCTACTTTTAATCTAAAACTCAGAACATGGGGATCCCTGGGTGGCGCAGCGGTTTGGCGCCTGCCTTTGGCCCTGGGCGCGATCCTGGAGACCCGGGATCGAATCCCACGTCGGGCTCCCGGTGCGTGGAGCCTGCTTCTCCCTCTGCCTGTGTCTCTGCCTCTCTCGCTCTCTCTGTATGACTATCGTAAATAAATAAAAAAATTTAAAAAAAAGTTTTAAAAAAAAAAAAATAAATAAAACTCAGAACATGTACGGAGTTTGTGTACCTCTTCCATATGCCAGCCAAAAAGTATTAATTAAATGTACTATATACGAGGCTCTGGTGGGTGAGGGGGTATAAGGGAAGTTGTTTCATCTGAAAAATAGCCCACATGTGTGTAAAATCTAATTATTCTGATGAATTCCCCACCATACTGCCTTAACCAAGATAGAGGTTCAATAAATATCTCTTCAGTTTCATTCATTATCATATCCATTTGAGACGTTTGGCAAAGTTGCTAATGTGATTTTCCATTTGAGGAATCCATAAATTACTGCCTTCTGGGGCTATGGTAGCACCATGACAACATGGTACCCTTTTGTTATACTTTGGAGTTTTGCTGTTACTGCCTTTTTTAAAACTGGTGATTTGAAGTTAATAGTACCAATAAGTGGCAATTTTGCAAACCTGCTAGCCCATACACTTCTGTTAGTCTCACTACCAGCATCATTACCTTCTGGTCTTCATTCTTAATGTATTATCCCAGGTGCAGAATGAAAACGATAGTAGCAGGCTTTTAAAATGTGTTCCTTGTATCAAAATTCCTCTACTGTGAGTAAAATACAATGTGTTAGACTCACTGTAGTTAATCCCATACCAACATTCTCTTCCTCCAAAATAACCACATGATCAGGACCAGTATCCACATTTACTAACTACCTTAGCTTGAATTCAACAAGAAGCAGAGGGAATTAAATGTACAAAGATTTATTGGAGGAGGGAGCAGAAGAAGGTAGAAAGAGCCTTCAGACTTGATGCAGATATATTTGTAGTAGGAGAAAGGGAAGGAAGGAGCACTGAGTAGGAAGAGTCTTAGACTGCAACTCAGTTCTAAGGAAGATTCACCCAGTTTGAATGAAAGTCCTCAAACCAGTTGACCACTGAAGGAATCCCATGTCTCACCTAAATATGATAGTCAATAACTGGGAGCAGCCTGTAGGAATGGGTGGCATGAATAGAGTGAAGATCCAAACATAAAAGTAGTTGGAGCCATTAGCCAGTTATATTCCCTGCCACGAGAGATCTGTGGGGCACATTTCATGGCTTCTGTACTAGTTGCATGACTTTAGATAAGTTTAACACCTCTCTGAACCTCAGTTGTGAAGGTATTACTGCCAATAGAGGGTAATTGTATAGATCAAATAAAATATGTAAAAGCCTTGGGACAATATAATAAATAAATGTTAGTTTCCTTTGTGGACCCCTTCTATAATGCTAGGTGATTATTTTCTAACTTATTTTTTCCTAGAAATAACATCTTTTGGTATAAATTGTGCTGAGATTGTCTATACCAGGACTACTCTGTGTGGTCATTAGACCTGCAGGCAGTCTGTAGGCCACAGAGCTGCTTGTTAGCAGTGTGCAGCAAGATAAGGAATTTGTACCAAAGTCAGCTATCTCAGTAAACATACTGCTTAGCTCAGATGCAATTTTTTTTATATGGAGATGTTCTCAATGAAGGAAGTAGTGTATTTATTTATATTCTGGCACAAGCTCCGTATTTATTGCATACTGGCACTTTGAGCAGCATTGGGGTTTAGTAAAATATAAAAGAAAGATATATGGGTCTTTATTAGATATATTTCTGCTTGTCTATTATAGAGGAAACCACTTTAAGCTGGACATTGACAGTTCATGTTACTTATATCAGTGGCAACCGGTGGCACTTTTAGCATTTGTCAGTTTCAGGGCCTGTGATCAAATATCAAAGTAGGCAGCTTGGTTATTGTCATATTTCCAAGTCCTTTTCCCAACTCATTTATTAGCATATATTCATTGAGCTCCTGCTATCTACGAGATACCACGTACCTGCTGATACCCAGTGTTTTCATACTGCTGTGTCACAACCTTGCTAAACCCCCCCAAATTGTGAGGCCGCACCAAAATCCACTTCCCTTCCCAGTTCCAGAGTGTTCAAAGTCCCATTCCCTCAGGAAGCAGATAGGTAACTAATTAAGAAGAAAGTATCTGATTTTAATAAGTAATACAAAGGGGACTTTCTTCCTAGTTACTTATTGGTAATTTGAAATTTGAGACTGTTAATGGAACTGTGTAAGACATATTTTTGAACTGTGGATACCCTAGCTTAATCCACGAGCTATAATCTTTCTTTAGTTCTTTTCACCATGTATTCCAGAAATATTTGTCATTACATCTGTAAAACTGCTGACCTCTGCCCTAAAGTCGGTGTTGGGTTTTTCCCACAAGTTTTTACTTCGTTTGGTAACTTCTGTAGAATATTGGGCAGGAAGACATGAATCCAGGAAGCCAATCAGACACATTCCTTGTATGTTTAAGGATTTAAAATATTGCCTATAAATTGTTTTTAATTGCAGATATCCTTTTGTATTTGAAACTAGATGGAGATTCGGTGTATTTTTTTCCCCTTTATATTCCCAGATCTTTGATGGCTTGTTAACATGATGTAGTAGATTAGGAATATGTAGTTGTGCCTTCATACTTTTAAAAACTAAAGTACATGTTTCATAAAATTAAAGTGTCCCAAGAGTCGGTTAATATAAAGTAATATTTTACCAAGGTCATAAGTGATTTAATATGAAAGATCATATTTTCTCGTAACCATAACAGACTTAACAAAACCTAGGCAGACAAATTGCTAGTTTAGAAGTGATCTGAACTTTTTATCGCCCAAAAAACAAAAACCCACGAGATTGTGGCAACAAGCATTATTTGATTGATCCCCAAGGTTATGGATCTAGCAGCAGCTATTATAACATGCTTTGTTTTTATTATTGCACTGTTTAGTTAGTCATCCAAATTCTAGCCATTTCTGTTTATAGCAAGAAATAGCATCCCAGCCTGGGCAGCACAGCTAGTCATACCTTTTTATTGATGTAATTGGACTTATTTTGGTTCCTTTCCTAGTGTTGAACATTTTGTGAAGCCCTAACATAAATTATTGGCTTGTATAACCCACTGCATCACCTTCACCCAGAGATTTGCTGCCTATGCAGTTCCTTAATTTTCAAGTGTGAGAGATTTATTTTTCCTTAGTGAGTCTTAATGTTTCTGCACGCGTGCACACACACACGATTGTGAATGTGTGTGGGTACACAGAAATGCCAATGAGAAAGTCCGACATGTTCTTGGATAATTCCTGCACAAGATTCTGGAGAAGGCTTTAAGGTAATAGGTACTTGTTGCTGTGCTCTTGAATTGACCTGATCTTGAGCATTATAGTAGTATTTTAAGATTTTGCTCCAGTTTTGCTTATTTTTCCTATGAATTCTGACTTATCAGGACTCTGTATACTTCATGTCCTCTGTGAATACTTATTGACTGCATAACCGACCAATTGATTGATATTCAATGAGCCAATGTAAACGGTCAAGATCCTACTACAAACATTGTGTGAGGCAAGGCACTTCAATCCTCTTTACACCCTATAAGATAAATGGAAGTATCCCCACTTTATAAATGAGGACTTTGAAGCATAGAAAAATTAAACAATTTGACTAAAGTCGTACAGTTTACAAATAGAGAGTCAGGATACTTTATCAAAAGATTTTTTGAGGGGGCAGAGGGAGAGAGAGAATCTCAAGCAGAGTCTCTGCTAAGCACAGAGCCCAATGCAGGGTTCAGTCCCATGACTCTGAGATCATGACCTGAGCCAAAATCAAGAGTTGGCCACCAGGGTGCCCCTAACAAAATACTTTTATATGCATTATTCTTTTTGATCCTTATAATGGTCCTTGAAGTAAATGGACTATAAATTACTTTCTATTCTCATTTTAGCACTAAAGAAATTTAGTAAGTTAGCCATGGTCACTGCATCCTCCCCGGTTCAGTTCAGTATTACCCTCTGAACCCTGGTATTTATTGGCATTTATAAAAGTTCATCTGATATTGGTCACAACATTGTAATACCCCTGTGGTTTCACACTGGCTGATCTTTGTTAAAAGATTCTTCATTGTTTCCAAGGTAGAGTCGCTGCTCAAGTACTTGCATTCAAGGAAGCACTCTTTGAAAAAACAATGCGGAAGGTGAGGGAAACCTTACAAATCTGTTCATGTCAACCCCCTACTTAAAACCTTTTAATAATTTTCAGGAGTACTCAGTTGGTTAAGGATCCAACTCTTGATTTAAGCTCAGGTAGTGATCTCAGGGTTGTAAGGTCAAACCCCATGTTGGGGTCTGCGCTGGGTGTGGAGCCTGCTTAAGCTTCTCTCTCCCTCTGCTTCTGCCCCTATCCCAACCTTACATGTGCTCTCTCAGAAAAACAAACAAACAAAACCTCTTAATAGTTTTCAGTAGACTATCATCCCACAGACTTTCTCCCTCAAAAAATAACAGTAACAATAAGCCTTCATATATTCTTCCTCCCTTTTTAGCCTCACCTCCTGCCAAACTCCTGCCACTGGCTCTTTATGCCAGGAAAACTAAACCACTACACTGATGTGAACCCCCACCTTGCTTTTGCTTTCATATATACTCCTTTTGCCTGAAATCTCACCCTGTCATCTGTGCTAAACCCCTATCATTTTCCACACTATCCAGCTGGGCCATTCTCTTCCATGAAGCTTTTCTTTACCCTCCTGGACAGAGTTATCATCCATCTTCTGATCTCCCTGCCGAACTTTTCTTTAAAAACAGTCAGACATATCAATATTCTTACATTTCCATTATTATTTATATGTGTGTGTCTCCCCTTAAGGTGAACCTTAAGGGCCAGAGGCAGAAGCTTTCTCATCGCTTTGTCCTACCACAGTGCCTAGCACATCAAATGGAAAGGGTTAGTGCATGGAAGATAGAATGAATCAGTGACTGAGAATTCAACCCTGAAAGGAATAGCCTGCCACTTGAAAAGAGAAGAGGCAATGCACATTTATATCAAATGAAATTACTGTCTTTGCTTATATGTGCTTGGCTTTGTATGTGTCCAGGAAGATAATGCAGGGCTTTGAGAAGTGGAGAGAGGTTAAGGAAGAATTAAACAGTAGGTGAGCATTTTTCCCAAAATATATGCCTGTGGTAGTAAGTTATTAATAAGTTACTGGGTGCCATTTTCTCTTCTTCTAGTCAAAACCATGCAAAAGTTTATTTCTATTCATTCTGCTAGGTACTCAGTGGATCCTTTCAGTCTCAAAACTCAAGTCATGAAGTGCTGGAAAATTTCCTTGCATTATTTCATTGATGATTTCTTCTTTATTTTATCCCTCTTTTGGGACTACTATTATTTAGTATTAGATTTCCTGCACTTATCCTCTCGTGTTCTTCTTTCTTCTCGTGTTTTCCAATCTTTTTGTTCTACCTCCTGAGAGATTCCCTGAACTCTGCATCTTGCCCCTTCTGTTTGTTATTTTTCATTTTCTGATTTCATATTTTAAATTTCTAAGAGCTCCTTTTCTCTGAGTAGCATCCTGTTGTTTTATGTATGTAGTATCTTCTCTTACCTGCATATTAATGATTTGAAAATTTTTTATTATTTTTGGTTTTGGTTTGATCTTGATATATTACCTGCATCAGGCTTTTCTTAGGACTATGGTAATACTTGATTGCATATTTATTTTTAAGAAGAGAGGATTAGAAACCTGGGAAGCTTTTAGTGTGTGGATAGAGGTTGTTAACTCTGGAGTTCACTGTAGGGTAATTTGTCTGTGCTCTTTTCATTGGGGAATACCATAAGTCTTTCCTCTTGGGCTTGTCGAGTATCTTGCAGTTATCCAGCTGTAAAGTACAAGCCTGTAAAGTATTTGCCTGTGTTCTGGAAGCAGAGTGGGGGGAAGATGGCTGGAGGTCTCCGCATTTAATATGCATATGTTCACTTAGTCACCTTGTTCTCAACACAGTGCCTTGGTCCTTAATTGTGCTAATGTTTCCCTTTCCAAAGAATAAAATTCAAGTTTACTTGTTAGTGTGTAATAGTGGTTATTACCTGGCTCTCTGGAGTTGGGAGAGGATCTGGAGATATAATTGTCCTATAGATTTTCAACCAGTATTCCTGTTCTTTTTTTAAAATATTGAGCTATAGTTGGCATACAACAGTATATTAATTTCAAGTACACAGCATAACAATTAGTGTTTATATACATTGCAGAATGATCACCCAGTTTTCTGTTCTTAACCCCAATTTTGCAGTTTTGCTGCCACTTTGAGAAATACATGGGGTCGTCAGTTTCTGAGCCTTCTGGGGGTTATTGAAGTATATAGCTCAAATTGCTTCTCATTGTCCCTTTGCTGGCTTAACAACTCAACTTTTTAAAGTCTGCTATGTTAGGTTATTTGCCACTTGTTTATGCTCTTTTCAGTTTCCAAAATGTTGTTATTATATCCTCCCTTATTGTCTTTCTTTTATTTATACATCTGCACAATACATACAGTGAAAAATAGTTTAAAACCTTACTGTCTTCTCATTAGAAACAATGGAAGCATAAAGATAGAACATCTCATTCCTACTTTGTTACTGGAATTTCGGGAGTAAATGTACCTGTTCAATCCGCCAACTTAACCCATAAGTCCCAAAAATAAGTTTTTAAATGGAGAAATTAGGTTTTTTAAATGTATGAGAAAACAGTGAATTTTAAAATATTCTCTTTATTTTAACCAAATTCAATCTGATTTTAACTGCATTTTCAGCAGTAAAAGAATGAGATCTGAGTGCTACTAGTGAATGTCCCAAAGTCAAAAACAGGCTTTGCTGAATATTTGTCTTTTCCTGGTCAAGAATTAAAGTCCACTGGGTCACGGAATGTAGAGATCAGAGACACCTGCTCTAATTTCCAACACTTTTCCATAGTATCCCTAAGAGATAGTCATCATGCTTCTTAAAACTAATCGACAAGGAATATATTACCTTCTGAGACACTTCATACATTTAGACCATTTATGAAGGAAGCAAGGGAAATGGAAGGTTAGTTCTGACTCTGTAATGTTTATCCATAATATATATGCTATCAAGAAGATAAACAGTATCTTGGGAGCAGCAATATTTGATATTCATGGGCTTTAAATTAGAGTTTTATTTGTTTTAATAGCTGTACAACTTTTAGGAAATACTTATTCTCTGAACCTATATTTTCATCTATGAAGCAAAAATAATAATACTTTGAGGGTTAATAAACTTTAAACACCATAAAGTATTGAAGAACCTGACAAAGAGCTTAGGACTGGGAGACTGATCATTAAATGATACCCATTATCCTTCTTACTGATTCAACCAGGGAGAGCTTTTCTTCAGTAGTAAACCTGAAGAGAGGGTAAAGTTTTATTAGAAAAGCCAGAGAGATGGAAAGGACTAGGTTACACCTTCCAGACTGAAGGAAGAGCGTGACAAAAGCATAGCTTTTAAAAAACTAAAGTCTGAAGCTTAAAGGATAGGCACATATTTCTAGGAGTTGGGATTACGGAGCATATGAAATGATACAGTATAATGTGACTGAGGCTAAAGGTCTGGACATAGGGCACCTTAGCAGAAGAAAAGTTGGTATTCTCACATACTGTATCATTCAGTAAGACAGACAAAACAACTGTTGGAGAGTCCAAGAGCCCTTCTCTTTTAAGGCTTACTTAATATGACTTTATAACAACTTGACCTGATAGAGATCAAAATTGTAATGAAAGTTATTGGTAAACCTGAAATGTGTTTGTTTTATATATATATATAGTTTAGACAAGTCAAAAACGTAAGTAAAGATTATGTCCAAAGGAAGAAAATATCTATCTTTATATCTGAAAGACTTCTAGACAAGTCAAAAATATAAGTAAAGATTATGTCCAAGGGAAGAAGATTATCTTTCTATCTGTAACATTGTCAAGGGGAAAAAAAGTAAAATTTGCTGGCAGATTAAATTAATACCAATAGGTAGAAATCAGAAAGGGGGCATTTTTAGTTCATGTGAAAAATCATGATTTTGCGGATAGAACCCCCCAATATGGGAATGAAAAACTTGGGGGGAATTAAGTATCTAAATGATACGAGAGGCTAAATGATTTTGTCAAGGATGCTACGTAACCCAGATGTTTTGTGAAAACGTGAAGCCAAGTGCCTTCTAAGGCTACACTCAACCGCCTCTGATTCTGTGCCATCCAGGGCTCTTGCTATCATCCACATGTACACCTTACTTCAGATTTTGCCAGAACAACAGCCTGTTTTGCAAATGAGGACATTGAGGATAGTTACAAATACCCTGAGGCAGTCCCTTCCTTGAGCTAACAGTTTCTGCTGCTGTATAGACTTCCAGCAGCTTTCACTAAAGTAGGCTCCTACCTCCTGGTGACTTAACCATGGACTTCTCCATAATGCTATTGAACACAGACAGTCTTCATCCAGATGACACTGCTCCATGGACTTCAGAGGCATCCACACTGAACAAGCGCCTCCAGACACCTCGGGACATGGCTTGCCAGCCCCTAGCGGCTACACCGCTAGTAGCCACAGATCTCTTTCCTTCTCTATCTGACTGAAACCTAATGTCCCTTCTATTGGAGCCTTGTTGCCTGACACTCTGCAACAGCGAGATGGTAAAGATTGAGAAGAGGGATGAGTAGTTTGTCCATTTCTCCAGAGCATGGCATTTCCCTCCTTATGTGAAAACATCATCCTTTGAAACCTTTTAAAGGTTCAACTCTGTCACACCAAGTCACTATCATCTGATATGCTGGTTACTTCTTTTTTTTTTTTTTAGATTTTATTTATTTATTCATGAGAGAGAGAGAGAGAAAGAGAGAGAGAGGCAGAGTGAGAAGCAGGCTCCATGCAAGGAGCCTGATGTGGGACTCGATCCCGGGACTTGAGGATCACACCCTGAGCCGAAGGCAGGCGCTAAACTGCTAAGCCACCCAGGGACCCCCATGCTGGTCACTTCTTTGGAATTAAGAAATTAAGTAAGTTCAAAATATGGAACCTTGCAAAAGGTCTTCCTTTCTAGGCTGCTACTCCTGTAGTAACCCTGCATTAATATAGTCTCATCCCTGCCGTTCTTATGCCAAACTGCTTGCTATTCTCCAAACTGTTGGGCTTTTGCTTCTGGGCTTTTCCACATGCAGTTTCCTCTGTTTGGAATACTCTTTCCCCACACTTTCACCTAGTAAAATCCAACTTGTACTGTGTAGCCAGATAGATTACCACTTCCTTTCCAAGTGTCCGTATCTCCCCTGAACTTAGTTATTAGGTGTCCCTCCTCTGTGTTTTTATAATTTTCTCTGATATGATACTTATTATTCTTTAACATAATTGTTTCTGATTTTTAAATGTCTTTTCCATTATATTGTGATTTTTAAAAAAGATTTATTTATGTGAGAGAGAGAGAGCATGGCAAGAGGAAGGGCAGAGGGAGAGGGAGAGAGAATCCTCAAGCAGACTCACTTGCTGAATGTGGAGCCCAACACATGGCTTGATCCTAGGACCCCAAAATCATGACCTGAGCCTAAGTGAAGAGTCAGACACTTAACTGACTGAGCCACCCTGGCACTCCTTATTAAGATGACTTTAAAAGGAAAAACCGCCTCTTCTTTATTTTTTGACTTCAGCCCATGGCCTAGCACATAGAAAATGTTCAGTATCTATTGACTGAATGAATACATGATTTCATCTGCATGTCTTCTTTGTATAAGACTGAAAGTGGAACAGAAAGGAATAGACTTGGTGTTGTTACTATAGCTAGTTTATTTCTAGCTCAGATTCTATTTGAAACATATATATAGCTAGTTTATTTCTAGCTCAGATTCTATTTGAAACATATATATTTGGACAAATACATGCACACTGATGAACTTAGGTAATCCTGCCCTTTACCTCTTCTAGTTTAATGCCTTCTACCTTATAACCCTATCACTATCATCCCACTTTTGTTTTTCTGCCAGTTTTGTAATCCTCTTACTTTAATCTACAGTCATCCATGGAATTTTGGCATTTTTTTTAAAGATTTTATTTATTTATTCATGAGAGATACAGAGAGAAGCAGAGACACAGAAGGAGAAGCAGGGTCCTCATAGAGGGCTCGATGTGGGACTCAATCCCCGGACCTGGGATCACACCTGAGCTAAAGGCAGACACTTAACCAATGAGCCACCCAGGCCTCCAATTCTGGCATTTCTTGCCTTTAAAATGATATGGATATTTTTTACCTTGATGTTTTCTTTCTGGTGAGTCTTGTTTTTTGAGGCTATAACATGTCACATTTAAAAATTTCTGATTCAGTTGAGACCAAAAATGGCATATAGCCTTAACTAAAGGAAGTTAGAAAGGAAAACTAGAAATGAATGAAGTAGAAAAATGAGGTATAGTATTAATAGTTTAGTGTAAAAAACAGTAATGTTCTTAAGAGTAGCTGTTGAGGAAAAAGGACAAGAATTAATAGCTCATCACAGAGTGTATTGAGAGTTCAACATACATTATTTTATTTAATCCATACAATAACCCAATGAAGCAGATGTTGTGATAGGCATTATGTAGATGAGGACCCAGAGGTTTTGGAGGAGTTAAGTGACTTCCTCAAGTTTACACAGGTATTCCAACCCACAACCCTTTCACTTTTTAACTCCTGTTCCTATGCCATTCCATATATTTTAAATTGGCTTTTTATTAGACTATTTTTGATGTAAGAATTTTGAAAGTTAGCTAGGAAGTTAATATGAAAGTAGCAGTTTGAAGATAGAACATCATGTTAAGAACCTTGGCATAGTCCTTGGAACAGCTAATTGATTTGATGGGGTGGTTTTGTGTTGTAACCTGTGCAAAGATTGATAGTGCTAGAGACTAATATTTAAATACCAAATGGAGCTCTTATTTAGCAAACCTTTTGATGGAAATTTTAACACAATCTAAAATTTGTGCTGATTTTTTTTTGTAACCCCAATAAAGTTGTCCAGAATTGTTCAAATCTGTTTAGATGGTTAACACATTATATAAACTTTATTTTCATTGCACTTTGTCAAGGAAAAATTGCATTCCTGCTCTATTATGAGAAACTAAATAAAATAATTCTTGGCAAGTCTGTTCTTCAGCCACTACCTACCTACCCCCCCACCCAACACACACCCCTGCAACCGTATACATTCATCTAATGCACTTTTCCTGTCTCTGAGCTTTGCTTAGGTTCTTTCTTCCCATTCCACTGGCTTCCCTCCTTTCCTACTATTTACTGTCCAGCTTGGCTCAGCCCACTTTCTGTCAGATTATGGCTTAGGTCCCAAAATTTCAAGAAAGCTTTTCCCAGAGAGATTTCTTTATAAATCAAATAAGCAAATATGGATTTCACCCTTGGAATTTATAACTCAATCCTTCAAAAAAAATTTTTTTTTTCGTTAGCCTACACATGGTATAATTTAGGTGCTGAGCATTTAATGATAAATAAAATACATCTCCACCATTAATGAGTTTATAGTCTTGTAGATAGTATGTAGGATCTGTGGGAATAAATGACTTAATCTCTGTATACCTCAGTTTTTTTTATTTTATTTTTTATTTATTTATTTATTTATTTATTTATTTATTTATTTATTTATTTATTTTTGAAATTCAATTTGCCAACATATAGTATAATACCCAGTGCTCGTCCCATCAAGTGCCCTCCTCAGTGCCCATCACCCAGTTACCCCAGCCCCCTGCCCACCTCTCCTTCCACAACCCTTTGTTCATTTCCCAGAGTTAGGAGTCCCTCATGATTTGTCTCCCTCTCTAATTTTTCCCACTCAGTTCCCCTCCTTTCCCTTATAATCCCTTTCACTATTTCTTATATTCCCTATATGAGTGAAGCCATATGATGATTATCCTTCTCCGATTGACTTACTTCACTCAGCATAATACCCTCCAGTTACATCCATGTCAAAGCAAATGGTGGGTATTCATCCTTTCTGATGGCTGAGGAATACAGTTTCTTCATCTGTAATATGAAGATGATGATAGTTGCTTTGGTAAGGTTCTTACAATAACTGAATGAGTTAATAAAATACTTTAGGTAGGACTTAGCAAATAGAAAATGCTGTAGATGTATTTTTATTTACCAAAACAAAATGGAACATTGCATTCACTCTATCTAGTTCTAAAAAATCCTATTGGTATTTTTACTGTAGCATAATAAATTTGTAAATTAACTTGTAGTGAAATATCATCTTTATAATAACATCTTCCTATCTGAGAATGGGTGTGTTTATATTTATTAAGATCTTCTTTTGCATCTCAATGGAATATGATACTTTTCCTCATATATATCTTGCCATTTTGGTTATGTTTATTTGTAGATATTTTATCTTTGTTGCTATTTAAAATGGCACCATGTAATTTTTAAATTCATTGTTATTTAAATGAAGGAAGACTACTGATTTTTGTTTTTACGCTTTCTACTGAATTATCTTACAGTTTGTGATGAGTTTTCAGTTGGTTTGCTTGGATTTTCTTGATATATAGTCATATCATCTCTAAGAAATTATCATTTTGCCTTTTCCCTGCAATTTTGATAACTCTTAACTCTTTCTCTTACCTCATTTGTGCTAATTATGTGGTAGTGAACATGCTTGTCTTATTTATATTGTAACTCTTGATTTGTGACTATTATACTTGAAAAAGATTCTTATATATAATGTGTTTTGTTTTCCCAGCTTGATAAACAGGGTCACTTACTGCTGTGCTTTGCTTTAACAACCAAAGATTTTGTCCTGTTCTGAACTAGTCATTTGTGTGTTTTTAGTTACTCTGTCTTCTATAAATTTGAACATCCAAATTTGGCTCTTAGCCTGACAGGATCTTGCAAAGAATATTTTAGAGAATCAGTATCTCTGGAGAACAAAAACTCAGACTTCCCAAAATAGATGAAGTTGGAGATGATTCTTCAATGTTTCTAACCCCCTTCCCATGAGCACTTAAATTAGCCATCGGAGAAGTATGTTTCAGCATGCATTTAATGTTCAAAATATTATTTGCTAACTAAAAACCTCTGTGCCCTTGTATAGAGCTGTCCCCATTGCGCTGACACATAGATACAAAAAAAATGTTATTTGTCTATCAAAGAACAAACTGCTCAGGCCGTGCTATCCCCATGAATTCACTTTAGATATCAGGTAAAAGATAGAAGGAATCTTTTTCATAATTTATTAGTTTTCTACTGCTTCATAACAGATCACCACAAATTTAGCAGCTTAACCAACATGCATTTTTATCTCATAGTTCTGTAGGTCAGAAGTCTGGGTGGGCTCATCTGGTTTCTCTGCTTATGGTCTCAGAAAGCCAAAATTAAGGTGTTGGTCAGGCTGAGCTCTTATCTGGAGGCTCTTGGGAATAATCCGCTTCCAAGCTCATTTAAATTGTTGGCAGAAGGCAGTTCCTTGCAGCTGTAGGTCTGAAGTGTGCATTTACTTGCTAGCTTTTAGCCAGGGGCCAGCCTTTGCTCCTAGAGGACCTGTCTTCAGACCAGTAATGTCCCATCAAGCCTTTCTCATAGTTCAGTTCCTTCAGAGCTTTCTCTTCTGTTGCAAGCCAGAGAAAACTCTCTGCTTTAAATGGCTCATGTCAGGGATCCCTGGGTGGCTCAGCGGTTTAGTGCCTGCCTTTGGCCCAGGGCGCAATTCTGGAGTCCTGGGATCGAGTCCCACGTCGGGCTCCCGGCATGGAGCCTGCTTCTCCCTCTGCCTGTGTCTTTGCCTCTCTCTCTCTCTCGTTCTCTCTCTCTTTCTCATGAATGAATTTAAAAAAAATAAAAATAAATGGCTCATGTGATCAGATTAGGCCTATCCAGATAATCTCCCTTTGCCATAAACATAAAATAATCAGGAGAGTAACACCAGGAATGAAGATCATGGGGGCCATCTTAAAATTCTGACCACTACACCATCCTTCAAACTCTCATAGAAGGTTGTACTTTCCTTCTAGGTTCATTTAAAAAGAAACCTCCTTCAAGGTAGCATTCATGGCTGAATCATTCTGTGATACCTCATCACAACTTTGGCTACCTTACCTATAGTAGGCATTCAGTACATAGCTAACAAATTAATTGTTTTTCATTAAATAAATTGAGATCAAAAGGTGAATAAAATTATTCCAGACCAAACTGTAAGAGTATTTGTCCAGTTGGAGGAGCAGTGTGCACTTGACAGTTCATTAACATTTTTGTCTTGTTTTCCTTTTTCTTTTTCTTTTTTTGAAACTACATTTATTTATGATCAACTAAAGAGACTAAAACAATGGACACGGGCAGCCCGGGTAGCTCAGTGGTTTAGCGCCACCTTCAGCCCAGGGCCTGATCCTGGAGTCCTGGGATCGAATCCCACGCTGGGCTCCCTGCATGGAGCCTGCTTCTCCCTCTGCCTGTCTCTCTCTCTTTCTCTCTCTGTGTCTCTCATGAATAAATAAATAAAAATCTTTAAAAAATAAATAATAAAAAAATAATAAATAAAACAATGGACACATGGGCTTTAGACTCCAGTGCAATTCAAGTGAGGTCAGAAGAATTCCACAAAAATATTTGAAAGGCATGAAGTAGATATTACAACAAAATTAATATTTTAAGGGAAAAAAATCATTAACAAGGGAAAGGAGCATTCTGGAAAACTGTGTTCCATTTAGGGCACCTCGTTACCAGAGTCTTTAAGGGAAACTGGAGGGAGTTCAGAGACATCAAGAATGATGAAGAGGCTGTAGGGATTAATTTACAAGCAAAGATTTTTTTTTTTACAAGCAAAGATTTTAAAAGACTAAATATGTATACCTTAGCTGAACGACAACTGAGTAGAGATGTGGCTATTGTCAAATGTCTCATATCAAGAGAAAGAATGTATTTCTCTGAAGAGCTGAGAGTCTCTTTCCAAGTATTAAATTAAATAAGGAATGAGAAAATAATCTTTTGGGATGCCTGGGTGGCTCAGGAAGTTGAGCCTCTGCCTTTGGCTCAGGGCGTGATCCGGGGGTCCCGGGATCAAGTCCCTCATCGGGCTCTCTGTGAGGAACTTGCTTCTCTCTCTGCCTGTATCTCTACCTCTCTCTCTGTCTCTAATGAATAAATAAATAAAATCTTTTTTAAATTTTTTTTAAAAAAAGAGGAAAGAATCTTTTCTAACCAACGTATAAGCAGAACTCTATGTTGTAACATAAAATATCCATTGAATTCAAATTCCAGCCTCTAAGCTTGCTTACCTGTGAAATTTCAGGTAACTGCTTTAACCTTTACAACTTTATCATGTGTAGAGTGGAAATTATACTGCCGATGTCATGGGGTTATTATGAATATTAAATATGACACAAGTAAGCAGTCGAGTTCCATGGCTGTCATAGATTGCAGGTTCAGAAGAACAGTAGATGCTATTGAGATTACCATTATCATCATCATTCTTGAGGGGTTAAGAGTCCAAAGTGCTAGGATCAGACAGACCTGGGGTACCAGCTCAAGCTGTACCACTTACTAATCCTAAGCCTTAGAATCTTCAATTGTAAGAGAGTAATAGTGAAGACTGATTATGAAATGCTTAGCACAATGCCTAGCATATACTTAATCACTCAGTAAATATATTAGCAGCTCTAGCATTATTTTCATTGTCAGTAATACAGTCATTATTTCACCATACAACCTGACCAAAAGCTTAGCATATATTCAGTTTCTAAATTTCCCTCATTTACAAGCAATGCCTTACACATGTCTCCATTTCTGTCATTATCAGACCTCCCTCATATACACACACATACATGCACACTGTTCAGTAATAATTTGTAGAATTGAATTAAGTAACTTCTACCAGTGACCTTGTCAGGTATTTGTGGTCACTGTACGTTGCTGCAGAGATGCCAGAACGGACTTTTCTATTCCTTATATAATCAAGTTTATGAGCATTGATTTAAGGGCATTTTTCCTTACAATAAAACTGATACTTAGATTTACCCTAAATTTCTATGAGAGAATTCCTATATTCATAATAGCATTTTCATTTTTGACTTTTACACACATAAGAATCCCCTGTGGCTCCTTATTACAAATAGGATTGTGGTGTTGTTGTAAACAGAATCTACTCTAGCTAGATTAAGTAGAAATGGTATTAACTAGAGGATTATCAATTAGAAAGTATTAAGATTATTCAGAGGATATTAATCAGATGTATCAGATATTCACCAGAAGTAGCTTACGGAAACTACAAAGGAACCAGGAGAAGAGAACAGAAGGCAAGAAAAGCATATGAAAAAATGCTCAATATTATTAGTGATTTGGGAAATGCAGATTAAATATATGGTAAGATACTACTACATATTTACTAGAATGGCTAAAATTTTTAAAACTGACAGTATCAAGTCCTAATGATGATAGAGAGCAACTGAAACACTCCTATATGGCTGATGAGAATGCAAAATTGTATAGCCACTTTGAATAACAGTTTGGCATTTTTTTTCTTAAGATTTTATTTATTTGAGAGGGTGAGGAAGAGCATGAGCACAGAGAGGGGAAGAGGGAGAGGGAGAAGCAGACTCCCTGCTGAGCAGGGAGCCTGATGTGTGGCTCAATCTCAGGACCCTGAAATCATGACCTGAGCTGAAGACAGACACCTAACTGACCCACCCTGGTGCCCCCACAGTGTGGCATTTTAAAAATACAGTAAAGCATATATCTACCATTCAGTCCAGAAATTCCACTCATAAGTATTGGTCCAAGAGGAATAAAAATACGATAGCCCAAACATGAAACAACCCAAATGTTCATCAACTGACATACAGATAAACAATTGATGGTATATCCATACAATGGAATACCACCAGCAATAAAAAAGATCCACGTACAACATGGATAAATCTCAAAAACATAAATGAAGACACAAGAAGCTACATATTCTGTGATTCCATTTATAAGACATTCTAGAAAACAATTTCTGCCTTGTTAGACTATGATCTTCTTGGTCTAATATATCTCTTTGCACCATATTGCATCAAAGTCAGTGAACTGAAAGCAGAAATGCTAAGTTTGAATTGTTTAGGGAACAAGGTAGAGCTGACAAAGGAATCAAGAATCCAGATTGGGTCAAAGGTCAGTAGAAGGTAGTTTGGGGTAAATCAGAATGCACAGGACTGTTAACATGAGAGCAGAGAGCTAGGCCTGACAGCATGAATGTCTGTTTCAGTGGATCCTATACAAACTCGTCCACTAACATAGCCGTTATCCTCCAGAGAACATAGCCTTTCTTTGATGATCATTAAAACCAATTGCTGTCGGTTTGCTATCAAGGGTGTGATTTACCTGCCTTTGACAGATGTCAGACAGATGTCAGATGTAGTAGTATCTTACCTTGCTTGTCCATTTGCAGTGTGCCTTGCTAACCCTCTGTAGCAACTCCTAAGAATTTGCAGTGACAGAGAACACACTTACAGATTAGGTTGACCCCAGAGTTGCATAGTATAATAGTGCTTCCAGTTATTTTCTTGCAAACATAACTTTCTGAAGCAAAGGACTATCTTAATTGAAGTGTTTTTAATATGACCGATTTTATAATGATAAGTTTGGCTCAAATATAACCTGCACTTCATAAATACAACATGCAGTATGAAGACAAGAGCTTGTGGTTAGAACTCAGCAAACTTAGATTCTGCGCCCTAGACTCAACCCGTTCAACCATAGATAGGTTGCATAACCTTGCACTTACCATAAAGGGTCACTGAAGCAGTTGGGCCAAAGCTCTCAAAGGTGCCATTCAGCTCTACTATAAATCCCATGACTCGAAGAGTAGTTGATAGTATAAATGGGAGGAGGAATAGAAGAAACATTTCCATTTCTTAGACTTGACTTTTGGGCTTTTCTGAGGTCTGAGGTCAGCTGTATCCAATGTTTACATTAAAACATACCTATTTTGGGGATCCCTGGGTGGAGCAGCGGTTTGGCGCCTGCCTTTGGCCCAGGGCGCGATCCTGGAGACCCGGGATCGAATCCCACGTCGGGCTCCCGGTGCATGGAGCCTGCTTCTTCCTCTGCCTGTGTCTCTGCCTCTCTCTCTCTGTGTGTGTGTGACTATCATAAATAAATAAAAAAAAAATTAAAAAAAAAAACATACCTATTTTGGAAAAGAACTGGCATAGTTTGTAGACAGGGATGGAAAAGTACTTAGGTTGTGCTTACAACCAGAGGACCATAATCAGGTTTTTATACTTTTCCTTAGAGGTATATATTGCAATGACTCACTGTAAGAAACAATATTATTGCTCATATTAAATGTTCTTTAAGTAGCTTTTCCATATCTTTGAAAGAGTTGTAGTTTCTTCTAAGAATACTTTCTTATTCTTTTTATTTGTGATGTGGTGGTACCCTTTTTTTTAAGCTCTTAATGTAGTTCTTTTCATGTCAGTGAAACCTTAGCATTTAAAAATGAAATATTGGTAACTAGTCCAATAGTTTTTTGATTACATAAGCCAAAACTCCAGAGTTAAGTCTTTGATGCATATGTACGTTTTTAATTTCTTATTTTTTCAGTTCCTATAGACCAATTCTCTTTGTAGTCAAATTCATTGTAATCCCATCACGAAAGTGTTGATCTTTTAGTAACCTTTATTGAAGCATTGTATTAATCCACATTCCCTCACGGTAACAGACGGTTTGTATCAAACATATCATGCAGCTTAGCTCAAGTCCCATATGGAACTAATAAGCCACGCAGTAAGTGGCCTTGTGTAGATGAATATAGTCTGGAAGGGTGTGTGTGTGTGTGTGTGTGCACGCACACGTGCACGCAGGCGCATGTGCATGTGTCTGTTGTCTAAGCTGAATTTCTCCTGCCAAAACCTAAATGACAAAATGATTCCTGAACCCCTAGAGTCTTTCCTGGCCTGGAAAAATTGTGTGTTTAAAAAATAAAAATAAAATTGAGCACTTTGATATTAAATTAGGTCTCTTAGCTCAATAAGCAGATGCTCACTGAGTACAAGAACTCAGCATTTATTTCTTAGAAGTACAATCACACTTTATTTTAAAATATGATCTACAGAGCTGCAAATGGTCTTACCTAGTCAATGGAGCACCATTTATCAAGCTATAGGAACTAGTTAATTTCAACTACAAAGGCTCTAATGTCATAGTTGATCTGTCTAATTTGGTGAAACAGTAAATGTATAGTGATTTGGGATGAAACCAGCATGTGGTTTTGGAAAAATATCTTGTATAAAAATATCTTTGTATACAAGAAGATGGTGTGGGAAAGGAAAATAGAGGAAGATACTTAATGGAATTGACATGATTATAATTGTTGAAGTCTAAATGTATTCTTTGCCCTAGTTTTCTTTCCTTTCACTTGTTTCAATAACTATAAAGCCAGATCCTCCTGGTTATTTTAGTATAGGGATTTTCTTTTGCTAATAGACAATAGCATTTGTTCATTTTTCCAGGGAAACCACTGAACATTGCTTCTTCCCAATTCCCCATCTAATTTATCATGTATGTGTAGTTTTTACCTACTAGCCTACTCTTGAGTTGCACAAAAGCTTAATTGCTCCCATGGAGTTCTAAACCAATCAAAGTAAAGCTGAAATTCAAGCTAATTGAAACCAAAATTCCACTTAAAAACTGCTTAGACTCTTTGGGTGGTGGTGCAGTAGGAAGTTGTTACAAAAGGTGTTTATTTCAGAGACTAATTTGAGGCAGTTAGACAGACCCAAAGCAATATTTTATTTGCCTTGGTTTCTTGGCATCTGCCTTTCCCAGTCAGAAGTGAGAGCAGAATGAGCCCTTTGGGAAGTGTGGTATTGATAGTAGTTGGTGAAGGCATGTTTTGATGGAATGCAAAATAAGATTTTTTTAGAGGAAAGAGTACTTCAGGGATGCCTGGGTGTCTCAGTGGTTGAGCATCTGCCTTCGGCTTGGGTCGTGATCCTGGGGTCCTAGGATGGAGTCCCATGTCGAGCTCCTTGCATGGAGCCTGCTTCTCGCTCTGCCTGTGTCTCTGCCTCTCTAGCTCTCTCTGTGTCTCTCATGAATAAATAAATAAAATCTTTAAAAAAGGGGGGGGGGGCAGCCCAGGTGGCTCAGCGGTTTGGGGCCGCCTTCAGCCCAGGGTGTGATCCTGGAGACCCGGGATCAAGTCCCATGTCGGGCTCCCTGCATGGAGCCTGCTTCTCCCTCTGCCTGTGTCTCTGCCTCTCTCTCTCCTCTCTGTGTATTCTCATGAATAAATAAATAAAATCTTTTAAAAAAAAAAAAGGAAAGAGTACTTCAGTCTTTTTTATTTTATTTTTTAGCCTGTCCTTCAGAGCTGCTTCTGGAGTTGTTTTCCTCCTTCAGTGTCCTGCTTAAAACCCTGTAGTAGGGTAGCTCAGCGGTTTGGCGCTGCTTTCTGCCCAGGGTGTGATCCTGAGCACCTGGGATCTAGTCCCATGTCAGGCTCCATGCAGGGAGCTTCTCCCTCTGCCTGTGTCTCTGCCTCTCTCTCTCTCTCTCTCTCTCTCTCTCTTTCTCTCTCATGAATAAATAAATAAAAATCTTAAAAAAAAAAAAAAACACACAAAACCCTGTAGTAGATTCTCACTGCTGACAAGGAAGATAAAGTCCAAACTCCTGAGCTTAGAGCCCAGGCCTTCAACAGTTTTAATGACTGCCCTTTAAGAATCAAGCCTCAGGAGTTCCCATTCTCTATAAATATCTGACTGAACTCTTACAACAATCTTATGAGACAAATAAGACAAGGTACAGATTGGTTATGTGACTTGTTCAAGATTAACATACGTTACATGGTGAGAACAGACTGTGAGTCCAGGACTGTCATTCCAGAGACAGAGCTGATTTACAATGCCTACCCTAGTGAACTAAATAAATACTTGTTGAATGGAAGAATAGAATGTATAAGAACTTAGTAAAGGTACTTCTTTCTCCCCTTGCCCTGTCCTTGTTTTTCCCCTCCTCAGCCTAACTCCTTCTGTTTCTTCCTGTTGCTACTAATAATTGTTCAAGAATTACTTAGTAAAAATTTATATTTCTTTCTTTCCTGAAGTATTAACATTTTAATAGTGGCTCAGCTCCACCTGATATAGTATATAAGACTGAACCCTAGGGCCCCTGGGTGGCTCAGTCAGTTTAACTTCCGACTCTTGATTTCAGCTCAGATCATGATTTTGACGAGGGACTGAGCCCCATGTCAGGCTCCATGCTCAGCAGAGTTTCCTTTCCCTCTCCCTCTGCTAAAAACTAAAAAAACTAAAAAAAAAAAAACCATTGAACCCCATCCTACCCCTTTCATTTTTATACACTTTCCCTGAGATGTCCAGAAAGATACCTTCTGTAGACTTTTCCATCGAACCTGCGCCTCAAGTGAATACATAAAGATTTGACACCCTCTTAGCCAAGTTTGACCTCTGACACCATCAGAAGTGGGCAAAACCAGAAACGGGACTGACGTTCTTTCCATGCTCACACTGTAAATGTGTGCTACACAAACCATATTTTTATATCAAAATCCTTAGATGCATGGTACAAACCTGTAATTTTAGAACATTTAAAGTGGACTCACAGAACTTTGAAAAGCTCCTAGAGATGTTGTTCAGGAGCACTGAACCTGCAAGATGGGATACCTGCCTGGGCTCCAACTCGACTCTACCACTTCCTACAGTTAGAGCAGTTCCCTATTTATTCTCCATTTTGGGCTTCTAGAGATAATATTAAATGTGAACAAAGGATTCCAGGGCTACAAAAAAGAAGTTTGAAAATTCTTTGGCTAGCCCTCGCTCATGATCATACAGCAGAGCTCCGTCCCCTAGATCTTCTGATCACCCACTTCATGAATCAGTCTTTCCATTTCCCTGTGCAATTGTTTTAAAGATATTGACATGTATCGTGTTCATTGCTGCTTTTTTGGGGTGCTTGGAGTCAGAAGCTTAGTAAATTAGTAAAAGTTAGCATTTTATTTTTTTTTAATTTTTATTTATTTACGATACAGAGAGACAGAGAGAGAGGCAGAGACACAGGCAGAGGGAGAAGCAGGCTCCATGCACCGGGAGCCCGACGTGGGATTCGATCCTGGGTCTCCAGGATCGCGCCCTGGGCCAAAGGCAGGCGCTAAACCGCTGTGCCACCCAGGGATCCCAAAGTTAGCATTTTAAAAAGTGAACAATGAACTTAAGATTTGTTCCCTTTGAGTTGAACTCTCTTTGTCCCTTTTCTGATTCTCATTCTAATTAGTTAAGTGATAAGCCATCATTGAGCACCAATTTTATGCCCAGCCTATGATAGATGCTATGATAATGATAATATAAAGAGTATAGTTTATTGAGCACTTACTATGTACCAGATATTGTTTGGTGTACTCTATGCACTTTATCTTATTTAAACTTTACAACAGCTCTGTAAGACAGTATTCCACATTTTACCAGTAAGGAAACTGAAACTCCTCAGAGAAGCGAAATGACTTAGTCAAAGTCAAACTAACAAGTGACAGCACTATTATTCACATCCATATCTTTTGCATTGAAGCTCATCGCAGTGTGTCATGATGCCTCTCATTCTCTCCCATACAGCTTTGATTTAATTTATTAATTAACAAATATTTATCAAGTACCTACTCAGTTAAGCATATGCTTTCCAAAGACAACATATGCAAATATGGTGTAGGAAAGGATTTGGGGAAAGGGGTTAAATGCTCCCTTATCCTGGAGTAGTCAGAGAGTCACCTACAGGAAATGGAACTTGTGTTATCTCTTCGAGGATGGATAGAATATGGCAGTTGGAGGATGCCTAGAGAGAGCCTTAAAGACAGGAAATAGAACTCTGTTGAGTGCTCTGGAAGAGACTAAGGAAGGTTGTTAGCTACTACTGAAAAGCAGTTGTATATATAGGGGACTGCATGATACACAAATCAAATATATTCCTTTATGTCAGCTCCCTAATGAAATGCTACTAATAAAGATAAAACAATTCAAACTTGCAAACTCGTGAGGATGAAAAGAACAGAAGAGACAAGAGTGAGTGATAATCAACAAAATTTTAGAAGAATGCCAACAGATAAATGAGTGATAAACGGAGTTGGCAAAATAGAGAAAACCAAAACCTAAGCCTTCAAGTATCGATGTAATTCAAACCATAGGACTCCAGAAGGACAGGATTTAGAGGCATCATAGAGCGCAGGGTAAGGAGTAGGTCAAAAAGCAGGAGGACTGGTTGAAAGTCTATACACAAAGAGAAGATTCTCAGTTCACTTCACTCACCCTGCGTATAGCCAAGCAACTGTCCCTGCACACACCCCAGTGGGAGAATGGAGGTTTACTTCCTGAAAACATTGAACCAAAGAAGCTCTGAACTCTGAACTGCTGGTATATTGGGGCAAGAAGTAAGATGCCTTACTAAAAATAAATGGGATTCAGTAAAGTGAGAACAATGGGTGGGATTCAGTAGAGTCCAACATACCAACACTGAATTCCCCTGAACCAGTATTTCCTACTTTAAATCTCAGAATGGGATCCAGATTATACTCCTAGACAGAAGATTGAAATTCCCTCTGGAGAAATAGAGTCCCAGCAATGAAAGCTACCGGGATTGACATGTGCCCCACAGAAAGAGCTAGGTTTCAATCCACTCAGTCTACAGTGAAACCCCCTAGTCTGCAAGCACTGCTAGTATATAAACTCTGATCAGCTTTTTAAAGTCTCATTTGTAATGCCTGTTTTTTAAAGTCTAAAAAGAGGAGGAAAAAGAAGAAAGAAAGAGACCCAGAAGTTAACAGAAAGTGGAGAAGGAGATGACAAAACAATGCTGCGGCTGCTAAAAACAAAAACAACAACAACAATAATAAATTATCAGAATTAGGAGATAAGCAACTTCACATTGAAAGGACACACAAGGGGATCCCTGGGTGGCGCAGCGGTTTGGTGCCTGCCTTTGGCCCAGGACGCGATCCTGGAGACCCGGGATCGAATCCCACATCGGGCTCCTGGTGCATGGAGCCTGCTTCTCCCTCTACCTGTGTCTCTGCCTCTCTCTTTCTCTCTCTCTCTCTCTCTCTCTCTCTCTGACTATCATAAATAATTTTTTTTTAAAGTATAAAAAAAAAATGAAAGGACACACAAAGTGCTCAACAGGACAGATGAAAAAAGACCCAAACAGAAGTTTAGGACTGAGATTTTAGAATACTGAGGTTAAAGTATAAAACGCTACAAGCTTCCCAAGAGAAGAATCAACTCACATACAAAAGACTGGGAATTAGAATATTATCACATTTCTTGGCTACCATGTGTATAGTTAAATGACAGTGAAACAATATTTTAGAGATTCCAAAGGGAAATTATTTCAGCTTTGAATTCTATACCCAGGAAAATTATCATTCAAGGTTTGATCCTAGTTTGGGGAGGATCTAGTGATAAGTATATAAGTACACAAGTAACACTGCCATCAAGATAGGTACTCCACAAGTAGGAAAAATGACAATTATCACTTAAGGAAAAACAAAAAAGTACAGAGGTGCCTGGGTGGCACAGTCAGTTGAGCCTCTGACTCTTGGTTTCAGCTCACTCAGGTCATGATCTCAGGCTGGTAAGATTGATTTGGGCTCTGTACTAAGCATGGAGCCTGCTTGAGATTGTCTCTGCCTCCCCCACCCCCACTCTCTCTCTGTCTCTCTCTCTCTCTCAAATAAATAAACCCTTTTATTTTTTTTTAATTTTAATTTATTTATGATAGGCACACAGTGAGAGAGAGAGAGAGGCAGAGACACAGGCAGAGGGAGAAGCAGGCTCCATGCACCGGGAGCCTGACGTGGGATTCGATCCCTGGTCTCCAGGATTGCGCCCTGGGCCAAAGGCAGGTGCTAAACCGCTGCGCCACCCAGGGATCCCTAACTAAACCTTTTTTAAAAAAGGTTCAAGGGACACCTGAGTGGCCCAGTGGTTGAGCACCTGCCTTTGGCTCAGGGCGTGATCCTGGATTCCCAGGTTCGAGTCCCATGTCAGGCTCCCTGCATGGAGCCTGCTTCTCCCTCTGCCTGTGTCTCCGCCTCTCTCTCACCCTCTCTCTCTCTCATGACTGAATAAATAAAATCTTAAGTAAATAAATATAAATAAAGGTTCAAAAAAAGGAATAGTATATTACATGGCTAGGCAGTGAACAATATTTCTGCAGGTACAATAAGCCCTAAATATTGATCTAACAAAAATGTGGTACTGAGTATCTTGAGGATAAGGAGAACTTATCTGGGAAGGTAGTTAAATCCTCATATTCTTTAATAAAAAGTCCATAGATGATGTATGGGTGAGGGTATAAAATGTTTGTGTAAGAGGAGAGTAGTATAAATGAGCTGAATTTTTACTTTTCATAATAGGAAGATAGTAGATGTCTAAAGCGGAAAGAATATGAAAGAATATGAAAATTAATACAATCATATTACTTAGAAATATGAAAGTAAAGAAGAAACAGCTAAAAGTAGTTGCTACTGAAGAGCAAAGAATTTGCTTTTTCATTATAAGCCTTATAGCAGTTTAGACTTATTAGACAGTACAAGTAATTTATTTTTAAAATGTAATATATATGTATTATATGTAATTTTTTTTTGTTTCATGTATTGAAAATTAAAAGGATGACATGGTAGAAAGAATTTGGAGTTGTTTTAAAGAAATTCTAGCCTTGTAAAATCAAAACCACCAGAAACAACAGATGTTGGCAGAGATATGGAGAAGAAGGAACCCTCATACACTGTTGGTGGGAACGCAAACTAGTATAACCACTGTGGAAAACAGTATGGAAGTTCCTCCAAAAATTAAAAATAAAAATACCATGTGATCCAGTAATTCCACTACTGGGTATTTACCTAAAGAAAACAAAAATAGTAACTTGAAAAGATATGTGTACCTGTATGTTTATTTGTTTATTGAAGCATTATTTAAAATAGCCAAGATATGAAAGCAACTCAAGTGTACATACATAGATGAATGGATAAAGAAGATATGATATATATATATATATATACACATATATACATATATGCAATGGAATATCTTGCCATTTGCAGCAACATGGATAGACCTAGAGGCCATAATTCAAGGTATAATAAGTCAGAAAGATAGTTATTATATGATTTCATTCATATGTGGAATTTAAGAAGCAAAACAGATGAACAAGGAAAAAAGAGACCATAAAACAGTCTGAGGGCAGCTTGGGTGGCTCAGTGGTTTAGCACCACGTTAAGCCCAGGGCGTGATCCTGGAGACCCGGGATTGAGTCCCATGTCGGGCTCCCTGCATGGAGCCTGCTTCTCCCTCTGCCTGTGTCTATGCCTCTTTCTCCCTGTGTCTGTCATGAATAAATAATTAAATAATCTTTGAAAAATAAAAATAAAACATTCTGAGATTCAGAAAACAAACTGGTGGTTACCGGAAGGGAGGGAGGAGGGGTTAAAATAAGTGATGGAGATTAAGAGCATACTTACAATGAGCACTGCGTAATGCATAGAATTGTTGAATCATTATACATCATGAATATTGACTCAGTATTAATTATATTGATACAATATTTATCATACAGCATATATATATATGTTAATTATTCTTGGATTTTAAAAAGTAAATAAAAATTTTTTTAAAATTCTAGACTTGGCTTTGTTCCTCATCAACTCTGTGACATTGGGCAGGACACTTGCCTTTTTTTTTTTTTTTTAATAATATTTCCTAAGATTCTTTTTTTTTTTTTTTTTTTTTTTATTTATGATAGAGAGAGAGAGAGAGGCAGAGACATAGGCAGAGGGAGAAGCAGGCTCCATGCACCGGGAGCCTGATGTGGGATTCGATCCCGGGTCTCCAGGATCGCGCCCTGGGCCAAAGGCAGGCGCTAAACCGCTGCGCCACCCAGGGATCCCAGGACACTTGCCTTACTGAGCCTTCGTTTCTTCATTTATGAAAGGAAAGATGTTGGAAAGATGATCTGCAGGATCTCTTTAAGTTAAAATATCTTATGATTCTGTGATAAAAATGATAATGCTATATAGCAAATGAAGAGTTAAGACCTCGGTAGAGGCTTGACATTCCCACAGTTTCCTTTTTTGGTTGAAATCAGACTTGAAGAAAAATTTTCATTGTGGTCTCTGAAAAGAATTCAACACCCACCTTCCATTGTGGAGCTTGGGGCAGGCAATTGGCTGTGTACTGGCTCAGGGACACATAGCTTAGTGTTATTTCAGTATGGGTTCGGGGGTTTTTTGATATTTAATATTTTTCAGTATGAATCACAGGTGAAATTTCCATGCCATGTGTAAACAATTTCACTTTTTTATTGAAACAATGAATTCAGGAATGTCACATTGGGATATCAGCCACTTTACTTTTATCAATGTATGGAAAAAATGCTTTTATATTAGTGTAAGAAATGATGTCATTTAATATGGAGTAGATCTTATAATTCAAGGTCAGCAAATCTCAGGAGGTGATTTAGGTCACCAGGCTAGCTTTGGAAAAAGAAAAGAATATTTTCCCTTTGTCTTCTCAAGCATTTCAACCAATTTTCCTCTCAGATTTTGGGGTAGATGGTGGAATAGCATGGTTGTGAGAATAAGGCTCTAGCTAATAATGTCTTTGCTATTGAAACATGGGGCCCTGGAGAATTTATTTCCCCTTTCTGGGCTTCAGTTTCCCCACCTGCAAAAGGAAAGGATTGGCTTAAATAATACTCAAAATACATTTCAGCTTTAACATTCTGTGTTTCTTACTTCCTTACTTTATGTGTATATTCAGACCATTCAAGAGATCTGATTAGGCTTGGGGGTTTCCCTTTAAAAGTTCAAAGTAGTAAGAGTAAACTCTTCTCTTTGTTAAGTGTCACTCACACTAAGTAAAAACAAAACAAAACAAAAAAATGAGTTAAGTACTAGATACAAGCAGAAGAAAACTTTGGTATTTTTTGTTCATAGTGGTTTTATTTTTTAAGAGAGGAAAATATTTAGAAGTTTGACTTAGCCACTTTTAAAGTTAGGTCCTGGAAAAGTAAAAGTTCAAGAGTTATTATCCTTCATGGTTGTACACCAGTACAGTTTACAGAGTACTTTTTTCATATATATTATGTCATATGAAAATCTCTACTGTGTATTTACTATGTATTTGATGTTATATGTGTGTGAGAGAGAGCATGTATTTGAATATGCACATATATTTACCTCAGATCTCTGTCATAACCAGTAAAGGAAGCAAGTGGTATTCAGAGACAGAGTGAGAGAAGGTGTGGAGCAGACAGATGAAAACCATTTAGTGAGTTATCCAAGGTACACTAGAAGGACCTAATGTTAGAAAATCAGCTCTAGCAGAAATAATTAAAACTAAGACCAGGTCCATCCACAGACCATAGTGTTTTCTTTTTTTTTTTTTTTTAAGATTTTATTTATTTATTCATGAGAGACACAGAGAGAGAGAGCCAGAGGCACAGGCAGAGGGAGAAGCACACTCCAGGGAGGGAGCCTGATGTGGGACTCGATCCCAGGACTCCAGGATCAGGCCCTGGGCCGAAGGCAGGTGCTAAAACCACTGAGCCACCCAGGGATCCCCCCATAGTGTTTTCAAATGGGCTCTATAGCTCTGTGTACTGGTTGTAAACAAAAAGGAAAGTTAGGAATCCAAGAGAAAAACAGAGCACAGCATCCTCAAAAGTGGCTTGCTATTTATTTGTTTAATAAGCACTAAAAATTGAGTGCTAGCACTGTCAGACTCTCTTGGGGATTAGAGATGAACACAACATGATACTTACCCTTGGTTATACAAAGGGGAAGGGTCAGTGAAAGATGGGCTGGATGTGTCCAGAATACATCATGCCAGATGTTCAGTATCTAAAGCAAAATACTGAGGGGTGCCTGGGTGGCTCAGTCAGTTAAGCATCTGCCTTCGGCTCAGGTCATGATCCCAGGATTGTGGGATCGAGCTCTGTATTGGGCTCCCTGCTCTGCTGGTAGTTGCTTCTCTCTCTTCTTCTGCTCCTCCCTCCCCCTTATAATCACGTTCTCAAATAAATAACTAAAATCTTTTTTAAAAATAAAACAAAATACTGGTTTTATGGTATATGTCCCTGGAGTTGATGTTAGCAAACCCTAAGAACTCTTTGAAATATGCTAATATAGTTGGCCATTCTTTGTCTTTTCCAGCTTCAGGAGACAGGCTACCTTTGGGTTTTTTTAAAGATTTTATTTATTTATTAGAGCGCGTACGCGCACACACAAGCAGGGGGACCTTGGGATCATGACTTGAGCCAAAGGCAGACACTTAACTCCTTAACCAACTGAGCCACCCAAGAGGCTAAGAGGCTACCTTTAAATATCATCTCAAAAGTGTAGTCAATGATATTAGGTTCATACATTTTCATTTCCTCTTTTATAGTTCAAAAGAAGAAAAAATAATGAATGAATGGATCATGTTTGGAAAATGTCGCCTAGTATCTTCCAGAATTTCTTTTAATTGTATTTTTCCATCTTCACAGCTAAGATATCAACATGGACTAGGGACTCCAGACTTGAGGCAAACCCTCCCTAACCTGAAAAACTTCATGGAACATGGACTAATGGTCAGGTGGTGAGTACTTTTATCTCTGACACTCAGAAACTGGAATGTGGATAATCATCCAGAGACACTTTCCTGGCTTCCACGTTGCTCCTCACCTGTTTTCTTTGTTTCCTTCTTTATTAAGATTCCTGAAGAAAAGGAAAGGCAGCCATTGTACATGTGTGGGTCTACACCCTGGCCTGGCCAAGTGGGGTGAAGCACCCTTAGGAGGGGAGTGGGCTCAAGCAGATACTGTTTTCACACTGGGAGGTTGGGTGGATATTGTTGGCACACTGGGAGGTTGGCTGAGTGAGGAATCCTTGAGTGCATTTCTGAGGCAGAGACTGGAGGACAGCCAGTGTGATTCATAAAAGAGAGACATGGAGCGACTAGGACCTCATCAAAGAACAAGTGAAGGACATAAACTACAGAAATAAAATCAGGATCAGAGACCATGGGAGTTAAGGGAAGAAAGCAGACAACGACCTAGTCGTCGTCTCGGCAGGAACTAGTCTGAGACCAAGAGACACATACTTGATGTCATTGTATCATGAGGGCAAATTGCTGCTTAAAAATGCTTTGTCAGGGTAGGCTGACTCTTTGAAAAAGAGAAGGGGCAAGGGAAGGTCTGTCTAAAGACATTAGATTTGTTCACCTGACTTAATTCAGTGGAAAGCTGTTGGCTCTAGCCATTTAGTAATTCTTCAAGTTTGAATTCTTGGATGATGGGGAATAACTTACAAAATCATGTAAATGGAAATCAGGCCTTAAGAGCTAAATAGCTGGGAGCAGCATATTTTCTTCTGAAGAACATTGGCTCCTCGTCTCACATCTTTCTCTAACCTGCCAGGTGAAGCTAAAGTGTAACCTCTCTGAAACTTAATTTCTTCATTTATAATCCCTGCCCTGCTCATCTCACCACTTTGTGGTGAGGATGAAATACGAGGTTAGACAGAAAAACTTTGTGGGGAATAAGGCACAAGATTGGTTTCATTTTCTTCTGTGCCATAAGAATAGGCCTTGAGAATAATGAGAAAGTAACATCTTTGACGACCTTTACTTTGACATTTTTTATTTTTGTCCTCTGTGATCCACAAAATGCAAGTTTTGGATGTCTGATTTTAGCTAGGACTCCTGTTAAGTAAATGCACAATTGTTTGAAGAATTCTACTCAGAATATGAAAATAATTAGAAAAGCTTAGTACTGGATATGGACCTGAATGCCCTCAGGCATGAGGGATAGACATTGAGTTTTAAGGTAAAATAGTAATGAGCCAGCAGACGTTTACTTAGTGTTGTCTGCGTGTGTAAAGTTCTGTGATAGGCACTCTGGAGGATTAACAAGAAGTCTAAGATTCTAGCTCTACCTTCAAGGGATTTGTGATCTAGTTGGAAACAAGATCTAAAATTCATGGAAGGTTTTGTAACACAAATGATAAATAACCTAATTTTTTTTAAAAAAGAGGCAACCCACAGTACTACCTGAGGAGTCACTAAATGGATCTTGCTCAGTACAGGCAGCAAATTGTCCCAGCATTATTTATTGAAGGGTCTGTTTTTGTCTACTGTTTGATAATGCCATCTTCTTCGTGTACGAAGTTTACCTCTATATCTGGGTCTATCTCCAGGCTCCCAATTCTGCTCCTTTATTTGTCTGTCTATGGGCTAACACCAAAGTTTTAACTATTATAAGATGTAATTTCTGCAAGTCATGTTGAGGTTTTAGGATGCCAAATAAATAGCATCCCTTCTCCCCCTAAATTTGGAGCCATTTAAGAGAGGAGATATAAGAGACAGAGCAATAGAAATCAAAATGTCAGTTGCATTACTGATAAAGCCTCCTGGAAAATGTGGTTTGGGATCTGTGATAAAAAGGGCTCGCAAAGACATCAATCAAACTAAAACTTCCCTCATGGTCTCATGGTAAACTAGGGACCCCTAGGCTTTTCTCCCAGAGGCAGGCCCTTGACTGTGGAAAGCAGTCAGAGGCTCCTGCAGGAAACCAGACAGGGCTAAGCCAAGAATACCCAGGTTTTATTTTTCCTTCTAAGTTCAGCCATCAGAAAAGGCCCTTGTCTTCAAAGAAAGAGTGAGGATGGAGAGAAGCCAGGAGTGCTACTGCTAGATCATGTGCCTTCATAGCAAGGGAAAAGGAAGATATCCCAATTTTCATAATAACTAGGAGTGATGCTCCTACTTACGGTTCTTCAAAACTGTTTGGCTTTCCTTGGCTTATGAATTGTATTTGTATGATTTGACAGTTTTATGATATCAAGTCTTTGTTACTATGAACTTGGTATCTCTTTTTTGTAAAGATTTTATTTTTTTTATTTATTTTATTTTATATTTTTTATTTTATTTTATATTTTATTTTATTTTATTTATTTTATTTTTTATTTATTTATTTATTTTTTTTTTTGAGAGAAAGGAGAGCATGAGCAGGGGGAGGGGCAGAGATGAGAAGCAAGCTCTCCACAGAGGAGGGAGCAGGATGTGGAACTAGATCCCAGGACCCTGGAATCATGACCTGAGCTGAAGGCAGCTCAACCAACTGAACCACCCGGGTGCCCCCTAGGTATCTCTTTATATGTTTTCCTTCTGTTTTTAAACATACCTCAGTGAAGTTTTAAAAATTTCTTCATAAATGTTTTAAGCATCTTTTATTAGATAATTAGTCCTGGGTAGCTTACCATTTTGGTTACTGTTATAAATTTTTTTATTATAGCATCCAGCTTTTTTGTGGCTAGGATACAGGAATACCACTGATGTTTGTATTTTGAGAATGTTTTTTTTTTTAAGATTTTATTTATTTATTCATAGAGACACACAGAGAGAGAGGCAGAGACACAGGCAGAGGGAGAAGCAGGCTGCATGCAGGGAGCCTGACGTGGGACTCAATCCAGGGTCTTCAGGATCACGCCTTGAGCTTCAGATGGTGCTAAACCACTGCTCCACCGGGGCTACCCTATATTTTGAGAATGTATACAGCAACCTTGCTAATGTTGATTACAGTTTATCTTATATTCCCTTAGATTTTCTGTGTATACAATCATTATTTTAGTGAATGATGGCATTGTTTCTTCATTTCTATTTTTACTTTTATTACTTTTTCTTTTCATATTTTATTGTAGAAGAGGAGCAGCGATAGTGAATAGCTTTGTCTTGTTCCTGACTTTAAAGAGACTGCTTCTGACTTTTCACCATTAAATATTATATTTATTGCAAGTTTGGATAGATATTCTTTATTAGCAAAAGGAAATTCCTCTCTATTCCCAGCACACTGTTATTTTTTAATCATGAATATGTGTATTAGGGAGGGGGTTGGGTTTTCCTTTTTTTTTGTTGTTAAGTTTTTAATTTTAATTCCAGTTTATTTTTTTTTTAATTTTTATTTTATTTATGATAGTCACACAGAGAGAGAGAGAGAGGCAGAGACACAGGCAGAGGGAGAAGCAGGCTCCATGCACCGGGAGCCCGATGTGGGATTCGATCCCGGGTCTCCAGGATCGCGTCCTGGGCCAAAGGCAGGCGCCAAACCGCTGCGCCACCCAGGGATCCCCTAATTCCAGTTTAACATTTAGTTTCAGGTGTACAATATAGTGACTCAACAATTCTGTACATTACTCAGTCCTCATCCTGATAAGTATACTCTTAATCCCCTTCACCTATTTCACCCATCCCCTCACACACCTTCCCTCTGGTAACCATCTGTTTGTTCTTTATAGTGAAGAGTGTTTCTTGGTTTGTCTGTCTGTTCTTTTGTTCATTTGTTTTGTTTCTTCAATTCCATATATGAGTAAGATCATATGATATTTGTCTTTCTCTGATTGACTTATTTCACTTAGCATTATACCCTCTAGTTCCATCCACATTGCAAATGGCAAGATTTCATTCTTTTTGTGGCTAAGTAATATTCCTCTGTGTGTATATATACACATGCACTGAGTTTGTATATTTTGAATTTTATCAGGTGCTTATTCTGAATCTATTGAGATAATAATTGTTCTCCTTTACTATATTAATATGTTAATAAGTATTAATACATTTTCTAATGTTAAACCATCTTCCTGGGATGTACTCTATTTGGTCATGATGTATTAATTATTTTTCCCATATTATTATATTCAGTTTGCTAAGTTTTAGAGTATCTACCTCTGTGAACCAAGATGAGGCTAGCCTTGAATTTTTCTTTCTCATATAGTAATCCTTGTCTGATTTTGGTAGCAAGGTTTTAATAGCCTTATAAAATAAATAGAGATCTTTCCCTTCTTTTGTATTCTCTGGAGTAGTTTATAGTATGTATAAAGTAAAAAATGATCTATGTAGTTAAGGTCTGATAGAACTTAGCAAAAACCTGGTTTGTTTTTTATTTGTTGAGGGAGGAAAGTACAGATTTTTAACTACTGATTTAATGATTATAGGTCTCTTTATGTTCTATTTTTCCAGTTCCTCATTAACTCACTTCAGTCTGATTTCCAGTTCTGTCAGTAGACTGAAATTCCTTTTATCTAGGTGGATGCCTATGGAACTCTAGGTTACAAAACCTAAAGGTCACTTTTCTGTCTTTATCCTATCCTGCTCCACATCGGGCATTTGGCCTTGCTTGAAACATCTCTCTTGGCTTCCTTAATACCACTGTACCCTGTTTTTCCTCCCTTCAGCAGTTCTTTCTCTGTTTTTCATGTTCTTTCTCCTTTACTTAATCATTAAATATGGAGTTCCCCATGGCCTCATCTTAGGTCCTCTCTCTTTTTCTCTCTCTACCCACTTCTCATGTGATCTCATCCATTCCCTCAGCTTTGAAAACCATCCCTATACTTATGACCCCCAAAGTTGCACTTTCAGGGTAAATCTCTCTTGCCAACTCTGCAGAGTCTGAGATCTCCTTCATGCCTCCCCATGGAGTATCACAGGCACCCCAGCATGAACATATCCGCAACTGTCCTTCCACTATCTTCTTCCTGTCAGCAAATGCTCACACAGGGCATGATCTTTGATGCCCTTCTCTTCTCCCCTCCTACCAGATCCAGTCTGATTCATCAGCAAACCCTGTCATCTCTCCCTGCAAAGTGGACATGTCAAATCCAATCACTGCCCCCCATGTCTACTATGATCACTCCAGGCCAGGGCACCAACTTCTCTTAACCTATGCTGCACTAGTCTGGTGTGTCTCCCTCATCTCACTCTTGTCTCACCACTATTTATTCCCCACAGTAGCCAGGGTGGTCTTTTTACATTTTAGCTATATCTTAATCACTGCCAGTGATTCAGTGGCCAGAATAAAATTCACACTCTTTTCCATGGTTTACCTGCCCCCCGCCTCCTCTGATACCGCTCTCCCTCCTCTCATGGATGGTCGCTGTCCTGGCCTCCTCTTAGTTATGTGACCAAGTTCTTTCCTAACTCACTGTTCCTCTGTCTACGATGTGCTCCTCCTCTTCCTTCTCTCTTACCGCCATCCTTACCTATCCCCTCATCTGGAAGGAACAGCTTTAGAAAAGGCACAGGAGCTTTATTGGCAGAGGACAGACCACCTTGGCTAGAGTGCACATTCATGTTAAGAACAGAGAGAATGTGGTACTTAGAGCTTATGTAATTTGGGACCCTTTCTCAAGAAATTTAATGCAATACTACAAATACAAAATTAGAAAAAAATGTAAATACTATAATGAAAAAACTGCAACAAATTACTGGAATTTTAAGAGGTTTGAGTCCTTTCTCCTGAGATCTCTTTAGACATTTTACCCAAAATGCTTACATAGAAATGCTTCCACATTGCAGCCTGCCTGCCTGCCTTTTCTCTCCTAAAACACTGCAGTTTCCAGCAACTCTCACTTCTGAGGTACAGAGAAAATAAATGACTTTCCAAGCATGGTTGACCCATGAACCTATAGCAATAACGCCAGAATCTAGGTCTCCTGGCACTGATGTAGTAAACCCATTAAGCCCTAAACGCACACATTTATGTAGTGCCCTTCTGTGCCAGCTGTGCCAAGCACATTAACACAGAATGAGTAGCAGGTATGACTTTATGGTGCTCTAATGAATAATGGGCTACAGGTAAATAAATGCAAAGCCCCACAAAATGAGTGCTGCATAATGATTCCAAGTCCAAACCACTGCAGGAAGCTAGGCTTGAAGTTACAAATGTATACAAAGCTGGAACAAGCACTTTTAGCCTCTCAGGAAATCTGAGACTTTATGAGAGTAACTGTGGACTAAAGAGTTACCTCCCAAGACTATGCTCCTTAGGGCAGAGGGTAAAAAAACTCACACTCCTGAGGGAGCCTCTTACATCTTTTGTAAAAGAAAACACTTCCATTTTCTGTGTGGTTGTTACCATTCACAGATTGGTCCCTGTGGAAGCAGATTTGCTGTATGTTCTTTTGGTGTCCAGGATTTCAAACTGGCTGAGGATCAGTGCAGTCACTGAATTCCTCCTTACGGTAAGCTCAAAGGTCAAAAACAGCTTGTTTGTTTTGTGTTGTTTCTTACAGAACAGATAGCATGATTAAAATTTCTTTAATGGCATGAATTTTTTTCTTTCACATTACAGGATTCTGATGTGATATCAAAAGCATCTACCTGATTAATCCTAAAATTAACCCTTTTTCCTCTTGAACACACTTACATGGGGCACAGTCAGTCCTCAGTTCTTTATGAGAGCTCTTTCCAGAAGAAGTCCCCATTTTCTCATCCTAGGATCACTAACCCCATTGAAACTGCCAAACAACACAATTTTTGAAAGCAGAATTTCAACTCAGAAGTTATACTCTTAGAAAAAAAAAAAAGTTATACTCTTGAGTAGTTTGGTTAAAAGCCACCAGCATGTCATTTAAACATCCCATTTTTCTTTTACTACTAACTACAAAGTCCAAGATTTAAATTGACATGCACATGCACAGCTGATGCTAGTGCTGAATTATGGTCAGGGAAGAATGTACATGCAAGCTGCTACTTGATGCCTGCCAGTAAGATGATAATTTTAAAACTGAGTCGCTGTGATTGTTGTGAACGGGCTGTGTGATGGGGCCTCAGCATTCAGGTCCTGGGATAGTGCCTCAACTGTCTCTCCACTGCTTTCTCACCCCTTCTCCGCTAACACCCCAACCCCCACCCCCGCCACATGCCACACTCATTTCTGACCTCAGTTCTTTACTCAGACAAGTTCCCACTACCCAGAATAGCCTGCCTTTGCTTCTGCCCTATCCAAATGTTTCCCTCTCACTTTAAGACGCACCCTACCTCATTCGTTCACTGTCTTAACAGACACAGTGGCAGATACTGAGATACATATATGGTCCCGTGGTAGCATAGGGTCACTTCTACCACCAAGTCTTAGTCACTAAGCTCTGGAGCAGCTGAGGACTGTCTTACTCATCCTGCGGTCCCAGCTTGGCATCAGGGAACCTGAAATTATGTAAGTGAATGAGTTAGCCATCCATCTTGTTCTATCCATGGAATATACTCCTTGAACTTAGATTCAAGAGGGGTATAGTCAATTGAGGAAATGAAATAGGAACAAACAATATGTAATAGAAAATAGGAAGTATGAAGTATTCTAAGAATGTTCTTTGGAACATTCAGAGGAAATCATTGACTTCCTGGGCAGTGCGGGATGCTGTAGTGAGACCTGGGACAAGCCTTCACTAAAGAGACAGCATTTGAGTGGACCTGGAGTGCAAGGATGATTTGGGCCTGTGAAGATTGGGAAATAGGACTGAGCAGGTTAAGGAAACAGTTGCCGAGTCATACTGAGCCTGGGAAGACGGTGGCTTTGAATGCCAACTCCACCACTTACTGTCTCTGAAACTTCAAGCAAGTTTAAGCTGTCAGCTTAAATTTATCTATAAAATGGAATCAGTAGTGCCTACCTGATAGAGTTGCTATGAGGATGTAAACATCTAGCATACTGCCTGGTACAAAGCACTAGTCACTAAGTGGTAGCTGTCATTATAAATAGGTGATGGGTAAGGGAATCATAGTTCTTACCTCTATTATCTATTTCAAATGTTAATCCATTCTTTGTTACAGGTGTTTTGTTTTTCCTGTAAAATCTACAAAAAGTGGGGCAACTGGTGGCTCAGTGGTTAAGCATCTGCCTTTGGCCTCAGGTTGTGATCCCGGGGTCCTGGGATCGAGTCCTGCATCAGGCTCCTCATAGGGAACCTGCTTCTCCCTCTGCCTATGTCTCTGCCTCTCTCTTTCCCTCTCTTTCTCTGTGTCTATCATAAATAAATAAATCTGAAAGAAAGAAAGAAGAAAGAAAGAAAGAAAGAAAGAAAGAAAGAAAGAAAGAAAGAAAGAAAGAGGGGATCCCTGGGTGGCGCAGCGGTTTGGCGCCTGCCTTTGGCCCAGGGCGCGATCCTGGAGATCCGGGATCGAATCCCACGTCGGGCTCCCGGTGCATGGAGCCTGCTTCTCCCTCTGCCTGTGTCTCTGCCTCTCTCTCTCTCTCTCTGTGACTATCATAAATAAATAAATAAATAAATAAATAAATAAATAAATAAATAAATAAATAAATAAATAAATAAATAAATATTAAAAAAAAAAAGAAAAGAAAGAAAGAAAGAAAAGAAAGAAAGAAAATCTTTTAAAAATCTACAAATAGGTATAAAATATGGTTCTTGGTCACAATTTTTAATAGTGGCTCATGCTGTCTTATATGTTAATGATACAAAATAGTCATCTCCTTCTTGCTTTCCCCAGGTCCTTTATAACACCCTTCTGGAGTCAGAGAGTTAAGTACCCTACAAATGTGTTTGCCTACCTACTTTTTTTTGGTACCTATCTTCTTAGGTACCTCTCACGTGGAGTTAGAAGTTATGAATAATAAGTCTCTTGCTTATAAAATGTTCTGTTTTTATTTAACTTTGCAACAACCCTGTGGAGGGAAAGGCTGATGATTACCATTTCAGATCAGATCAAAGAACTGAGACTTAGAAATGTGAAGTCTTTGTGACCGTGAACACATGTGAAGAAATGAGAGGGGTGCCTGGGTGGCTCAGTCAGTTAAGCAGCCACCTCTTGATTTTGGCTCAGGTCATAATCAGATCATGATCTCAGGGTTGTAATGTAATATGAAGTCCCACTGTGAGCTCTGTGCTCTGGGCAGTAGGGGGCAGGGGGCATGCTTGAGCATTCAGTCTCCCTCCCTCTGCTCTCTCTCTCTCAAACAGATAAATAAATCTTAAGAAAAAAAAAGAAATGTGAAGTGATTTGCCAAGGTCAGATGCTCCTAAGTGATGGAGGTGGGGCCAGTAACCCAGATATCTGGCTCTTGTTTTATCACATGATGCTGCCTCTTCTTAGTTAGTGGTCATCCTTCTCCTTCTCTTCCCTTCCCCAGATCTCCTAGCTCTTGTGCCGCATAATTTCTAACACTTCTTACTTTCCACAGGGAAATCCACCAAAGTCAGTTCCAGAGTACTAGAAAAATACACTGCTACAATATCAAGGCAGCAGTTCTGGTAAAAATATTATTTGAAGCTTATCCTACCCCCTATACTCAGAGAGGTAGGAAACTCGGAGTCATAAAACCTTGTGAAGAATCTGGGAACTCTAAGACTAAAAGAAACAAAAATGATTATATGTTTCGACTCCATTCCTGAAGTAAGCACGGGTTGGCCTAAAACATGTTTGTCCCCTGTGTTTGCCTTCCTCCAATTTCATGTGATATTTTCAGAATAAGACATGATAAAAGTGGGATTTCAAAACCATCTGTCCGGCTTTATACATGGAATTTTTTATTCAAAGTTTAATTTTTTCTCGACTGTGCAACTTAAACTAGCAGCTTCATGCAAGGCAGTGTGATAGAGGAGAAGAACACTAGATTTGGGAATCAAAAAATGTAGGCTCCAACTCAGCTCTGTCACTTAATTTTCATGAATTGTTCTTGAGTATTACTTTCTTAGATGGAGTTAATAGCACCAGCCTTATTTCCCAAGCATAGTTGTATGGAGCAAATGAGATCATGTCTAAGCGATTTATAAACTAAAAAGGACTATGCAAAGTATTATTAAGTAGGATTTATGCTTTTAACAATTCATTAACTGTCTCCTCTGCATATAGCACTATTTAAGAGACAAAAAAAGATTCAAAAGTGTAAGTTAATTCCTGCTTTGCTTAGATGACAGTTGTTTAGCTTATAATCTGAATGAGTAGATAAGACAAATTAATATTTTGAAGGACATGACTTGCAAAAAATTTCCTATGCATTGTGCATTCTTGCTGTCATGTGGGGCCTGCCGCCTGAGACTCAGCTTCAGTGGACAGTCTGTTAACTGATGGAGGTCAACCTTGGTCTGAGTTATTTGACATTTTAGGTGTACCTTTTTTATAGAGACTACATTGATTTCAGCACTTAATGATGTGATTTAGGAAGGAACAACTAGTGGCTTTACATATGATCATCTCACTTAAGTAGTATAAATCTCTAGATGGTGTTTCTGCTAACTTATTTTTATCTAGTCTTCCATTCCTTTTCATAAATCGAGAGGACCAAGGGGCACACCTTTTGAAAGAAAGAAGGAAGGAAGGAAAGAAAAAGAAAGAACGAACAAACGAACTTAGGCACATTTTAAGAAAGTACTTTTTTTAAGTAAATGGAAGATCATGAAAATCAAGAGCAAGTTAGCCAGTCTACTTTCTTTAAAATCTAAGGGGAACAATCTGAGGATCCCTGGGTGGCGTAGCGGTTTGGCGCTTGCCCAGGGCGTGATCCTGGAGACCCGGGATCAAATCCCACATCGGGCTCCCGGTGCATGGAGCCTGCTTCTCCCTCGGTCTGTGTCTCTGCCTCTCTCTCTGTGACTAAAATAATAAATAAATAAATAAATAAATAAATAAATAAATAAATAAATAAATAAATCTATCTATCTATCTATCTATCTATCTATCTGAGGGGAACAATCTAATAGCTTAGCTTTTAAGCCAAACTATTCACCTTTGAAAATGAGGCAGTATCCAGCATTGTTTTTTAAAATCCTCTTTAAAAGCAAATGTGTCATCTTTCCTTCCCTCCATCATACCTCTACTGAATTCAAAACTAGTTTCTGGCAGGTGACCCTGAGGGGCTTAAAAAACATGCTTTACGTTAGTTTTTAAATTTTAAATAGATCAAATGACAATGTCTTTGAAGTCTCAAGTGTACCACTTAAGGTAGCTGCATCTAATGGGCTTGCCTTTCCAAGTACTTCTCTCAGGCTGGCATCCTTAATGTGAAAAGTGAAGCGTGGTCAAAAATAAATGAAAAAGAAAGTTTTATTGGAGTTATTTACTCTGAGATAGCTATTTTAGAAGGAACCTTGACAAGTCATCTCACTGCCTCTAGACAGGAACACACAAGGCATATGGGTATCTGTAGTATTTTAAAAGACCTTGGGGGACCAGGCTTCTTCCATAACTCATTCCAGAGTTTAAACACCCTCGCTTCAGGAAATTCTTCCCTATATTTAACTTACAGGCCCCCTCCTGCGGTTACCACCCATTTCCGCTTTTTTCTGTCTCCAGGCAGGATGGAGAACAGCTGGCCAACATCCTTTGTGTGCTAACCCTCCATCAGTGACAGAAAGTCTTTTGGGTATCCCTGGGCTTCTTTCCTCAACCTCCAGCAACCAAGTCTTTGAACCAAATTGGAATCTTTTTCTCTTTGTTTTTTATGTGTCTTGTTTATTCCTATTAATTCCTTCTGATGATAAAATAATATGTGCTCAGTGAATCAGACTTGGAAGATGTTTACCATACAGGCGAAGGGGGAACAATAACCCCACAATCCAGGAACAAAAACCATTAAGTTTATCAGTTTTCTATGTGTCTTTTATATAGCTGAGATCCTGTCATCTATACCATCACTGTCCAATAGAAATATAGTCTGAGCCACATATGTAAATTTCAATTTTCTGGCAGCCATATTATAAAAAGGTAAAAAGGAATAGGCAAATTGATTTTAATATTTTATTTAATTCCAATAAAATCCAGTTATGACTCATCGTGTAATCAGTGTTTTTTAAATTATTAATAAGATATTTTACATTCCTTTTTTCATACTGAGCCTTCTAACTAAATCCAGTATATATTTTAGCACAGCACATCTCAAATCCATCTAGCTACATTGAAGGTACTTGGTAACCATTGGCCCGCGGCTACAGTGTTAGACAGCATAGTCCATACAGTTGTATATACTGCTTTTTTGTATATTACACCTTAAAGCCTTTTATAAATTTGAAACTTTTTAGTATCATTTTAATGGCTGCATAATACTCTCATTTAGATTTACTATAATTATCTTCAGTTTTGTTTTTCATAAGTAACCCGTTAGTGTTCTTCTAAAATTTTACCTTTTTTTTTACATTAATAGAATGTTTCTCAACATATTGTCAAAAGAAAAAAAACATAAATTATTCCTTTTGAATACAACTAATTAAGTCCAATTATTCATAAAATAAATTCGCTTAATACTCTTTACTACATTAGATTGGAAAGTGGGGGTGTAGATTTCAAGAAATACAAGACTGGGTCCCCCCCTTACAGTGTTTACAAGACTTGACTCCACAGTTGGACTGTACACATACTGTATTTTATTCTGCTTTAACTCTCCTTCCTTCATTTCTTATTCTTCCCCACTATATAGACACACAGCCTGTTATCCTTCACGGCACCAATTGAATATAGCCTCCTGTGATGAGTCCTCCAGATGATTACTGGCTCCCTCCTCCATTACAGTTTACAAAGTGTATATTGTACACGAAGCACCATGGTGTTCTGGTTGTTGGTTAACTCTCTCCATCGTCTCTACTACAGTGGGAACTCCTTACTGATAGAAACCTTATTTTATATACTTCTTTATTTCCACCAAAGCCTAGCAGACTGCCAGGCAGTGAATGTAAATGTCAGTAATGTCTACTGTGAAATATGTATTGAAACACAAATGATTGTACTAAATATCAGTTGGATGGGATAATTATAAGTACTGTAGCTATTCAAAGAGATCACTCTAAATTGACATGATTAGGGACGCCTGGGTGGCTCAGTGGTTGAGTGTCTGCCTTTGGCTCAGGGCGTGATCCTGGAGTCAGGGGATCGAGTCTCTTCCTGCATGGAGCCTGCTTCTCCCTCTGCCTATGTTTCTGCCTCTCTCTCTCTCTCTCCCTGTGTCTCTCATGAATAAATAAATAAAATCTAAAAAAAAATAAAAATAATAAATTGACATGATTAAAGAAGGCTTAACGAAGGAGGTTGGACTTGAATTGGGTTTTGGAAGATGCGCATATATAAATAAATAGAGGGGAAGAATTTACAGAAAAGCCACTTATATATCCTGTGCTGAGAAGTCAGTATTTTTTTAAGGAGGGACTCTTTAGCATGTGCCAAATATCAACAGATAAGCATCCTTCTAGATCTAAAGCACTGTATTAAGTTTCAAGATGCCTGTAGAGCTATGGTCTGTGCCCATCAAAAGCAGACAAGGGTTTGCAGCATTAAAAATGACCACTGACTACTTCAGTATGACTTTTGAGTTTAAAATCAATTTAGAGGGATGCCTGGGTGGCTCAGAGGTTGAGCATCTGCTTTGGGGCAGATCCTGGGGTCCTGGGATTGAGTCCCGCATCAGGCTCCCCTCAGAGAGCCTGCTTCTCTTTCTGCCTGTCTCTGCCTCTCTCTGCGTCTCTCATGAATAAATAAATAAAATCATAGAAAAAAATCAATTTAGATACAATTCCCTGTGTTTTAAGTTTGGAGTTTAACATTAAAGATATTTTATATGATGCTTCTTTAAAAATTCTTCTGTTAGTAAAGAGCAATATATAATAAGTAACATCATTATAGCTAATGTCGAAGAACTGTTATTGCAAACCAAGGACTCTTCCAAAAGCATTTTGAATATATTACTTAGTTGGCTCATTTAGTCCTCACAACAGCCATGTGAATTAGGACCCAGTATCCTCCCTTATCCTACAGATGAGGAAACTGAGGTACAGAGAGATTAAAATAACTTAAGGGCGACACAGCCATCAAATAGAGGAGCTAAGACTGGGACCCAGGCCAAATAGTTTTTAGGGCCCCCCCCACACTCTATTACTTGGTACAGCCCCTCTCATAAGTATGTTAAGAATAAAATGTTTTATACAAGAGATTAATTTAGCATCTTGTGATTCAGTTATATCATTATAACCCTCTCCTAGTTTTCTTCTTTCCTCTCTGACCACTCCTTCTTACCTCATTTATAAGCTCTTCCTCCTTATCGTCATAAAAATTTCATTTATAAGCTCTTCCTTCTCATCATCATAAAAACCTGGAGCACCTGAAGATTCAATCCTAGGCCCACTTCTCTCTTGTTTTATGCTCCAGTCCATGGTGATCTTATCTACAACCATCATTTTGATTATCACCCACATTGAAATGAAGCACAAGCCCAGATCTCTTTTCAGATGTTAGACCTCTCTTCAGACTGCCTCCTGAATGTTTTCACAACACATTCTGTGTATCTGTGTTTTTTCCTTCCTGCCCTCCATCCTAACCACCATAAGCCTTGTGGTCTTCCAGTGCTCTGTTTACAGCAAATGGAATTTCCATCCATTCTCTCACTGTGGCCAGAAAGCCTTTCATAATCATTGGTTCCTCACTTTCCCTCTCATCCCCATATCTAACCTTAGCAAACCCTGCTGATTTCCCCTAATAGGTCTACTTATCTATATTGATATATTTCCATTCTGGTCCAGGCCTCCATCATCTCTCACGTATACTGCTGCACACCCTGTGGTCCCCAGTACCCACTCTGGGCCCCCTCCAGTCTATTCTCCAGCTTCAGCCAGAGGACACTTTCCAAAATACAGAGCAATCAATCAGTTAATAGATCTCTCTTTCCACCACCTTTGCCCCCACACACACACCACTAAAGCCTAAAACGCTTTAACGGTTTAAAGAGAAAAAATTCTAAACATGGTTTGTGGACTTCTGCATGATCTAGACATTGTTTTCCTCTCTAGCTTTATCTTTTACTGTGCTACTCTCCCCTTGATGGGAGCTCACTCCCATGTCTCAGATATTGTCCAGACACTCCTAGGGGGGGTCCCCTGGTGGCATTATTTTCTATCATTATTGTGTCCGCAGTTTTTAGTGCAGAATAGACAATATATATTTGAATCAGGGAGCAAATCATTTGTCCATATGCCTGGAGTTTCATATTGCACCTTTTTAGTAGGACTAAAAGGACTACCAAAGAGAAGGTTCCCCAGAAATTACCCCTGGGGCCCCCCAGTCCGTCACTACGTGATGATTAGACAGCAGCTAAGTATAATTCAGACACTTCTTCTGAAGGCCTCCAGCATCTTGGGAAATGGTGGCAGAGCTATTCGTTTTTCTTTTAAAAAAACAACTAAAGCCCCATGGTTCAGCTCATGTCAGAGCTTATTAGAAAAGTGGCAGTAGTTCAGCTTTAGCAGTATCTTTCAAAGACTTCATTTCACAGAGTCTGTCATTGGCTTCTGTAGCCTAAAACTTCCTTTAGCTCTCTCTGCAAGTCTACTTTTGAAATTCAGAAAGCATTCTCTGACCAAGGTTTTTAGTCTACCTGTCGAAGTCTCCCTGAAGCTAGGCTCTGTGAGATTACTGTTCTCTGGTGTCTCTGGCAAAGGTAGAGCTACTTTTTTTTTCCCCTCTAATTCTCAGCATAAATACTTTATTACTCCTATGTCTCAAGTGTTGTCCAGACACTCCAAGGGGTCCCCTGGTATCATCTCTGGCATCTCTTTCTGTTTCTATGGACCATTTTATGGTCCTCATAATGTTTGTTGCCTGTGGTTTTAATACATCAATTTGTATGATGATTTCTTCCAATGGAAGCTGATGGGTGAAGTGGTTGACTTGGCTCCTCCTGGGATTCCTCTCTGTTTCCCTATTCCCTGATCCCAGGGAGCTCAGCCTTGAGACTAACCCAGAGCTCACCACCAGATGGACTCCTGACTTTGGGCACTCCCTTACCTTCTTTTCACTGGTCTTTCTCAAGCTAGGCCCTGCTGTCCAGGGCCATGGAGGCCTGATGGCCAGGCTCTTGCATAGCCTGGGGAAATGGATTTCTTCAGCTTGCCTGTTTTACCCTTTGCGTATGGAACTTTCTCTTTCACAAATTCATCTTTCCATCAGTCCTTGGTTTAAATAAAATGTAAAGGGTTCCTTGTTCAGTTATACCTTTTTAAACTTTCTGTTTTTATTAAGTCAGACTTTGGCAGGAAACCTTCCAAGCTGAGCCCAGGGGAAAGGTGACCATTGGCACAGATTTCAGCCTATGCTTTTGGCCCAAGGTTGTTTCTATTTTTATTTTGTTTCTTGTTTTTGTTAACATCCAGAGCAAAGATTAAGCACTTTCACTTATCTGGTAATGGGGAGAGGTCTTTAGATGGCTTGCCTGTGGTCAGGAGATTGCATGCTTAAAACTGTTAACCGCCAGCCACCTCCTAAGAGATAAGATCTAGCTGTTAAATTTGGCTTTCCCAAAAGGAGTCTCTGTGCTTCTACTTGATCTGAGAGAGTGAGGAGAAAGATAAATCCCAGCTTTTGCTTGATTTTGAAAAAGGATAGTAGTCTAATTTATAGAGGTTGTTTTTTTTAAAAAAAACTAACTTTATGTCATAATTTCGTAGCTGCCAAAAGACGTAATTCTACCTCAGCTTCGCCTTGGCAACCTGCTTTTGGCACTCTGTGCAGCCCTGTCGTTGCTCTGCATTATTTAAGCAGTAATCTTTAAGAAGGTGAGAAGCTATTATTGCTTTTTAGCACAGTTGACATGCTATTGGCGCAGAGTAGTACCTAGAGCTTCAAACATTTCTAATGGCCGTAAACCAACTTAAACACCTCCATGGAGAGGCCTCACTGCCGTGAGGTCATAGCTTGCTGCAGGGGGAGAAAGAAGATCGAATGTTGTTTAAAAGTGGGGTTTTTTTTTCTTTTTAGTATTCTTATTCCACCAAGTTGTAGCTGTAGACTTTGGCTAGGATCCAGACAATCAAGATTTAGCATTTTGACCAGCTGTGATCTAGTAATGTTCCTCAGAGGAAACATTTTGTAGGAGGGAAAGACACATATTTGAGACTGTGAATTGTACTCTTTCCCAGTACCTTACAGAGTGAGACCTGGTCGTAGACAGATAAAGCAAGCACAAGTGAATCTGAAAGAAAATAGGGAAGAAAATCGTTTCAAATGGCTAAGCATTCACCCTGCCTTCAAGAACTCTCTCGATGTGGTAAATCTTTACATTTTTCCTTTACTTCACTTTCCCCTGAGTCTCCATATTTATATCATTTTGTGGCAAAATGAATTCCTGTTTTCATAATTGATGCTTGGAATCCCTCAGCATTCTTATAACAGAATAACAGTTCCTACAAAGTCAAAAATGCTACCCAAAGTTGATAATATAGGCAAGAAAAGAAAAAGAGAGAAAAGACCCTAAGCCACTTAGCCTAAAAATTATTCTTCTGTGTCTCACGCCTCCCTCAAATAGAAGTATGATCTGATGTCGGTGTTTTGGTGGCAAGCCCTGGGGCCTGGGATAGAGAACAAAACTAACATTTATTTAGTCAGATTGCATTTGTTCAATCACCAGGAGTTGCTTTTGACCTCGGGCAAGTGACCTAACCTCTGTGCCTCAGTTTCTTCATCTGTAAAAGGAGGATGATGTTTGTAATATTTCAGAGAGATGTGAGGATGAAATGAGACCACGTATAAAGCTATCAACAGAGTACTTACTTGACCACACTTCATTAGTGTTAGCTGCTGTTGCTTTATCATTAATAACCATCTGTGGAGTACCTACTCATCCTACTAAGAATTTTAATCCTCCTGGAACCACTGTCAGGTGGACAGTCACATTTTGCAGATGAGGAATCACTGGTTCAGAGCTGTGCAGCGCTTCAGCAGCTTCCCCGCTTCTCACTGGCAGAGCTCCCTGCCCAGGTCTGCAGTATTATGTAGGGAGACACGAAATGGAAACACATGTTGGATCAGTGCTTTCTTACCTTGTCTTCTCTCTCCCAGTCCTTCTTCTGTTTAAAGGAGGCTATTGCTTTAGGCAGTAAAACTAAGAGAAAGAAGAGGGGGAGGGGAAAGGGACAGAGGCAAGAACAGTGTGGGAGGGGGATGAACTGGGTTCTGCTGTCTCCCAGGTTAGTTTCATACATGTAATGGTCATAAAAGGCTGGGCAGGGTCCTCTGCATTTAGGTTGGGACAACAGAAATTCCCCCTTTTACAAAAATTCTTTCTCCCTGAAGCTAGATTCCTGCAGAAAAATGATACATCAGGGGCTTGGGGACAACTGGAATGTACCTCCAAGGATCCTGGGAAGTTCTTATAGTCCCTGAGCATTTGGTAGATCATGTCAGTAGAGGCAGTCGAGCATTTCTACTTCATTCAAAGCCTTCCCCACTCCATGTCTTCAAGGAAGAAACTGGGGGGATGTTTCACTTTTGATTGATTTAGTGCTTTTCCTCCAGAACTCTTTTAGGCTTGCCGCAGTTCTTTATCCCCTTCTTGCAGCTAGTTCCCTGCTGTGCAGAAGTGGAGATGGGGAGAGTTCTGTTTGACCCCATTCTGAACAGCATTCTGAATAGCAGGAAGGAGAACTAGCTTCTGGTCTTTCCTCTACCCCTGATTACCTGTGTTCCACGATCCCAGACTTTAACACCTTTGAGCCTCAGTTACCTACTTACTCCCTCTGTAAAATGAGGGTGATTCTTTTAGAATCGAAAGCCCGTGATAGCTGGTAATAGTGACAGCAACCACGATTAACAGCTACCACTGCTATTAGCGTATACGCCAGGCATTTTGCTAAGGATTTCAAGTGCGTTATTTTATTTAGTCCTTACCATAGTCCAGTGATGTATTTTATGAAGGAGAAAACTAAACCACAGAGAAGATGAGGGGCTGCCTACAATCACATAGTCCTATAATGAGCAGGTAGTAATTGTGACCTTAAGTTATAACTCCAAATAGGCAGTCCTCGTTACTGAGCTTGGAGCAAGATCCAGGTTTGAGCATCCTTGTCATCACCACCACTCTCTCCAGATCTAACTGAAGATATAACAAAAGGTAACTGACTGCAATAAATAAGGACTCATAGAATGAGAAAGAAATTAACCACCTTAATTTAGAGATATCAGAGAAGGCTTGATCCAAAGAAGCCAAATTTAAACCAGACTGTTCTCCTTGACCTCTAAACTCCAAACTACTTGGCTTCTCCCTCATCGGGCTCTTGTTTGTGACTCTAGGATAGTCTTTGTACTTGTAGCAAAAGGTTGATTATGAAGTAATCTAACAGTCCCGATGTGGTTCAGTTATTCAACAACCTATCCTGTGTCTCCTAAACCATGGCCTGGTAAATTGGCAATTACAATATCATTGGGTTGTTGTTTTTTAATACATTCCTTTTAATTGCAGCATTAAACCCCAGATGTCATGTTTCCAGGTTTCCAGTCTGGGCCTAAGCCAAGCTGGAAAAAGACATCCACTCAAGGCAAACGGCTAATGAGAATGTGTGCGGTGAACTCAGGGACTCGGTCCAGCTACCAAACCTCCAACTCTGGACCCCCAGATCTAATGCCGCAGGATGCACAGGGACCCCTGGCTAAAGTGGAAGATAAAGTAAAGCTACATGTTTCCTGCAGCATCCACCCCTCCGCAAAATATCCAAGGTTACTCTGGTGGTTTCTAAAAGTAAAAATTCCCAATAAGTTATTCATCACAACTTTTAAATAATGTACTAGTTTCATTTGATAAGTAAATTGTCAACAGCCTTTAAAAATTGGTCGTGTAATTAGTAAATCTCTGCATTTTGACCTTTTCTTCCATTTGGATGAAATAGTCATGAAGCCAGACTGTAATCAGACAAAAAGAAATCTTGAAACCTTCCGGTTTTTGATCTGTCATTTGCCCCTTTAATTGCTACCTTACAGTATTTTAGGCAATAGTAGAGGTAAAATGCCCCTTTGCTTATTATAAGAATTTAGCTTGTACTAAAATGTGTAACGAAGGTTCCTTCTGGAGACTTTCTATTAAATGTGAAAATCCAAATTACTTTGTTAAAAATCTATTCACTGTGTTCTGTACTGCTCACAGCAGTTTGTTTTTTAATAATAAAGTTTTGGGAATACAAAATAAGTGAATATTCCATTCAGTGGAGCAGCCATTTAGAATTGTTTACCAAAAGGTTTTAATAAAATCCAACGGCAGGATACAGAATTGTGTATATGTGCCACGAACATAACTTTAGGTTTTTTTCTCCTTTTTAATTAAACACACATATTAAAATCAAAGTCTAAAAACAGAATTCTCAGGATTAATTGTGATTATTTGATAGGTAATAGGCTTGTGAGTGATTTTTATTTTTTATGTAGTTTATATTTTTTGAGTTTTCTGGGGAGTTTAAATTATTACAATAATTAAAAATGCATGTGTGTTTGTATATATTTTAATGTAATCATTCAACACTTCAGCTGTTTAGAACTCAGCTATCTGAAAAATCTGGAACACCGCTAAGATCCTGGAAGTAATAAAAAAAATTAACTCCGAGCAGCCAAAACTCGTTACAAAACTCATAAAGTCGAGCATGTTATGCCCTGGGTATAGCTGGCCCCTCACTCAAGCCTAGGTACTCTTACTTTTGCACATGGTTCTCAAGCCATCCACCACAGGAGGCACAGCGAATCAGAAGCAGACATTAACAAAAGACAAGGGTCTACAGGCAAGCACTTCAGCGCAGGCATACCACCAGCCTGGCAGTGAGAGAGGAACCAGGGAAGTGTGGGTGCAGGCGGGAGAGCCCTGAGATCCAGACTCAGCACCACTAAGTGTCCTGTCATCTCTTCCCCATGTCACAGTTCAGTAATACATGTTCATATCGATAGCCCAGCATTATCAAGAAAATCCCCTTTTCTTCAGCTTACTCTCTTTAAGATTATAAGAAAGACTTTAATAAAAAATTTTTAAGGTCTTGTTACACATGGCTAAAAATGGGAGTAAAGACTACATGTGATGATTGAAGGGCAATGTCTAGACACCTAGACTTTCTTGGCTATCGATAATAACTCATTTCTTTACCATTCTTCAGGGGGAACATTTTACTGTTACTTGGGCTCTCCAAACTGTATCCGATACTGTCATTACCTAGGTTCTCATAAAAATCTAAAGGAACTTTGAGAATATTACAAAATCAGGATGTCAGAAAATGCCAAAATCTCTACCTTGCAAAGCTTTAGAATCCATCCATTAAAAGAAGAGTAGCACCCCAGAGCTTAGATATAGGTTAGGTAGGTTAAATGAGAAAGCCTGTGTAATGGCATCTAGCTCAAGGTTGGGATTTCATTAGCAGTTGGCAAATGTTAGTTGAATTTGAATGTGTTTCCCACTTGGGATGCAACAGACAGTGTGGGCTCTGGAGTCAGACTGAATCTAGTTTAGATGTGGTTTCTGCAGCCTTTAACAAACCACATAACCCACCCAGATGCCTATCTTTTCCACAAGATAGATGCGAGGTCCCACTTTATTGATGTGCAATAAAATCATAGCTCCCTTCCCATTATAATTGAGGGGAGGGATGTCACACTTTATTACTTTCCTTTGTACAGAGCCATGGAGATCTTTCAGGGAGTCTCAGAATCCAAGAGGGCTACAAAACCCCTGTTCCCCTTGTGTCCGTAAGCACAGCTTATTGTGCCCAGGCCTGTTTCTCATGTCCTGCCTTTTTATCAGCCCACCTGCAGCCCAGCAGGGAAGCAGAACTGGGTGCTTGCAGGGTACGGCCAGGTGGCAGGAGGTGGGTGGCAGTGGCAGTGAGGGGTCTTAGGTTGTTCACCTTTCATAGCCATGATGGTCAAGTACCTGGCCTCTGGTTGTACCTCAGTGATAGCACCTTCAGCATTCCAGGCCAGTTCACTTGATGTTTCCCACCCTCCTAGGCTGAGGTGGCATCTAAAAGCTTGGCCTGTCTGCCCAGAATAGACAGTCTGTGGGTGGTGCTGATGCTCTGTTTTGGTTTGATTATCTAGACCCCCTGCAAAATCATTTAGAGAGGGATGCTGTCAGCAAGTAGTAGAGGAAAAACAACAAGGTTGGCAAAAATATGTGGCTTACCCAATTACTGTGAGTTTTGACAACATATTAACTGAAAACCTAGATTAAGGCCGGTAGATTTTTCTCTGTTTTGTTTTGTTTTTCTTGAGAACTAAAAACAGTAATTTGCTGGCCTACTTGTCTTGTTTTTTATGCGTACCAGTGACCACCCCTAATTATGAAATCTCTCCTGGCACCAACACTTATAGCCAAGCAACAGAGTCCGATGGGCCCATGGATTAGAAGCCTTGTGGTTGCCTTTTTGCAAGAAGAATAACCCTTGCTTAGGTGTGGTGTCTGAGACCACAGGCATCATCTAGCATCAGGAAAAATCTGAGAGAAGAGGGATCAGGGAGCTGGCATGAGGGCTTGTGGCCATGGACAGAGGTGAAGGAAGGAACTCTAGATCCTTTCTTCTTTTTCAGGGCACTTATCACAACTGTAATTTGAAAATATATTATTTCAGTAATTATGGATGATTTTTCTCCTGCAAGATTGGAAGCTCCTCAGAGGCAGGGTCTGCTCTATCTTGCATCTGTTTCCCCTCCCCAAGGCCTGGAACAAGTAATAGCTCTTTGTTGGGTAGGTATAGTTTCAAGTCTAGCCTCTTTTCTTATCTAATAGCTGCTGTTTTGCAAGCCACTTCTCTGTGTGTGTCCTCATCTGAAGAATACAAGTCAAATGAATCTTGCCTTCTATCTCTGGACCCAGTCTGTTCATAATGGTGGTATTGAGCTAACTGGCTTCATCCAAGTGTAATATCTAGAACTGTGATCAGTACTCCAGGGGTGGCTTAACTAGCACAGCATATAACATGACCATCATTTCCAGGGTCTGGATACTTGATTTCCATTAACTTGTGATTATTTATTTATTATTTCAGACTTAAGAGTAATAGCGTATACCCTGCTTTCTTGACAGGGTTTTTGTGAGAACCAAGTGAAACGATATATAAGAAATTACTTTAGAAATTAAAATGCTTTGTATAGCTAAACAGTGATTATTATTGCTGGCCCTGAAGTGTCTTCCCGAGAAGGAGCTCAAGTTCAAGAAAAGTCACTGAAGACCAAGTATTGTAAACCATGTATGTGACTAGCCTTAAAAGAAGCCATTTTCCAAGTTAACATTTCATTAAAGAAAAAAAATTGAGGTATTAGATCAATAATCTATATTAGATCGATATAGGTACAGATACAAATATAGCTGTCTCCTTGGCCCCCACTCTGCCAGGTGTCAAATGCATTTGGATGTCAGAAAAGCTGTTGATCAGTAAGTCGTGAGTCATGGGCTTTAGTTTAGCCTGCCACTGCCTTACTGAGGCTATTGGGGACAAGTCATTTAACTTCTCTGCCAGATAAGGATGTCTGCTTTATGAAGATAAAATATAAGAGTTGAATATTTTTTTAAGATTTATTTATTCCAGAGAGAGAAAGCATGAGCAGGGGGAGGGGCAGAAGGAGAGGGAGAGAGCGAATCCTGAAGCAGACTCCCCACTGAGCACAGCTGACTTGGGGCTCAATCCCAGGACCCCAAGACCATGACCTGAGCCGAAACCAAGAGTCGGCTGCCCAACTGACTGAGCCACCCAGGTGCCCTAAGAGTTGAATATTTAAAACAAAAAATAAGAATATTGATAGCTCTTCAGACCCATGGGGTTGATTATACTTTTCTTTCAGATCTCACCCCTCCAGTTATTTCAACTCTTCCCCCCACAACATGGTTTCTATCCTGCATCCCACCCTGGACACTGTTCTCTGGATATATTTTAGTGTGTATTGTATCCTTCATGAAGGAAGCTCTCAAACTTGAATCCAGAATGCTTCATGTTTTTTCTTGCATTTGGACACTACAGTGAATAACTAAGGTTGATTAGTATCAATTTTTATTATCTCAAACTTAAATATGTTGTTTCCTGTCTCTGAATCCAGAAGGCTTATTAGGCTGAGTTCGAGACTTGAAAGTAACTTCTCATTTTTGTTTGTCTTCTAGCGACAGACATCACACCTCCAGTGCAATCCCTGTTCCAAAGAGACAAAGCTCCATATTTGGAGGCGCAGATGTAGGCTTCTCTGGGGGGGTCCCGTCCCCAGACAAAGGACACCGGAAACGGGCCAGCTCAGAGAATGAGAGACTCCAGTACAAAACCCCTCCCCCCAGTTACAACTCCGCGCTGGCCCAGCCTGTCCCCACTGGCCCTTCCATAGGAGAATCTGAGCGAAAGACAACATCTCTGTCCTCCTCCTTGGATACCTCCTTGGACTTCTCCAAAGAAAACAAGAAAAAAGGAGTCGATTTGGGTGACAGATTAAACAGAGGTCATGTGAGTGTGAACACTAGCCAAGAACAAGAAGAAGCCCTCTCTGGGCATCCAGCCACCATAAACGGCACTGTGCTTCCCAGCGAGCAGGCGGGCTCCTCCAGCATCCGGCTTCCGGGTGAGTTCCACCCGGTCTCGGAGCCCGAGCTCTGCTGTACGGTAGAACAGGCGGAAGAGATCATCGGGATGGAGGCCACCGGCTTCACCTCGGGCGACCAGCTAGAAGCCTTTAACTGCATCCCGGTGGATAGTGCCGTGGCGGTGGAGTGTGACGAGCAAGTTCTGGGAGAATTTGAAGAATTCTCCCGAAGGATCTATGCACTGAACGAAAACGTGTCCAGCTTCCGCCGGCCACGCAGGAGTTCTGATAAGTGACGTGAGCAGCCAGCCGGTGGGAGCAGGACAGAGGCGCTGCCTAAAAGGAGGATAAAACTCTACTGGTTACCCCTTGTAATAATTATGACACAAAATGAATATTAGTGGAGGATATTCCTCAGAAAAACAGACTTTGTAAATCAAGGAGGGACTCAGGATCATTGTGTATCAGTGGGCCAGACAAAGTTAGGTTTTGCTTGCAAGATGTGCTTTTCAGGCATGATGATTGTTTTAAGACAAAAGTCATTCTCTAGCTCGAGTCACCTTATAGGTATTTGTCTGCTTTTGAATTTACATTTCTGTGTTATGCTCAGAGGGGAGATGATAATATATAAATAATATAATAAACTCACCTTTAGTTTCTCATAAGCATTTGCCCTCACCGTCGTTTATAAAAGCTTGGGAAGACCAAATATTCCAAAAAAGATTTTCTCCATTTACTGAAAGAATCTTTGACCATCCATGAGTTTGATGAATAAGAAGCACAATGGTCTCCTTACACCTGGCCTCCCTGCCTCTGTCCCTTGTCACCCCATCCGCTCCCCAACCTTCATAGTGGATGGGTTGTGCACCCTGAACACTGACGACATCGGATTCACTGGTTCTTGAACACAGTGGCCAGGACCTTCTATCTCCTCAGCTCAGCCATACCTTTGATATAACCATTAAAGGGAAAACCTCATTTCTGGTAGATCCCAGGGGACACTCCAGGACCCCCGTGGTTACAACAGTGAGATGGCATCCAGTCCCTCCAGGAGCCAGATTTCTTATGTGGGCGGATGCTGCAGTCAAAAACCAGGCATGCTCTCTGCCAATGCACTTACCAGACAGAAATACCTGTATGTAAATTCCATGCTAATTTATTAAATTTCAGTTGGAAAGGAAGGTGCTGGATATGATGTATCATCTGGAGAGTCAGACTGATGTACAGAGCTTGAGGCAATCAGGATAGTTGGATGAAAAGGCTTAGATGAGGCATAGATACTATTGGTATATGTGCAGGCTCATTCATAGTAAATTATGTTCTTGAAGTCCGATTTCATTCCTGGAGCGCAGATCTCATTTGCTATTGTTCTATACTTTATATACCCAAGGACATTGCCTCAGGGTTGCAAGCTCTTTAAGGAGAAATTTATGCATATATCCATGTATTGTATAGAAGAATAAAAACTGAATTTACTTCACTTGACCTGATTTGTTTTTTCCAGTTTTTGAAATTCATCTTGAACCTGCATCTCCATGTTACATCGTGACAGGGCGAGCCTGAACAGAAACTGTGGCTGTATCGAGTCATGTCGTTGACTCGAGTCGACATGGCCTGCATAGCAGCACAAACACTTTCACACACGTACTCTCTGGTAGCTGCGTTTGTCCTACGTAATGGCTGAACTCTGGTCTCGTGATCATTTTCATATATTGTCCAAGCACTCCTGGGCTCGAGTTCTCACTGACAGCCACACTGTCAAGCAGAATAGTTCATGTTGTTATTTTCCACATAAAGGGAACTCACAGAATCCATGCTTGACAGACAGACCCAACCTGCAAGCAATTAAGAGATTTAACTTGATCTGAAGAAATCCATCTTATTCCACAGAAAGAGGTGGAACTACTCCAAACCTAAAGCAGAAGCCATCTGTAGAGTCACAGCTTCTTCGAAGTGTACTGTCACTCGTGTTAGACTCAATGAGGGGAAGATAGTGGTGGTCTCGGCTATCCACCAGACTGGGCTGTGTGGGGTCCTCCAATGAAGTAACATCTACCCCACTTTGCCCCTGCAAAAGAAAACGGGTTTGGAAGGACTGTTAGTATCAAGTGGTGGAAGGTGCATCATATGTGGCTTAAAGTCCGCATATGGGAGTGGACTTTAAACTTCATGCCAGACTTAAGACAGGGTACATGGAGATGCAGGCCCTCCGGCCTGGGTCTGGGCGGGCACCCCCCAGCAGAGGGACCACCTGCAGGGCACCCACGGTTACAGTGTTCGTCTCAGGTTCCACACAACCAGATAGAGCCTGGGGCTCTGTCGGTCTCCTGTTTGGGGACTCCCTGATTCTGGGGGAGCCCTGCGACAATGTGGTTGGTAGCTGGGAACCGGTTACCTAGGCTTTGGCCCGGTCCACGCCGTGTTCCGTGATGTCGTGCCTCACCGCGCCACTGAGGCTTGGGTTCCTTTAGTTTGGGTTTCAGGTTTTCCCCGAGTTTGGTGCCTCCGGCTTCTGCCCTTCCTCGGGTAGAACCTACAGTATTACGCGTCTCCGGGAGGAACTCTGCTCGCCATTTCCCAAAGCTGCAGAATTAGTTTTGCCTCCGTTTAAAATGGCCAAGGCCAAAATAGGGGACGAGTTATTATCTCCTACTAATCTTTTTAATTAGTCTTGTAAATCACTAAAAAAAAAAAAAAAACTAAAATCTGCTTTGAGGATATAACCTGAAATAAAATTCCCTGCTATCCACATCAGAACTGCTTAGGAGCCCTGTTTTCATGAAGCTGAGACACTTTTAACAGCCGGCAAATGTTATCAAGTGAATATTTGATTGTGTTCTCTCTCCACTTCCCCTTACCCACTTTAGAAATTCCAGAGATTTTTTTCCCCCCTCGGAATATTAGTTTTGGAAGATTGTATCCAGCTATATTTTTTTAGCAGTTTTAATGGTGCCCGTTTATCCTGACCTAACCGGTTATTTAAATAATTTTTTAAACCACCACCAATAATAAATGGCATGTGAAACTGATCTGTTGGTAATTGGAAGAAAACTCAGCATCTGTATTTATAAAATAAAATTGATTAGTATTTATTTTGAGAGTAAAAGTGTATGTTATTTCCCTGCCATGTTTGAGTCCCGTCTTCTTCACTGTTTTGAATTTCGTGTTGAAGCGGAGTTAACTCTGAAAACCTTGTTCAAAAACCATCAGCCAGCCCTTTCACGTCTACTGAGCTAGCTCTCTGTCCACAGGGGACTGGGCAAAGCAAGATTAATACAAAGATTGATAAGCCTTTATTCCACCGTGTGCTCTAGGGGTGGAGCGTGGAGGATGGGCATGTTAATGCATTAGAATTCAGTTTGATAAATTCTGTGATGGAGAGATGTCTAGCCATGGTGTGGAATGCAGAAAAAGCAGACTCGAGGATTAGGAAAGGTTTGTGGAGGTCATGCAGATGAAAACTAGATCGGATGAAAGATGTCTAAGGCATTGCAGGCAGGGGGCACAACATGGGCAAAGGCTCAGAGGCAAGGCAAGGCCTCAAGTATTTACAAAAACAGTGAGTTCCCCGTGCTGTGGGCCTGGATGGATGTGAAGAAAGGTGAGGAGAGATTGAATTGCAGGCTAGTGGGGAAGGCCTTCAGGTGTCGAGACGGGAGATTTAGATGCTTGCAGCGGGCAGCTGGGAGGCACCCCTTCCAGGCTGCAAAGCAGAAGAGTAACTTAGTTAGATCTGAATAGTGGCCAGCAGCCAAGTCAGGGCTGGACTCTAGTAGTAGTAAACAGACTTGAGTCTGTTTAATCGTCTTTCCTATTTTGTTGTGGAAAAAAAAAGAGAAAGTCTGTCTGAAAAAGAGGTATATCTTTGTGCCCTGATGTTTTGAAGGTAAGTACTGAATAACGGGCTAAGCTTGTACTGGGTGGGTACGGTGCAGCCAGCATCTGTTCTGCTGAATCTTGACTCCCAAGGTCTCGACTCAGCCACTTTGAACCTGTGACCCTGCTCGAGTCATTGAACTTTTAAGAACTCCCCGCCACACACACCATTTCTTAATCTAAAAAATTGGAGTGAACTCCGTGCTTGCCATCATTTTATGGGGCCTGTGCCATCAACGGTGGTCCCTTTTGTCCCTACAGGAGACCACCACCTAGTGACAGGATGCCCAAGACTTGTTATCACCATTTCCTGTTCCAGCACTTGGGCACAGCCACCTTATCTCTGAATCTGGCCCCTGCCCTGTCGAGTAGGGATCTTCCCACACAGGGTTGGATACAGTGTTAGAAGAGATAAATATTTTTATGAAAGCACTTAGTGATCATTGCAAAGCACCATGCACATTGGGAGGAGTTAGTCATTCAACAAGGATTTCTGGCATCATATATACCAGGCCGTGGTGGGGCACGACTGAAGTGCAGATATTTATTCTGTACACACTGAGAATGTGTCAGGGCTGAAACTGGTCTTTTGAAAAACTAAGCTCTAAACAAATGTCAAGTGTTCCAAGGTGTTTTAGTGGGTGGCATGGACACAGTGTTGAGACATGGTCTATAAGCCTAATTAGCTTAATTTGCATGTTTTTTAACACCTGGCAGATGAGCTTATTCAGGCTCACCTCATCCATAAATATTCTCTTACACAGCTTCTGGCTGCCTCGCTTCATGCTGAATTGGTGCCCAGAGCTCTTAATTTTGCTTGAAGTAGATAGAAGCTTTTTCTTTCTTTTTTTTTTTTCCTCCTAGAGCATCTAATTACAGTTTTGTAGGTAGACAGCTCAGCCTTGTGGATTTTAAATGAATAAAAAACACACGTCTATAAAATAATTCCACACATTTTAGAGGCCGGCAGTGTCAGAAATCCAGTAAAAAAAAAAAACAGTCTCAAATCAAGATAAAAGTGAAAAAGACTGCCAGTTGGTGAAGTAGCTGTAGCGAGCCGGGCCCGGGCACAGAATCGCCAGCGGGGCGGTGGCAGGCTCGGGTCCCTTCGGTTTAATACAAAACACAATTGGAATGAGCTGCTCAGTCCCCATTAATTACAGGGAGCAAATTGGAAGGCATGGAGGGTGCGGCTGGACGGAAATACTGGCTAACCTGACTCTTAAGAAGCAGATACAGGCAGGAGGCAAGCGGTCTGGGCATCTGAGTTGAGAAGCCGTCAGCCTGACGTCCCACCCAGCCTGCTGCCCCCCGGCTGTGGGACTCGACCAGGGCACTTGCCTTCTCTGAGCCTACGTGTGCCTCTAAAAAGTGAAGCCAGCCCCTGGCTCGGGTTCCGCTTGTGCCCCGACAGAGATTCTTCTTGATTTAAGAGCAAATAGGTATTCATTCTTCAAATCCCGCCTCAGACTACCTTGGGCTCCAGAGCATGGCAGAAAAGGAGAGGACCCTCCTGTCCCACTCTGCCTGTTGTGAAGAACTTGGAGCCAAACCATGGAACACAGCCTACCTCCGGTCAGGGGCCTGTATGTAGCAGGACAGCTACCGCCCTGCCATCTACTCAAGATCCTTGGCACAAGGGCTTGTGAAATACAGAACAAAAATTAATAAAACAGCCAGCTTAAAGAATTCAGCTAGAATCTTACCGCTCCTAAAGATGGCCCTCTGTCGTCAGAAAAATGATAATTTTAGTTAGATAGGAAAATGCATAAAATATTTTAAGGGAATATGTTATTCTAAATGGTTGAAATTTCTTTAAAGATTTTATTTATTCATGAGAGACAGAGAGAGGCAGAGACACAGGCAGAGGGAGAAGCAGGCTTCATGCAGGGAGCCCGACGTGGGACTCGATCCTGGGACTCCAGGATCTGCCCTGGGCCAAAAGGCAGGAGCTTAACCGCCAAGCCACCCACGTATCCCAAGTTTTGATATTTTATTTTTTTTTATTTTTTTTTAAGTTTTGATATTTTAAAGGGTAAACTTGTTCTCTCAAAATTTCCCTTGCAAAAAACATTTACTTCCCTTACAAGGGGACAAGTTATTCCTCAAAGAAACCAGTATCACTATGTTTCCAAAGATTTCTTGCCCTTTGAGTGAGGGACTTGGCCATACTTTGTTACTGTGATGGGAGGAGACACCTCACCCCGCTGCCCCAGGCTACCTTTTTTTTTTTGTATATGTTTTTATTGGAGTTCGATTTGCCAACATATAGCACAACACCCAATGCTCATCCCATCAAGTGGCCCCCTCAGTGCCCATCACCCAGTCACCCCATCCCCCGCCCACCTCCCCTTCCACTACCCCTTGTTCGTTTCCCAGAGTTAGGAGTCTCTCATGTTGTCACCCTCACTGATATTTCCCACTCATTTTCTCTCCTTTCCCCTATAATCCCTTTCACTATTTCTTATATTTCCTGTATGAGTGAAACCATATGATGATTGTCCTTCTCCGATTGACTTACTTCACTCAGCATAATACCCTCCAGTTCCATCCACGTCAAAGCAAATGGTGGGTACTTGTCGTTTCTAATGGCTGAGGAATTTTCCATTGTATACATAGACCACAGCTTCTTTATCCATTCATCTTTCAATGGACACCAGGTTACCTTTCATGCAAATGGTATGTGAGCTCTTGCTCATGAGTAGAGGTCTCTAAAGCTTGCTGACCTCGAGACCAGAACCTTTGCTTCCAGAAACCTTCCAGTTAGTTGCCTTGACTTCTCTGCCCCCAGCCCTAACTAAGCTCTTTGGTGGCACACAGCGGGTGCTCATGAAGTTGGGGGGAGTGGGAGAATGAGACAGCAGCATTCTGAATCCAATTTCTACAAAGATTGGTAGCTCACACCTGTACCTGTCTCTTGGTCCCTTTGGAGCCCTCTGGCGGCCTAGTGTGCCCTGAGTCGGCACCAAAAATCACTGGAAGGGGTGTTGGGTAGCTCAGTGGTTGAGTGTATGCCTTTGGCTCAGGTCATAATAGGGTCCTGGGATCGAGTCCCACATTGATCTCCTTGGAGGGAGCCTGCTTCTCCCTCCACCTATGTCTCTGCTTCTCTGTGTGTCTCTCATGAATAAATAAATAAAATCTTTAAAAAAAAAAATCACTGGCCACCTTTAGAGGCAGAACTGTCCACCAATTAGCTGAGACTGTGGATCTGGGCTTTTGTAAGCAGAAAAAAGAGGTGCACGTTTGAAGGATTATCACATACTTTTAGTAAACGTCCTGAATGGTAGTGAGTCACCACTAGCTGGGACACCAGGGCATGACCTGAGCCTCTGCCGCCCGGCCCCACAGATATTTGCACCGGGGAACCTGCTTTCTCTCCCTGTGATACAGTGACTCCTCAAATATGTGTGAGGTCTCCGTGCCCCAACCTGGTCTCTTCTATGATAGCTTTTGATGCTGAGGACGGCCGTGGGAAGATGGGGGCAGTGTGTTCCCACCACCACTTGCCCAGGAAGCCCACAGAAGGTCCCGGAGGGAGGGCGACCAGCCCTAGATCACGCGATCCCAAAGCCGCACTGGGGCCAAACCAAGCCCCATCCTGTCCCCAGAGCCTCTTCGGCACCCTAAGCCTCATCAGCCCCATGGGGGGCCTGGCCCTCTGCCCACCCCCCCCCCCAGCATCCCGCCGGCCACAGCTAGCTCTTCCCCCTTGCCAAGAAGGAGGAGCAAATTGGGAGGACGTTTCTGCCCAAGGAGTAGAGTCGGCGCCCCATGGCACTGTGTTGTGAGGTGGGCTGCAACCTCCCGGGGACTGGAAATGCCCATTTGCACCTGTCAGAATGTGACAAATGTGTCCAAGTTCGTGAGTTCAGCCACGTAAAGCGTGACTCACAGACATAGAAGGTTCAGGGGGCCTGAGGGTGGGGGGCGGTTTCTTTGAGGACTCACGTTGGCCGCGGCCAACAGGTCCGTCCAGGGGATAAAATGAGGGCAGGGCGAGCAGCCGGGGCTAGACGCTGGCGGGAGGGACTCGCCGGGCACCTGCGTTTACCTAGTGGGCGCCCTGCGCGCCCGGGGGCCCAGCGAGCGGGCGGGCGGCGGGGGCGGGCGCTGCAGGTGTAGACGCGGCGCAAGAAGTTTACCAGCAAAGAAATGGAGGAAAATAGGGCGGAGGCTGGGGAGGAATGCGAGGTGGAGGCAGAGTTCATGTAAGCACTGATGGCAAGGAGCCAGGAGGCAGCCGCGGGGAGCTGGTGAAGGGCCCGGGAAGACCGAGCAATGAAAGGAGCAGGGTCTCAGAGCAAATGGGAGGCGGTGGGGGGTAGGGCAGCCCCGGGGGGGGGGGGGATCAGAGCAGGGCAGGGAGGGCAGGACTGGACTAGAGCGCCCTCCTGCAGAGGGTGCGAGCTGCGGCCTCCCCCTGGTGCCCGGCGCCCTGCGTGGGGCCGCGATGACCGTCCGAGGGCACAGGCGGGTGGCGGGAGCTTGCTGGCCTCTTGAGGAGACTCCAGGGGTGCAGGAGCGAGCACGGGCTGGCTGCCAGGGAGGCGGCCGGGGCCTCTGTGTGGATTGCATTGCAGTCCCAGCTCCCCCCTGGCAGCTCTGCGCACCCCCCTCTGCCCTGCGAGCCGCCCTGCACACGGCAGACCGCACGCAGCCCGGGGCGCAGAGAACCCTCCAGATCTCGCCTCCGCCAGGTGGGTCGCACTCGCTAGTTAGCCGAGTCGTTGATGAGGGGAAGGTTCTCTTACAGAAATATTCCGGGTAAAAAGATCCAGAAGGGATAATCGAACTAAACTATAACCACGATGTACCTCCTAATGAATATGATGCGTCTAAGACCATGACGGGCAGTGACTGCTCGGGTCACAGAGGGAGCCAGGCATTTCACGCCTCCCGATGCAGGAACACAAGGCCCATGAAGTGCTCTTGGCAAACGTTTGACCCTAAATAGGGTCAAAGCTCTCTCTGTGATGTCCAATGCAAGAGACACTGGCCCTGCATGGCTACTGAGCAATTGAAAAGCCCTAGTTCAAACTGCAATGTGCCGTGGGCGTAAAGTACACCCTGAATTTCAGAGATTCAGGACAAAAATATAACGATAGTTTTATATTAATTTTCATATTGATTACATGTTGGGATGATAATATTTTGATAATATATATTTGATAATATGTTTGATAATAATCATATACTGAATTCAGTATTTTAACTAATTTCATCCATTTCTTTTGCTTCTTAAAATGTGACTACTAGAAATTTTACAAGTACATATGTAATTAGCATTTGTGGCTCACTTGTTATTACACTGCACAGAAAAGCGCTCTGGGAGGAAATTCAGAGGGCAGACGAGGTTGTTAACACCTGGAAAATGCGATCAGCAAAATCTAGACGGCGGGGAACCCTGCAGGACAACCTGGTTTCTCCAACACACTGTAAGAAAAAAATAGAAACAAGGAGGGGGAAACCTGTTCAAAAGAGACTCAATATCTTTGAGGCACATCAGTCAATTTTGCGATGAACCTGGTGTGGTTCCTATAAACTGAACAAACTGAAAAAAAAATAAGGGACAATCAAAATGCAGATACTGACTACATATTTGATTGCCTTAAGGACTTGTTAATTTTTTAGGTGTGGTAAATTGTAATAGAAAAAATAGTATGGCAGATTTTTTTTAAAGTCCATTATTTCTTAGAGATGGATATTGAAATATTTGTGAATGAAATGCATGTGTCTGGGGCTGGGGGTGCGGTATGTAGTGGGGTGTGGATGATACAGGATTGGCCATGTGTGATGGGTGACAAGTAACTGGGCCCATGACTCGCCCCAGTGCCTCCTGGCCTGCACCTTGCCCTCCAGCCAGTTGGAGGCTTGTCAATCCCAGAATGCCCCTGCTCCTGCATCTCCAGAGCCTGGACTATCTTTCCCTGTGACCCACAGCAAACTTTGTTCATCCTATAAGCCACAGTGTAGCCATTCTCCTTTCTTCATTGAGGTCCTCCCTGCCCTCTGCCCCAGTTTCCATCCCCACCTCCACCCACAGCAGGTAGGCTGCCCTCCTTGTGTTCCTCCCACCACCTGTACTTGCTTCCACCACAGACCTTCGTGTATCCCCTGTCTGTCACCTCCAGGAGGCTGTGAGCTCCCAGAAGATGGGCTTTTTGTTTAAAGAACAGCTAATGCCCAGGAAGTTTTGCTCAATCAGTGTCAGTGTGCTGAGTGCCCATTTTACAGATGAAGCAGTTGAGGCCCAGAGGAGTCAGTGTCATAGCCAAGTTCCCAGAGCTAAAACTTGAGAGAGCTGGAACATGAAATCAGAATCCTTGAGTCATTTCTCTGCATTTTACATCAGAGCCCCAGGCCACAGTTCCCTTCCTGCCGTCATTCATTCACTTAGCATGGATTGGGCGCCCCCTGTGGGGCTGGCACTGCCAAACAAATCGTGGCGGTGCAACTATGAAGAAGACCCACAGGGGACTCTTGGAGTGTGACCCAAAGGAGCCACTTTGCCCTGGGGTCTCAGCAAGCTCACTGGCGAAGTGAGATTTAAACAGATTCAAAGCCATAGCGAAGCCATTCCAGCCAATGGAACAGCACATGCGAAGGATTCAAGGATGCTCCCGAGCCAGGGCACTGGAGACATGGACAGTGGCCAGGCCTCAGGCAATCCCTCATCAGGATGGTTTTCCTCCAGTCATGTTGAGTAGTGTTGATGATTTTTTAAAAAAATCTCAGTACATCGTGACCCCTCTGGCCAGCTCCCTGAGGACTCAGCTTCAGTGCCGGCCCTGCCTTCATGTGGGCCACCCCGCTGCAGACGGCGGGTCCCCCCGTGCAGCCGCAGCCCGGGGTGCCAACGTAGCTTTCCTTCCCCGTAACCGTTCTTCAACCCAGCTCATTATGTTCTTTTCAGCTGGTGGCGGAAAACTCCTGATCTTGCCTCTTTGGGGTAAGTGTTCTAATTCCCAAATCTTCCCTGATTCTGGGAAGGGGGCTTCCGACTGCCCCAAAGCTATCTCCTGTTTAGACCCCGGATGGGGTGAGGCCCCTTCTTAGGCTTTACCAGCCTTTTGACTTTGGGGTCTGGCTTTGCCCCCTTCCAAATAGCCCCCTTCCAAATTCCCTGAGGCTCTTCCAGCTTTCATTTCCTTTTTTTAGAAGTGAGAAAACATTTCTACATCACCAGCCTGCATTCTTCTCCCCTCCGTGGCTTTTATATATTTATTTTTTATTTTTTTATTTTTATGACTATACATTCAGAGTTCTCCAGGCTCCAGGCTCGTCTGATCAGAACTCACAAATCCTTTTCGTGCTCAACAAAGCCCGGCCTTGCAATGAAAGCCTGGCTTTGGAGACGTCCAGCACTTCAATTCCCTTTATTGTGTTGGACCGTATCCACTCTCTGCCCTGGAGGCAGTAAATGGTGAGGCCAGCAAAGGGGTCAGAGGAATGACAAACACCTTGCTGAAACACTACCCTGCTCTCACTGCCATTGAGCGGGAACGAAGGAGGCCAACTGGCCAAGTAATGGAGCATTCCTTCTGAGTGGAGTCCAAATGACGTCAGGGCCTGCAGCCCAAAGGAATCCCAGAAGTTCAGAGGCAGAGCACAGTGGGAGGAGTGAGTCTCCTGGGTGTGGGGACAAACTAGAGGCTGAAGCACTTGCTAGTGCGTTCAGGAGGTGCCAGAGTCACGTGACAGAGATGATGACTTCGTTTTGGCAAAACATCATCCATCACGTTAGATTAATATGGCTGATACGAATTTAACTGGCTTTGTAGTTTCGTGGGGTCTTGATTTGTAAACCTGTTTTGGTTTTTGGTTGTAGGAGAGCTATAAACATTAGTTTATATTTAGGTTTTTGTTTGTCAAGTGCTCTTGAGAGTAAAAATGGAAGGCTGGAATATTCTATACTGAATCATCCTTCCTTGCAGTTGTTCACCCCACCCCACCCCCACAACAAAACCAAACAGGATCCAGGAGGAAATGTCAGAGTCCATCCCTGAGACAGGAGGGCGATACATAGGCTGTAGGAAGGGCTGCATTCGCCTGCCACAGACCTTGGCCTTTGTTCTAGATCCTTGAGTGCCCCCTGTGGCCAGCACACTTGCCCCTCCCTACTATTTCCCTGGATGCCTTTAATTCCTGGGTGCCCCTCAGCCTCTGGAGGGCCTGCGCAGAAAGAAAGGAACGTGGGTTTCTGCTGGCACAGCATCCACCAGAGAGCTTGATTATCTGCAGTGCCTGGGATGCGGCCCCTCCGAGCATCGTTGTGCCAGAAGATTTTCTGTCTCCTGCTTCACCCTGGCCACATTCCTACATGCTCCTTTGGATTTCTGGCTTCAATGTATGCCAGGCCCCAGGAAGGGGAAAAAGAAGGGAAAGATCCTAGGCTGGCACAGCGTTGTTTAGGCAATATTATAAATAAAAATAAGTGTTGAACCTTAGGGGATCTACAGGAATTTTTAACCTTAAAAGAATCTGTCCATTACTTTTTGCATGGTGTCACGGGTCTTCCTAGGGATTTCGTACTTTACCTTAGGGCAGTGGGAAATCTTTGAAGGGTCTTAACCATGGTGAATGCCATGCTCTAGCGTATGTTTTAAAAAAGAATGCAGTGGGAAAAACTTCTGGTAGTGGTGATGGTATGAAGTGATTGCATGAACTGTCCTGAAGATAACAATTATGAAATCTGGACAAAATTTAAAAACAAAACAAAACAATCACTCAAAGGCTGTGGGAAGTGTCTCAAAAGAGACAGAAGCCAGAGGACAGTTTACTCTTGAAAAACTGCAAATGGAAGATGTAATAATCGTGATGGTGCTCCCTAAACTCCATGACTATAGTGGGGAGAAAACACACCCTCATCTCCTAAAGTTGCAAAGAGTAAGTTTTCTGTGAGCTTTTAGGAGCATCTGGAAATTTAAAGGGGAAATTCTGGAACTGAGAGAGTTGCAGAAGATATAAGACCCAAAATCTGAGCATAAACGCTGTCCACATCTTTAGCCAAATGCTCGAGGGCCTTATGAAAAAATAGGGACCAGAGAGGAAACTACCCTTGAAAGACAGCATTACACTAGACGAGAAGGTATGTGAGTATGCTGCTTTTAAGAAACAGTGATGGGACGCCTGGGTGGCCCTGGGCATGATCCAGGGGTCCTGGGATCAAGTCCCACGTCAGGCTCCCCAGGGGGAGCCTGCTTCTCCCTCTGCCTGTGTCTCTGCTTCTCTCTGTGTCTCTCATTAATAAATAATTAAAGTCTTAAAAATAAATAAAAGAAAGAAACAGTGAGTTCTCCAGCCTGTTGTGCAATGCATGTAGCAGAAAGATAAGCCTTGCTGGCTTGAGGTGTCGGGGTCCAGAATCCAAGACTGGCAGACCAGCTGGAAATTTAGAGGACAATCCACAGAAACAAAGGAACCACAAAGAACCCGAGCACTCAAATCTGAATATAAATTGCCCAAATCCTTGGATGATTGCCAATTTACAGAGGTGCAGGGAAAAGACCCCTTGGAGTTGGGATTTAAAAAAAAAAAAGAAAGAAAGAAAATAAAAGAAGCACAGCGCCTGGAAGTTATAATAGAGATACCTGTTACTACACACCTTAGAGGACACAGAGTTTGCTGTTTGAATCGAGGTAAATTAGCTGCTCACCAGAAGAAACACCAGTAGTTATCAGAAGAGCACAACAGAACCCAGAATTGCTACATTGTCTAGTTTTCAGACTGTAGAGAAATAGGAAAATGTGACCCATACTCGGGGAATATAAACAAAAAAGACAAGCAGCTGATTCTAAGTAGGGCACAAATGTTGGACTTAGCAAAGATTTCAAAGCAGCTTTTATACATATGGTAAAAGGAAAATATATTCAAAGATTTGAAGGAAAAAATATGGTCTTAATGAGTGAAGAGAAAGGGAATCTCAACAGAGTAATGGAAATTATATGTAAATATATTTTTAACTAAATGGAAATTCCAAAACTGAAAAGTACAATCATTGAGATGAAAAATTCACCAGTTGAGCTCAACCATAGATTGGAGATGCCCGTAAACAAGAATCACTGACCCTGCAGGTAGATTAATAGAAATCACTGAATCTGGAGAGAAAAAAAGATTGAAGAAAAATGAATAGAGCTTTGGGAAGCATGAGGGATATCATGAGGTCTAAAACCTGTGTAATTGAAATGCCAGAGGAAAGGAGAGGGAGAAAAAAGTGGCAGGAAAATGTATTTGAATACATACTGGCCAAAATTCCCCAAATTTGGTGAAGAATGAACTTTAAGAGTTAAGAATCTCAACAAATCTCAAGGAGAGAAACACAAAGAAAAGCACTCTTAGGCACATAAGTCAAACTGGTGAGGCGTATCTGGTGACTCAGTTGATCAAGCCTCTGACTTTGGCTCAGGTCGTGTTCTCTAGGTCCTGAGAGGGAGCCCCACATCAGGCTCTCCCTTTCCCTCTGCCCCTCTCCCACTTGTGCAAGTGTGCATGCTCTCTCTCTTTCTCTCAAATGAATAAATAAATCAATAAAATCTTTTAAAAATTAGTCAAATTGGTGAAAGCCAAAGTTAATGAGACAATCTTGAAAGCAGCCAACAAAAAGATACCTTGCATGCAAAACAGTAATACAATTAGTAATCCATTTCATATCAGAAATAGTGGGTGTTAGATGTTGAAACCAACACCTTCAAAATGCTGAAAGAAAAAAACTGCCACAGATAATTCTATATTTAGCAAACCATCCTCCAAAAAATGAAGGTAAAATAAGACATTTTAAGATAAATAAATAAGGAGATAATTTATGACCAGGAGTTCTTCATGACCAGAGATGCTAAAGAAAATTCTTCAGGCTGAGGGGGACTTAGATCTAGTGTAGAGAAAGAAAAGAACTGGAATTGATAAATATGTGGGCCAATGAAAAGATTATATTTTGGGAAGTTATAAAGGATGTACATGTAATTGGCAATAGCATTAAGGAGAGAGGGGAATAAATAGAAATATAGTATTGCAACATTCCTTAATCAATTAATTAATTAATTAACTCCAAGTAAATTCTGATAAAGATATCTATATGTATACATATTATATTCATATCAATATAATAAAGATGCATATTGTAATCTGTAGAGCAACCACTAAAAGTTATGCAAAGAGATATGGCTAGAAAGCCACTAAAAATGGAATAAAATGAAATACTAAAAAATATCTGGTTAACTCATAAGAAGGCTGGAAAGGAGGAACAAAGGAACAAAACCCACAAAAGACAAATAGCAAAGTGACAGACTAAAAGAAAAGCATTCCTTTTTTAAAAATTTGTTTATTTAAGAGAGAGTGGTGGAGGCGGGGTGGGGGTGGTGGTGGTGATGGACAGAGGAAAAGAGAATTTCCAGCAGAGCTGCTGAGCAAAGAGGCAGATACAGGGCTTGATCCCACAACCCTGAGATCGTGACCTAAGCCGAAATCAAGAGTTGAAGGCTCAAACAACTGAGCCACCCAGGTGCTCCTAAAAGAAAAGCATCTCAATCATTACAGTAAATACAAACGGAACAAATATTCTAATCAAATGGCAGAGATTGTCAGACTGAATCTAAAAAAAAAAAAAAAAGAAAAGAAAAGAACAAATTCCATGCCTTCAAAAAAAAGACACATTTTAAATATAAAGACACAAACAGACTGGGAAAAAAAGGATGGAATGAAATGGTAAGCATGAGACAGCTGGACTGCTATATTAACATCAGATACAGTAGACTCGGAAAAGAAGATGTCACCAGGCATAAAGAAGTACATTCCAGAATGACAATAAAGAGCTCAATACATTGAGAAACATCAGAATCATAAAAGTACATATTAAATGGGTGCAGTTTATTGCATGTAATTATACCTCAATAAGACAGATTTAAAAAAAAATGCAACCCCTATCAAAATAACATTTTTCACAGAGCTAAAACACACAATCCTAAAATTTTTGTGGAACAAGAAAAAGACTTTGAATGGCTGAAGTAATGTTGAAAAAGAAAAGCAAAACTGGTGGCATCACAATTCCAGACTTCAAGCTCTATTACAAAGTTGTAATCAGCAAGACAGTATGGTACTGGCACAAAAACAGACACATAGATCAGTGGAACAGAATAGAGAACCCAGAAATGGACTCTCAACTCTATGGTCAACTTATCTTTGACAAAGCAGGTAAGAATATCCCCTGGAAAAAAAGACAGTCTTCTGAATAAATGGTGTTGGGGAAATTGGACAGCCACATGCAGAAGAATGAAACTGGACCAGTTCCTCACACCATACACAAAAATAGACTCAAAATGGATGAGAGACCTAAATGTGAGACAGGAATCCATCAAAAATCTTAGAGAACACAGGCAGCAACCTCTTTGACCTCAGTTGCAGCAACTTCTTGCTAGACACATTTCCAGAGACAAGGGAAACAAGCAAAAATGAACTATTGGGACTTCATCAGGATAAAAAGTTTTACACAGCAAAGGAAACAATCAGCAAAACTAAAAGGCAACTAATAGAATGGGAAAAGATATTTCAAATGACACATCAGATAAAGGGTATCCAAAATCTATAAAGAACTTATTAGACTCAACACCCGAAAAACAAAAAATCCAGTCAACAAATGGGCAGAAGACATGAACAGATATTTCTCCAAAGAAGACATACAAATGGCCAATAGACACATGAAAAACATGCTCAGCATTACCCAGCATCAAGGAAATAGAAATCAAAACCACTATGAGATACCACCTCACACCAGTGAGAATGTCTAAAATGAACAAGTTGGGAAACAACAGATGCTGGTGAGGATGTGGAGCAAGGGGAGCCCTCATACACTGTTGGTGGGAATGCAAGCTGGTGCAGCCACTCTGGAAACAATATGGAAGTTCGTCAAAAAGTTAAAAATAGAGCTACCCTCCCAATCCAACAATTGCACTACTATGTATTTACCCAAAAAATACAAACATAGTGATCCGAAGGGGCACCTGCACCTCAATGTTCATAGCAGCAATGTCCACAATAGCCAAACTATGGAAAGAGCCCAGATCTCCATCGACAGATGAACGCATATACATATGTGTGTGTGTGTGTGTGTGTGTGTAGTCTATTGAAAAGTAGTATTCTATTGTATACGATATATATATTGTACAATATTGTATACAATTCTATACAATAGAATACTACTCAGCCACAAAAAGAATGAAATCTTGTCATTTGCAACAACATGGAGCTAGAGGGTATTATGCTACGTGAAATAAGTCAACCAGAGAAAGACAATTTCCATATGATCTCACTCATATGTGGAGTTTAAGAAACACAACAGATGAACATAGGGGATGGGAAGGAAAAATAAAACAAGATGAAATCAGAGAGGGAAACAAACCATAAAAGACTCTTAATCATAGGAAACAAACTGAGGGTTGCTGGAGGGGTAGGTGGGGAGGGTTGCTGGCGGTGGGATAGGGTAACTGGGTGATGGAATGAGCACTAGGTATTATAGGCAACTGATGAATCACTAAATTCTACTCCCGAAACTAATAATACAGTATATGTTAACTAACTTGAATTGTTTAAAAAGATTTTATTTATTTATTCATGAGAGACACAGAGGGGGGGGGCAGAGGCACAGGCAGAGGGAGAAGCAGGCTCCACACAGGGAGCCCGACGTGGGACTGGATTCGGGGTCTCCAGGATCAGGCCCTGGGCTGAGCCACCCCGGCTGCCCTTCTAACTTGAATTAAAAAAAAAAAAAAAACAGTGGATGCTGAAGGTGGAAGGACAGAAGGTAGCTGAGGGGAATGGAAGGGGATGGGCCGGCTGATCCCGAGGCATGCGGGTGCAGACTCAGACGGTGGGTTTGAGGGGCCAGGAGACGGAGTCCCCAGGGCCGAGGCTGGCAGGTGCTGCGTGTGCAGAGGAGAGGCCCCGGCTAGTCAGACTGCAGGGTGGGGGGACTGGGTTCGGACTGGGCTCTGGGGTTCATTTAGAGGTGGGAGGAGGAGGAAAGGAGCCCTCACGGGGGACTAAGAGGAAAGGGCCAGAAAGGCGGGAGGGAAGCAGGGAGTCCAGGAGGAAGGGGGTTCAGGGAAAGGGGTGTGGCCGCCGGGAGGGAGTGTGGCCAGAGGCTGAGAGTGTTGCTGCGAAGTCGGGTCTGAGCTCCCTGATGCTCCCTCGGCTCAAGGTTTCTCCAGGTGTGACCGGCCAGGGTGCAAGGAACTTCCGGGGCGGGGTGGGAAGGGACGGGGACAGCAGGAGAGGCCGCGCCCGGGAGGGAGGACGGCGGCGTCTGACCCCCGGGCACCAGCGCGCTGGGGGGCGGGCCTGCCCCTTGCGTTTCCCAGCGGGCTGCACTCCCGGCCTCGCCGGGCCTCCTCAGGGCCCCTCCTCCTGCCGCAGTGCACCCGGCGCCGGCGGGCGGGCGGGGCAGGAGGAGGCTTTGGGACTGGGAAGCTGCGGGGCAGCCCGAGGCTCCGGAGGACAGGCCCTGGGCGGTGGCCTGGTCACAGCCTCCAGCCGGAGGGGGCCGCTGGGGCGTGTGAGCAAGGCCTCGCGGCCGGACAGCCTGAAGCTGGACAGTGTGGAGGCCCCTGCTGAGCGCGGGTTCCGCCTGCCGCGGGCTGGGCCGGCCAGACGGCTCCAGGGTGACAGGAGTCGGTCCCAGCCGTTGGGACCCGCAAACATGCAGGTGTATTTGCTGTTTGTACTAATGCTGCAGGTTCGCCAAAGACCCAGGGCTTCTGATAAAGTTCATCCTGTGTGATTGTCACCGGGGAAAAGAAAGCACGAAGGGTGCAGTTAAGCCCGCCGCCTTATAGAGCACACCCCGGACAGGAGCAGACTTTATTTGGAGCACGCGTAAATGAGAACGAGTCTTCCGCTTCCGATCCTACACAATCAGGTAGATGATCAGCAGACTTTCCCACAGACTGTCGTCTGGCTCTGCCCGTTTCAAATATCACTTCTCCACCACTGCCCACATGCTGCCAGCACCAGGGTCTGCAGGACATGTCACGATATGACGTGTGGCCCTGTACCGCGGGGTCACGATGCTGGGCGAGCCTGTGCAGGGGGCAGGGAGAGCACTCCTCGAAGCCAGTCCACACCAGGCTGGCCGGCACCGATGGAGCTAGACATGCAAGGGACTGCAGCGACACACGTGTATATGTGTCCTCATAAACCCCATGAAACTCAAATTCCACTCAACTTGCCCTTAGTCAGATTCCAGAAATATCTAGCTGCTCCAGAGAAACGCAGCAAAAGTCAAAGTGGGAAGAGACAGAGATCTTAACCAATTGGAGTTAAAATAGTATGTTTCTGCCAATTTCATAAAACCGTATAATCATAGGAACACATTGCTAGGCTCCACCCTCTGAGCATGGCCTCCAGCCTCGAAAGGAACCCAGCTGAGTGGGGGACCTGAAGCTCGAGCTGCGCCAGCCTCTCAGGAAACCCACGTCAGCTTAATCCTTCCCTGTCTTCCCCTGCTCGTCACCTTCTGTGGCTCCCCAGGGCCCTCAGGGAAAAACTGTGTTCAAGTCCACAGTGGTCACTGGAGGCTTTATTAGGTCCCCTCGTTCCCCGAGGAGCTGTGAGAGGTGGACTTTGGGGGTACAGCAGACATAGGGAGCTGATGGGTGAACTCTGAGTCCAGCAGGGATGACAGGCATCAGGGGGAAGTGACCCACGTGGCCCTGCCGAGGCCAGTGGGGGTTCCAGGACAGAGCCCCCTTCTCCCTGCAGATTCCTTTCTGGACCACAGGGTGGGGGTGGGGGTGGGGCTGTGGTGGGGTGGGGGGCGTGGGGGTGGCCGGGGAGGGGTGGAAAGGGCCCTTGCCCTGAAATCCACAGACCTGAGTCCAAATGCCTGTCCTGTCCTTTGCTGGCAAGCGACTTAGCCTCTCTGACTTTCAACGTCCTCACCTACAAATCAGGAAATACTTGTTTCATCTCAGCGCTCCCGTGAGGCACTAAGGAACCACTATCGTGAAGGTGCAGACGGACGGTCAGGCCTCACTGCCCCCCGGCTGGCAGAGGGCACTGAACTGACTTGCCCTTGACCCTGAGTGGGCCCCGAACCTCCTCAGTAGGTTAAGCAATCATGTTGACTTTATTTATTAGCTTCACAGCCTCTTCTGAGGAGTAAATGTCACTTGTACCAAAGCCTCACAAAACCCCTGATTTCCAGCACTGGCTGCCCTTGGTCCCTCTGCTGTGGGGCCCACGTGGGTGCCCTGCTTGTCCTCCTGCCGGGCCTGGACAGGCTACTCATGCCTGGAGTCTGAGGTGTGAGGGGCCTGAGGGTGAGGGACTTGGCTCCTAGGCCTAACGGGGATGTGAGTGCTCACAGGGTCCCCTGAGAGCCAGGAAGCTGCCCCAGCTGCTGATGCCCTGACCTAGTTTGTCCCTGGCCCCCTCCGAGGCCATGTGACTCTAGGCAAGTCTTCCCCTTTCCCTGAGCTGCTGAGGAGCTCACAGGGGAGGACCTACCCCTGCTGTCCGAGAAGGAGCCCTCTGACCAGCTCGGAGGGCAGCCCTCCCTGAGAAGTTGCTTGCTTGTTGGGGTCCCTACAGTGGAATCAGATGCCCCCATGGTCCGGCCCTCCCACACTGAGGTGGTCCGTTCCTGGGACCACCTCTGTGGGAGCCTGGGATGTCACCTCGGTTTCTCCCTCATATTTCATTTGTACTCTGAACAGCGTTCTATAATTTGCCAAGTACATTCACATCTCTCCTTTCCTTCAAGTCTTGCTGCGCTGCACATCCTCTGACCTGAGCCATCGTCCCATTTAACAGATGAAGAAACCAAGATTCAGAGAAGGGCGGTGGGTGGGGCAAGGGTAACCCAAGTGGTAAGGGACAGAGTCCACCCACCTCAAAGCCAAAGCCCAGCCTCTCTCTCTCCCTCACAGGGCCCAGCAGGGGCCTTGGATCTGGCAGGGAACTTTTGAGGGTGTAATTTGGGCTGTTGATGAGAGGAAATGAACTAGCAGAGCCATTCTTCAAGGAGACTTTTCAGGCTCCAGAACATGTGTGCTGCAGGGAGGCGGGGACTGCAGGCTGGAGTAGCTCAGGCTCCAGGGCGCAGACGGTCCCTGATTTGTAGGAAAGGCCTCTGTGTACTGCCTGGCACAGGGTCGGGGCACAGGGGGCAGAGGGCAGGCACATCACAGAGGGTGGCAGGGGCCCAGGTGTGAGGGGCAGCAGCGGGGCATGGAGCCTCGGCAAGGAAGGTGTTTAAGCAGGAGGGAGACCTGGGGCCTGGCCTCCATGGCCCACGCTCCCGAGGACACTGACTGGGCAGCGGCCCTACGCTCGGGGAAGCGGCTGCATCCGTCTCCCACAGAGGCATGCAGCGGTCTCAGGCCTGCACAGGGCCAGGCTGGGAGCTGAATGTGTGAATCCCGGTCCTGGCTGGGCCTCTGGTCCCCGGTGGTGACCCTCCCCGGACCTGGCCATTTCATCTCCTAGGTAGGTTGACATTTCCTCCCAATTAGCAGTTCCGGGCTCCTGGGAGGACATGGAAGCCTTGATGGGGACCTCCTGGTGCCAAGCTGGCTGTTTCCTAGTTTCCTTTTTTTTTTTTTTTTTAAAGATTTTATTTATTTATTCATGAGAGATACAGAGAGAGAGAGGCAGAGACACAGGCAGAGGGAGAAGCAGGCTCCATGCAGGGAGCCCCACGTGGACTTGATCCCGGGTCCCCAGGATCATCCTCTGCGCCGAAGGCAGGCGCCAAACCATGAGCCACCCAGGGATCCTCCCTTTCCCAGTTTCCTCACCCACCGGGAGAATCCGGCCTTCGGGTCCTTCCTCCCAGGGCCAAGGGAGTGAATGCAAATGCCCTTTGTAAACTGTGAAGCACGAGACTCAGGAAGTATCGTCTGAGCGGGGAAGTAGAAACACTTCTCTGGGCCTGCTCTCCAGTCATGCTCGGATTGTAGGATTTCTAGATCCTGGCTGCTTCTTTTTCAGTCCCTCACCCATCCATCCATCTGTCCATTCAGCAGCCACCAGCCCCTGTCCCCGGAGCCGCAGGGAGAGCCTGGACAGCTGCCCTCAGAGCCAGCCTCGTGCCCCTGCCCAGGACAGGCCCTGAAAGCACTTGGACCCCCTCAGAGGTGACCCGAGTTCCCAGCTCCCCTCTCCAGAGCCAGGGGGAACCTTAGGATACTCCAGCCAGTTCCAGACCTCAGCACCCGACTGTTCCTCCCCGCCCCCAGGCTGATCCCTGACCCTATCCCGTGCCAGTTTGGGTTTCTCAAGCTTGGCATGAGTCCAGTGGGACGGGGGCCAGGCCACCCCCCGGGCTGAGAGCAACACGGCCCCTGCCCAAGAGCACAGGCTTGGCTGGGCAGGGGTGCGGCGGGGGGGGGGGCGGTGAGGCAGGGCCTGGGGAGGCCCAGCCCCGCTGCTCTCCGGCACATGATATTATCTCTGGCCTTGGCGCAGCGCTCCAAGCAGGATGCGGCTTTCAACACCTCTCTCCCCTCGGAGGGGCTCGGGGCTTTTCGAGTTTCTCACGATGTGGATCGAGAGCCCCTCAACCAAGGCCACCCCCCCCAGAGGCGGCCGGTCCTCAGATAGTCACCCCCCACCCCCGCCGTGGGAGGGGAAGGGCCCCGGTGCCTGAGAGAGGGAGATCACAGGGACGGCTCCCCTGAGCGTCTCCCCCATCCCCTCCCCTTCTCTTGTCCATAATCCAGGGCGCCTGTTCAAGGAATTCTCCACCCAGTGTGTTAGTGATTTATTTAGACTCGGCTCATCCCGCCTGCCCGGCGGGTGACAGACCCCCTCCCCGCCCCTTGCCCCTCAGCCATGTCCCTGGGGCGGTTTTTCATCTCCAGCACGGCAGGCCTGGCCCTGCTCCAGACTGTTCCAGATGGCTCTGCTGGACATTGCGGGCTTGCAGGGGGACCCCGCAATCTCACTTCTGGGGGCCCGGCCAACGCCCTGATATTTTGTGGACTCTCTTCCTCAACCCTGCTGGGCGCCTCCTTCCCAACTGGGGGGTGACAGATGACTTTTTTTTTTTTTAAGACTTTATTCATTCATGAGAGACACACAGAGAGAGAGGGAGACAGAGACACAGGCAGAGGGAGAAGCAGGCTCCATGCAGGGAGCCGGGAGCCTGATGTGGGACTTGATCCAGCGACCCCAGGATCATGCCCTGGGCTGAAGGCAGCGCTAAACCGCTGAGCCACCCGGGCTGCCGACAGGTGACTTTTAAGAAGAACAAGAAGCAGCCTTCTGGATCCTTAAGCCCAATCTCCCCATTGAACAGATGGACAGCCAGAGACCTAGAGGGGAAGGCTGGAGGCAGTCGGGAGGCCCCACCCAGTGTCTGATGAAAAGGCCTTTAAGATTATTTAGGATGCTCCCCCTATCCTCACCCCCCACACAGGACCTCATCTGACCTGCTAAACTCTCATCAAGAAAGGAGCAACATCCCCATTTTATATGCTCAGGAGTAGGGCTGGCGCCGGCAGCGTAGCTAGACCAGAGCACAAGTTGGAGGCTGTCTCTGTCCATCTCTGTCCCATTCGGGTCAGGCCTGCAGCTCCCAGCGCCGGGTCCCTGCTCTACAGGGCTTTCCTACCCAGTGGAAGCTGGGTGTGTGCACACGTCTGTGTGTCATGGGCCCTCATGCTACACTTCGGGGAGTAGGGAAAGGTGTGCCTGTCCCTGAGCATCCTGAGAATGTGACAGCACCGTGCACATGAGCACCCGGGTGGTTCCCATTCCCTGCCCCTGGTGAGCGTGAGGACGAATCTGGCCCCTCCTCTCACAGTCAAGGGCAGGAGAGTACCACCGTGTGGGTGGGCAGTTCATGCCCTGACCACAGATATTCACTCACCCCTGTCTCTGGATCCTGAGACCCATGATCCCAAAGGGGAAATGGAAAGAAGAAGCCTCTGGCTCTTCTCACCCAGTCCCCTTCCCAGCCAACTTCCTCAAGGTATCGAGAGGAAAAGGGCCACTGTTCTGAGGCCCAGAACATTACAGAGACTTGACCCTGGCTGCCAGTATGAGCCAAGGCATGTCACTGACCTTCTGTGGGCCAATTGCTCCCTCTCGCCCTGAGGCAGGGGAACAGTTAGATGAGAAACCCTCCAGGAGCCACACTCCACCTGTCCTCCGTCTCCGGTGCTCGGGCAAAGGTCAAGTGCCTGGTGACCAACCCCAGTCTGCATCAGACCCTCACCGGAGATGCACTGCTGAGCACCTGCGATGTGCCAGACACCGGACCAAGCCACTTGCATACCTTCTCAAACTCAGGCCTCAAAGCCCCTTGTGAGGTCTGTGTGAATACCCCGTGTGATAGAAGAGGTTCAGAGAAGTTACGTGACTTATCTAAGGCCACACAGCTTTATGGGGACACCAATGTCATCCTCCCTACCCACTTGCTCAATGCAGCAACGTGGCCAGGGTCAAGGAGGATATGGACCAGAACAATGGGCAGGCCACCCCTGTCCTTCGAGGGTAGAGGTAGGAGGGTACTCTAGAAGACTGAGTACCAGCACTTTATTGGGAGATCAGGGTCTGGGTGTGTGGCCACCTTATTTATGCTACTTGATTTGGGGATTTCTGTGGGTCTATGAGCTCCTCCCCTCCTCCCACAGAAAACCCTTCCTGCTTCTGACCTAGCAGAGACCCCCCCAGGATGGCTGCCTCCATTTGCCCTGAGATAACAAGGCCCCCAAGCTCTCTCTCCCTGAGCACAAGGGGAGGGCTGCTTGGCCACTGGCCACTCTGTGCTCAGCCCCGGGCTCTGGGGAATTGGGTGCAGCCCCAGGTCCTAGGCAGGCAGCACCCTCTCACCCAGGCACCACTGTCTCCTGGGAGGTACTCCTCTGGGAGAGAACTGGTCCCTACTCTCCTGGTCCCATCCCTCTCTGCAGCCTGGGAGACATGGGCCAGACCCTGCACCCAGGGGTGTCTGTTTCTGCTGCCTCTGAGCCTTGGTTTCCTCCTTTGTGGAATAGGGTGAAAGCCGGCCAGACTCATTGGAGTTTTCTGAAGGTTAAATGGGTTAATAGTGCAAAGCATGTAGCCTGACTAATGGCACAGAGAAGGCCGGCAATCAGTATTGGCTATTACTGTCGCAGTGATTGCTCCCTGACCCCTCTGGGCCATGGTTCTTTTCCATAGGGCGGCATTCCTGATTCGGGCCTCATGGGGTTGCTATGCTGAGCCTCTGTAGTGGAGTCCCTGCAGGGAATAAAGCCCATAGGTGCCAGTTTCCCCTTCCCTTCCATTTCCGATGTCTATGAAATGGAGGGAGTCAGAGGCCTGCTTGCCCACTGTCTAAAATGCCACAAGATGGGACGGGAAAGGGATAGGAATGGAAGGTGAGGTCACAAATAGGCCCCAAATCTGAGTATCACTTTTCCGTAAAGCCTAAAGAGGGACAGTGACTTGCCCAAAGTCACACAGCAGACAGAGCTGGTCCAGGGTTGCAAAGTCTGTTCTCATGACTCCAGCTCTTCCTCTTTGATCATTAAGAGCTGGGTGGAGAAAAGTGCCTAGAAATGTTTCTTGGATCAGGGTCTAATAGCCATAGTGTGAGATCATGGCCTTGATATCCGGATATGACCCAGCAGGCTGCAGGATATCCTAGGGGATTTGAGCATATGGGGAAATCCAGTCATTTTCCCTGGGAGCCCCACCCTGGGAGGTGGAAAAGGTGACAGGGGCCCAAGGATCTTTCCTCTCAAGGGAGTAGCTGTGCTGGTTGGAGGCACCATGTCAAGGCTCATCCTGACTGGCACACCTTCTTTGCTGTGTCCCTCAACACCTTCCTGACCCTTCCCTAGAGAATAAAGGGCTGGGGGTGGCTGCCGTCAGGGGACATTAGGGTCAGGGACCCCCATGATGAGATATCACAAAGGCCAGGTCTCACAGCAGCAGGTCTGGGCCTGTGGCTGAAGTCACCGGGGATCGGTTGGCCACCTGTACCCAGGCTGGCATCCGGAGCTGGGTGGTGCAGAGCTGCCTGGGGCCAATTACTCCCAAGCTAGTGACTTTCTCAGACTAGGCTTGGGAAGGACAGGAAGGGGGCTGGGACACCAGGCACCTGTCTGCCATCTGTCCGGTTGGGGACGCAGATGAGGCAGATCCAGAGCCGTCTCCTCAGCAGCGGAGGCCCCAGCCGGGAGGTGGAGGGAGCCTGAGCAGTGCCTGTGTCTCCAGCCATCCCTGGGGCTTCCCTGAATGTTAATCTGTCAAGATAGGGGGGTAAGAAAGGAGTAAAAGTCACAGACTGGAAACGCCAGCAGCGCCTGTTATTTCAGGTGTGGGGGGAGCGCTGGCCCCTGGGAAGCGAGGCTGTCCACGAGGCTGTCCACGGCAACCTTGGCCACCCCACCCCCCGACTGGCTCCCCTCCTCTCCGGCCGTGGTGAGGTGCTGGCAGCTGGCAGGGGTGCAGCCTCCTGAGGCATGCAGGGCCCCAAGGGAGGCGGCTGGGGGAAAGGGTGCTGGGGTCTAGCAGGACAGCTCTGCCGTGGTCCTGGCACCCCCACACACTGAGCCTCGGCCGAGCGCTTGCCACGGGGGCTGCCGTCACCTGGGCTCCCCTGTGGGAGCACTCCCTGCTTCCTGCACCTCACGCTCTCTCGGGGCCAGTCTTCTGCTGGATGCGGTAGGATCTGGGGAGCCCGGGGCCTTGCTCATATTTTCCAAAACCTTTATAGACCCTGCCTGGGCCGGATGCCGGGATCAGGAGGAGGGGCTGACCCAGCCCTCACCTACAGGGTGCCCCCATTCTGGGGTCAGAGTCAGGTTGGCTGGTACCTGGTGGGACTCCTCTTGGGTCCCCAGAGTCTGACAAAGGGCTTGGGAAAGGAACAAGTGGCCAACTGAGGCAATGTTTGCTGTGCCCCCATCATCATGTTTGTAAGGCCCCTCCAATTGCAGACTGACCCCCTGGAGCTTCATCCACCTATGGACGGATGCCTCCTCGATCCTCTCCTGTCCAGCTTTGCTATGTGGTGGGGGACATGGAAGAGAAAGTCCTACGTGTGCACAGGAGAGGCGAGAGTGGACAGGGCAGGGGAGGGCCAGAGTGCTGTTTTCCCAAACTAGGCTGCCGACCGCCAGGAGAAGGGCTGGTGGGAGAGGAGAGGGGGAGCCAAAGGTGCTCCAGGCAGTAAGAGGGGGCTTGAAAGAGGTTTTTCCAAATCTCCATCTCGGGGAATCAAGAGAAGGAATAGCCCTGTCTCCAGGGACCCCTGCTCCCAACCTTGGTTCTTAGACCCAAAGGGAGGACAGATGGCCAAGGGTCCCAGGGAAATGCAGCTAGTCAGCTGAGCCAAGGTCTGGGAAGACAGAGACACCGTCCCCTGGCCCTCTCCCCCTCCACACCTTCCCCTCCCTCCTTCCTCATTCTTCTGCCCAGTTGGTGGGCAGATTTACTCAGAATGTTGCTAGAGGCCCAGGGGACCCTCAAGGATCTATTAGACCTCGAACCAACTAGACCTTAGAACCAAAACTGATAACTCAGAACCTGAACTCAAAACCCAGATGCGAGTCCAGTCGGAGGACTTGGAAGGTGGGTCAGGCCAGCAGCCACCAACTCAATGCTATTTCTGAAACTTAAAAACATCATGCTCCCTCCTGGTAAACATGCAGTCCTGTGCCACCTCTTAATATTATTTTAAATTCAAAATTAATTCAACCCTGTCACTAAATGTAAATGAGAACAATGGGATTTAGCTGTGCCCCCACTTTGATAGGGCCTTCCCGCCCTCAAACTTTCAGCAAATGCAATGACCGACTATAGAGAGATCCACAGTGAAGTGGAGGCCTGGGCCTTGCCTTGCACAGGAGTCCGAGTGTCCCTTCTTTCCATGGCCGAGGGGGCCTGCAGGAGGTGAACCCTCCAGGCCTCTGTGTCCTGGGACGAGTCAACCCACTGACTCATTGGGCTGGTCAGTGCTTCTTCAATGCAAACTCTCCTGTGCGGTCAAGCCCAAACACTCACACTTTAGTGTGAAATGGCAGCAAATTATCACTCACATCTTTATATTTTCTGTGGCTTTTTATTTTATTTTATTTTATTTTATTTGGAGCAAGAAGTGTATCTTAGAGTCCAGAGAACTCCAAACTTACAGTCCTGGAGTGGGTATTCTATTAAGTTCAGGTCTCTAGTCTTGAGTTCCCAAACATGGCAGTAAGGGAGACTCCCAGGACCCTGGCTCAAGTGCACACCCCCAGGCCCCACCCCACTGAAGCAGCCCCCCTGTGCTTTAGATGGGTCCTCACACTACACTGTGTGTGTATGTGCACACGTTGTGCAGGAGGCTTGCAGTCCAGGCATCACTGCACAACTGATACAACGTCACTATTCTTTCTATAAAAGAAACAAAGAAATGCCAAAACCAGAGACACCTGGGTGGCTCAGTGCTTGGATATCTGCCTTTGGCTCAGGGTGTGATCCCCAGGTCCTGAGATCACATCCCACATGGGGCTCCCTGTAGGGAGCCTGCTTCTCCCTCTGCCTCTTTCTCTGTGTTTCTCATGAATAAGTAAATCAAATCTTAAAAAAAAAAAAAGAAAAGAAAGAAGAAATGCCCAAATCAGCCTTTTATAGTTGGGAGGAACAACAAGGAAGATGATGGTGGCCCCTCAGGACCTCTGAGAGACTGTGTGGAATTTCTGAGGAGGGGCTGGGCCACTGCCTCCCATCAGTTCTTGGGAGTTCTCTGAAGGTTTGTGGATGATGACGACGACAACATGAATGAAGGAAATGACGGGCCGGACTGCCCGGCCAGTGGGCCCTGTGGGCTCCAGCTGGCAGCCCTTACCACCCTGGCCACCTGAGGCATGGGGGCCCCGGGGCAAACTCCCACCCACCCGCGTGCTGTGGTAGGAGCACAAGTGGAGGCCAGGCTGTGGGTTTCCTTCCCGCCAGGCCTCCCCTGGTCAAGTTCACTGTGAAGAGAGGAGGTGAGACGTCCGGCCCGCCCTGGGAACCCCACGGGAGCCCAATTATTTACTGGAAACAGTGAGGGATGAATTCTTGGCCGCTTTGGTTCGTGCAAATCAGAGACATGGCTGAGCTCAAGTCTGGTTTTGATCAGTTCCAACTGAACAGACGGCTCGTTAAATCTGAGCTGAAGAGGCCTCCTTTCTGGAACCCTCACCAGCCCTCCTCATTCTGCCTCAGGGCTGGAAGGCCTCTTGGAGAGCAGTGAGTCCAGGCCACCCGTTCTACAGATGGGGAGATGGAGGCCGGGAGAAGCCCCTCTCAGGCCATGTGGGTGCTGTGGGGTTGGGAGGGCCAAACTGTTCCAAGCTGAACAGAGTCGGTCCAGAGACATGATCCCGGTGTTCCAGCGCTCACTTCCTCCCTTCCAGGATTTTTCTCCATTCAATCTGGATGCTTCCACCACATTTCCCTGGACATACCCTCTCCTTTGTGGATGAGGATGGGGGGCAGGAGGAGACCCAGGCAGAAGAGATCCCTGGGCCTTGGTGTCTTCATCTGAAAAATGGGTTATGATGTGGACACCCAATTCAATGCTGAGGGCAATGCCCCGCCCAGTCTGGTACCTGGTACCTGCTCTCTGAGGACCAAAATGTGCCTCCTGGAGCCTCCTCTTCCAGCACGTTCTGGCCCCACTTCCCTGAGACCTGAGCCACCAGCTGGGGTCAATGAGGTGACCTGGATCTGGCCCAGCTGTCGGCCTCATCTTTACAGCCCTTTGATCCACCACCAACTCCAGTGGCAGGAGCCTGGGCTGGCAGGCCTCAGGCAGTGATAGATGCACCCGCCCGACATCCCGCTGGGCAACACATGTCCACTCATGCAGGTCCTGGGGCCTCTGTCTGGCATCCGAAGCCCCCCAGCCTCAGTCCCCATGGCTCCCATGCTCACACCCAGCCCATACCTGAGCTCCTTTATCTTCCCTAACCATCTCCAATCTCCACTCCTACTGTCTCCTCCTCAGGGCCCTCCAAGCCAGAGTCAAGTTCGCAGCTCCTGGTCCAGTTCACAATAACTTTCATGTACGTCCCCTCACTTTATCCCCACTGCAACCACGGTGCCTAAAGCAGGTGCCATTGGGATGGCCCCAGTCTTAGAGATGGAGCCACTAAGGCTGGTGAAACACAGTCATTACTGAGCAAGGATTGGGGTCCTGAACTGTCTGCTCATAGACTGTGGTGCTTGGCCAAGAGGATTCTAGAGGCTTAGAAAGTCCTGGAGGAAGGGGGCTGGAAGGAGCCTGGGAAGGGGGCTGCATTTATGAATCCAAACTTCAGAAGGATTCTCAACTCAGAGAGCACACTCAGAATCTTAGGCCAAGCAAATGCCTGGCATGGAAAGACTCTTGGTGGTCGCTGCGCCTACCCATCAAAGTCCCCAGTAGCCTGCAGCCCCTGCTTGGATATCCTTGGGGATGGTGAGCTCAATTTCTTCAATTTGAGGCAGCCTCTGCCCATTTGGGACAGCTCTGACTGTAGGAATGTCTTTCCACCCATGGAGTTGAATGCCCTGTGCCTTCTTGTGGGCTCTTAGAGCTTGGAGACAGTGGCCAAGGCCCCCTTTTCCCTCTTCTTCCAGGCAGGGAGCAGGAGCAGGCTTGGGGCAAACATCTGGGGCTGAATGTGGAGGGGAGAGGCCCAGCTCGGCCACACGGGCTGGGTGGGAAGTCCAGCCCTACCTGCTACTGATGTGTGGCCCCCACTGAGTCCCTGACCCTCTCTGAGTCCTGCTTCCCCATCTGGAAGTGGGAGGGGGCAGCCGGGGGGCTGACAGGCTCCTGGCATGGTCCTCGAGGCCACCGTGAGGTGCTGTGGGAACCCCAGGTGACCTTTGGCTGCCCTCATCTCCCCGGGGGTCCCTGCACCAGCGGCTCCTTCACTGATTAACAGCTGGGACGCACCTGGTGGGCAGATGTCAGCCCCTCATCACCCCCGCCGGGTCCCGTGTGCGCGTGCATACGACCTTGCATCTGCGTGCGTGTGTGCAGCTGCATGTGCTGGGATGTGCACATACATGTGTGTGAGGCTGCACTGGGGAGTAGGGGAGGCACCAAACGTGGGCCTGGGGGCGGGAATGGCTGTGCTAGGGCTCACAGCCAGACCCTGGGAAATCCTCCCTCCCAGTCTGCACCAGGCCCCACGACCCCGAGCAGTGCCCTTTAGAGCAGGATGTCAGCAGGGCTCTGGGGCCGTGGGGTACCTAAGGCACCTTCTCTTCTGGCATGGGGGATGGCCAGATGGAAGCCAGTCCTCCACAAAGAGGCTCACGCATGGGGAGGCTGAGTCTGTCTCAGGAGGATGGAGGAGTGAAGGGCCGGGCTTAGAGCAAAGCCAGCCTGGTGTCAGGGTTAGGTAGGGGTGCCGCCGGGTGCCAGCTCTCAGCCCACATTCTACCTCCTAGAGTCTGCTTTGGGGTTCAGAGAGAGGGGCACCGGCTCCCCCAGGAGTTAGTAACCACCGTATAACCCTGGGAGGTCGAGATTAAAATCCCCATTCTCAGGAAGAAGAAAACGAACCAGAGACCCCAGCCAAGGTCCCCTAGTGAGGCTGGCTCCTACACCAACACTTGTCCCGCAGGGGACTTGGGGGCAGAAACTGGCCCGGGCCTAGATGGCTGGATGACTAGGTGGCTGGGAGTGCGGGAAGGGCCAGGGCCCTGCTGCCCTGCACACCACCGTCCCCGTCCCCAGCTCCGGGCTCGGCCTGACGTTCCCTAGCAGACTCTGGCTGGGAGGAGGTCAGGCTGCAGGAGGGGATCTGGGAGCAATTTGATAATTAGGCAAGAGGCCTTGACAAGCAGCCTCTGTGGGGTCCATTCGGGGGCTCTAGGGGAGCCTACAGTGAGGTTGGCCACCTGCCAACCCCCGCCCTCACCGATCCCCCACTGCCCTCCTGCCCACGCCCTGCCGGTGCCTGACAGTCCCTTCTGCTGGGCCGCCCAAGCCCTTGCCCCTCACCTAGAGTTCTGAGCCCACACAAGCTGGGGCTCTATCCCTCCTCAGCCTCATGCACCTTGGATGGACTCCTGCACACCCTCTGAGGCCGACCCTGCGTGGACTTGAGGGAAAAATAGGTCCAGAGAGGGCAGCGGTTTGTTCAAGGCCACACAGTGAGTCAGGGAAGAGCCAGGGCCGGGCCCAGGCAGCTCCCTCTGCTGGCAGGGTGAGGGCGGGGTGAGCAGGGCCCCCTCCATTCCTCACCGGTACCAGCTCCCATCCAGTCGTTGTGCCACACAACCGGGGCCCCCAGAGAGGTGAGGAAGCTGGAGGCACAGCCTGCTAAGAGCTCATGCTATAGGAAAAAGCAGAGGGCCCACGGTTAGAATAGGAGAGGCCAAGAGAAGCAGACAAATATTAAGGGTCAGCCTCTCATTGCCCTCAACTCTGGAAGGCAAGGGCTGTCAAAGCAGGGTAGGGGGGATGTCAGACATCGTCCTCACCCACCTAGAACCCTAGAATTCTAGAGTCCTGGGAGGCCCAGACTGGGCCTAGGGACCTACCTTGGCCTCAGCTTCCTGACCCCTGACAACCTATTACCCTATTACTCTGGCCTCATTGTCCTGACTCCACCTGTTCTCTGGAGCAGCTCTGTCCCTTGCTACCTTTGTTCCTATCAGAAAAGAAAAGAGAAGCATAGGCCACTTCCGTTCTCCCCTTCCAGCACCCAAGGAGGGCTTGTCCTGTGGCAGGAGGTGGCCGGCAGGAGCTCCAGCACGGGTTCCAGGGGGTGATGACCAGGCTCTGCCTCTGGGGCTAGAGTCTGTGCTGGCTCTCCACGAGCATGTGCTCACAGGACATCCTGTGTGTCCTAACAAGACCAGCCTCAGGTGTCCCATCCGTGAACTGAGGTTTACATTGTGTAGTAGGTGACAGGGCCAGATGTCAGCAAGCACCTCTGACTCCAGAACCCATGATTTCCCACTCCCCTGGCACCACACTGCTTCTCAGCATCTGGTGTGACCCATGCCCAGGGACTGCCAACCCGGAAATGAGGTGTGGTGTGGTGTGGATGGGTACTTAAGGACACGCGAGGGGAGCAGAGAATTTGATCTAGACTCCGAAGGATGGGTGGACTCAGATAGTTGGCAATGGAAGGAAGGGCAGGCCTGGTGGAGGCATGGGCCTCAACAGAGGTGTGATAGCTTCTGAGTCCAAGGCAAGTGTGGAAAACAATGGGGTGATGCATGGCACGGGTGGTGGGAAAGGTCAGCCAGGCCAGGCCCACTGGCACAACCTTGAGTGCAAAGCGAGGAGTGAGTCTTACATGGAGACCAACTGCTCCTCGAGGGCAGGGTGCCTTGTTCCTGATGCTACCTCAGCATGACTCAGAGCCCCATACAGGACAGGTGCTCCCCAAATCCCCAGGCATGCCCAGACAAGGGCTGCTTCTCCTCCAGGGGGACCCTAGGAAGCCATGGGGTCTTGTCCAAAGAGCCCCTCAGCACATTTTCAGCTAAGAACCATTTGATAATTCCTATGCAGGAGACTCACCAGCGTGGTGGGTGGGGGTGGAAGGCAGTGGGGTTGCGGGGGTTCTTTTCTCTCTCTGCCTGCCTCTGCTCCTGTGCCAACTCCAAAACAATCCCAGATGCCTCTGGCACAGCCAGGAGCTTTCAGCACCCCTGGGCAGGGAGGGATGACCTCAGGAGAAGGAGGCCCCCTACTGTGAGGGCAGGCTGGAGCCTCTGGCCCACCTCACCCTCCACACTCCCCAGCCATTGGGCGGGGGCACCAGGACTTGAGTGTTTCCAACCCTTCATCTGGTGACCAGATCCTTCAGCCGAGTGGGGTCTACCCTTTGTCCTGAACCCCACTCCCAGCCCGGGCAAACACAACTCCCCTGGTGTAGTGGGCCTAGCATTCGGAGCCCTGGGCTGGGCGGCCAGCATCTGGAGCCAAGAACCACAGACTCCGCCGGAGCGCAGCGGCTGGAGAAGCGCTCACCCACGGAGGTGATGTGGAATCTGTCCTGCCGCCCCCCCTACCCCCAGTCAGGTGTCAGAGTGATTTATGGGCAGATGCTGAGAGGAGAGGCTGGGGAAAAATAAGCAGTCTCAGGTCACGGTCCTCCCCAGTCTCCCCCAGCCACCACCCTGCCACAGATTCACGAGGACAAAGGGCCTTCAGGCTGTGCGACCTCTGGCAGGTCCCTTCTTTCTCTGGGCCTCCACTGCCTTTCAGATGAGTCTGAAAACCAACCTGAAATGATGGAATTGCCAGGAGGATCAAGTGAGAAGCTGGACACCAAGCGTCCAGCTCAGAGCCTGGCCCAGGGCACAGGTGGGCCACCTTGCAGCTCTGATCCCAAGTGTGTGGTGGTGCCTTGGCTCCCTGCCTGCCCTCACTGCATTAGCACCATACTGCCCACCTCCTCCCACCCTCCATCCCTCCAGCCCTGGGGGCCCTGCCTGCAACAACCCCCAACCCCGTGACCACGTGGCTTGTGCTCTCACCCCCACCTTTGCTGTCCCGTCTCCTGGATAACCTCAATAAAACAGAATCCTTCCTCTCCGCCAATTGGCCTTCCTGGCACATAGTCCCCAGCATCCTCAGGCTGTTGTATCAATACAGTATCTCCTTAATATTTGCCACCACTTGATTAAAAAAAAATAAAAAGAGGGACACCTGGGTGGCTCAGTGGTTGAGCATCTGCCTTCGGCTCAGATCATGATCCCAAGGTCCTGGGATCAAGTCTGGCTTTGGATTCCCCTCAGGGAGCCTGCTTCTCCCTCTGCCTCTGTCTCTGCCTCTCTCTCTGGGTCTCTCATGAATAAATAAATAAAACCGTAAAAAAAAAAAATCCACGTTTTGTTTATTGTCGTTCTCCCCGGCTAGAAGGTCCTTCCCATGAGGGTGGAGATTTTGTCTCGTGCTTACTGTGGAATCCCCAGCACAGCGCCCGGATCCAAGCTGATGCCCAGTACATGCAGGCCGGTGGGAGGGCGGGCAGGCGGGCGGGCAGTGGGACTCTGGGAAAGGGAAGGTGGGGGTTGGCAAAGTGGCACCGCGCCAGGCATTTGCCAGGTGGTAGAGGAGGCCCCATAGTCTGGGGTCCAACCCACACCTGAGGACAAGTGCAACATGAACATGACCGTGAACATGGGAAGGCGAGGAAGCCCGATGCTGGGGACAAGGGGCGGGCAGACCCGGGGAGGCACAGGGCAGGCAGGGTTGAAACCTAAGGGTCATAACGGTGATGTACGCCCTTAAAGATGAGGGGTCGTTTAGAAGAAAGGATGCCATAGAGGTCTTGACTAGAAGCCCGTGGACAGAGTGGGAAACACACTCGTCAGCCCCGTGGTAACTGGTACGGTGGCCGCGACTCAGGGAAGGGCATCTCCAAACTTTGCGGCACAGACAGAGGAAGACACTGGCCACGGCCACCCAGCTTGGAAGAGACGGAACTAAGAACCAACCAGACTTGGGAGGCTAAGCTTAAGGAGGGATAAGCAGGGTGGGCACCCAGGATGCAGGGCAGGAGTTAGGAGGGTAGGGTGACGGGCAGCAGTCTGGAGCCGGGAGAAGGGCACCTGTGTGGGAGGCTTCCAGGGGGTGGCGTCCTGCTCAGGGCAGTGGCCACCACTCCGAGGGGCCTCACTCTGGGAGCCACAGGCCGGGAAGCCTCAGCTCCCCCAGACCTCTTAGATCTGGAGGGAGGCAGAGCTTCTTCCTGGACAGAACAGGAAGGACGTGCTCCATGCCCAGCGCCCTGGCCCCGAGCAGGTAGAAGGAAAGGTGTGCTGGGGGAGCGGGCTGACACAGGCCGGGCACCTGGCCTGCACCGCGCTGTGCGGAAGGAGAGGGAGCAGGAGCAGAGAGGCGGAGGCTTGGCCCATGCTGAGGATCCCACCAGGTGAGCCTGGCCCCGGTGAGCTCAGAGAGGCTGCAGGGGAGCCATTTCCCCCAGCTGGGGTAGGGGAAATCTCACCTCCTCCCAGTCAGCCCAGTGAGGGGTGACTTGAGCTCTCGGTGGATTCAGCTGGCAGCCAGGGCCTGTTTCCCCAAGCCTCGCCATCCCACTCTGTAAAATGGACCATGGGGAAGTAGAGGGTGGGAGGGGTGGGTAGGCGGCCCCCTGGCTGTGCAGAGCCCAAGCAGGTGCCGGGGTCCCCATTCCTGAGGCTTCAGGGCGACAAGTGGGCCGAACTGGAGCCCTGAAGTGAGGGGTGCTGCAACTTTGACCCAAGGACTGCTGCCTCTGCTCCACTTCCCCCAACAGAGGGGAAACAGAGACCGTGAGGCAGGTGAGGCAGGAGCGGTGGGGGCACCCCAGGGCCTGGTCCCCAGAGATGATCTAAGCAGCCAGGCTGAGTTTAGAAGATGCAACCCCTTGATCCCTGATGCAGTCAAACCTCCTGTTGCTGTTCTTTTCATCTCAGTGTTCATGGAGGCCTCCCCTGGGCCTGAATATGGAAATAGACCAGTTGGCAGAGGTGGGTGTCCACAGAGGCAGGACCACACAGGGTGACAAACCCAGACTCAGAGGCTCTGGCTACCATTTGGGGCCCTCTCTGCCTGGAGGAGTCAGGCAGGACTTCCCAGAGACAGAGGGTGTCACAGGATCAAAGAAGCTTCCAAGCCGCCTAGAGACTGGCAGGGAAGATGGCTGGACTTGGCGGGGAGATGTGGAAGGAGATGGCCTATGTGAGGCTGTGGGGCTCAGGGGGGTCAGAGGTGAGGTCAGAGGGCCCTCCCTGCCAGGCTGAGAGCTGGGATTTATCCTGCAGGCCTGGGGGAGCCACAGAAGCTTTGAGCAGGAGAGGCCTGGTCAGGGTGTGCGCTAGAGCAGTGCTTCCCCATCCCTAGCATCAGAGTCACCCCGAGGGCTGGTTAAAATAGCCACTGCCTGGGAGGCTGGAGGGGTGGGGGGGCACCTCCCCAGAGTGTGTGATTCTGGAGAGCTGGGGTGGGGCCTGCGAATTTGCATCTCTAACACTTGGAGTAGGGAAGGGCTGGGCTTTCCATCTTGGAGATGGGAACCCAGAGGGGCTCAGGACTGGGGCATGATGAGGAGAGGGAAGTCTGAGGCCTCAGGGGACCCGAAGGAACCCAGATCAGGGTGTCACGCTGCAGCTAAGCTTGAGGCCAGGAGCAGGGCAAGCGTCTGGTCGCACAGGAAAAGGGGAGGGCCCTGGGACCCAGCTGGGCCCTGCCCTGACCTGTGGGGAGGCCTCCTGCACAGGCCAGGCTGCCCTGAGACCTAGCCCTGCAGCGCCAACTCCCTCCAGGAAGCTCCAGGCACAGGACCAGAACTGCAGTCAGACCAGGACCTGAGTCTAGCTCCCTGGGGTTCTCTGTAACCCTGGTCAACTCACACCCCTCAGAGCCCAGGCTTCCCATCTAAAATGGGGACAATAGCCCCTGCCTTCCAAAACTGTTAGGGTGCTGGGGGGTATGAAAGCTCCATGTGAGCTGCACACCCCAGTGCCTGCCTGAGTCGCTATTGCTACTCCTACTTCAGGGAAGGGAAACACAGCAAGAAGACAGGATGCCTTAACCCGGAGCAACAGTGAATGGCATTCCAGGCACCATAATAAATTTATGCAAAAAATATTTGTGATGGGAGCCCTGGGACACACAAGATGGGGGTGGATAGGGCTCACACCCCTCTGTGATGTGGCTCCTGGCGCTAGGCCTGGAGTAGGGCCACGGAGCCGGGATCTGAGCCTTGTTCCCTTCCGCACAGACTAAATATTTGGGCTTCTCCTTCCCGGGGCCGGCGGCCTGGCGGGACCCAGGACCCCCTGTGGTGTGGCCGCTCTGGCTTCTGGTGGGTGGTGGAGATTGATCACAGAAGGCCCTGCTCGGACCAGCCAGCCCCTCAAAGGACAGAGCCTTGCCAGCCACCAGCCGAGAATCTGCCTCTGACACTGTGGGACCTGGAGCAGCCCTGGGCCTCAGTTTCCCCATCTGTGGAGTGGGAGTGGGGCAGGAGCGCTGAACAGGCTGGTGACTTCTAAGACCCCTTCTGGGTTCCCGGGGACAGCAGCCTCTCTGAACCTCCTCCACAGTGCCTGTCACAGAGTTAGTTAGGCCTCTGTGAGCAAGTGGGTAGGGCACCTGCAAAATAGGACAATCCCTCCTGAGCAGGGAGGTGGGTGGACCCAGTGACAACACAGATGGAGGTCCTTTACCAAAGATGGAAGGCCTTGGAAGAGCTCTATTTACCAGGTTGGCATTTGGCAGGGGAGGGCCAGGCTTGTATGAAAACATCTCTAAATGCCACTCATATTGTCCCTCCTACCCCAGTAAGGCAAGTCACCTGCCCAGCATTGTGGCAGGGACCAAGCAGGAAGCCGGGAGGGGAGTGCCTGTGGACATGAGCTGTTGGCTCCAGCTTGAAAGTGGAATCTCATCAGAAGAGCCAGGGTAGGGCACTTGGGTGGCTCAGTGGTTGAGTGTCTGCCTTCGACTCAGGGTGTGATCCAGGGGATCCAGGATCAAGTCCCTCATTGGGCTCCCTGCATGGAGCCTGCTTCTCCCTCTGCCTGTGTCTCTGCCTCTCTCTGTGTGTCTCTCATGAATAAATAAATAAAATTTAAAAAGAAGAAGAAGTAGAAGAAGAGCTGAAGTGTTCAATCCCAGCAGCATGACCTCCACGGCAAATATCTACAAGGCCTGGACTCTGCTGCAGGCTGTCCCGAGCCCTTGATCCCACCTACGTCTCTCAAGATCCTGTAGAGGGGGGACCTATGATTGTCCTCATTTTACAGATGAAGAAACTGAGGCACACAAGATGCCACGGTCACCCAGGAATGAAATGGTGGGGCCGAGCCTTGGCCTGGCTCTGGAGTCCCCTCCGATGAGTTGTCTGTGTAGTAATAATGGTGTGACTGACTCCCAGGGCTGTGAGGAAGGTTAGGCTATCGGGACGTGTGAGTGCCGCAGTGCCAAGTGCGTGAGAAGCATCCAGCAGATGTCTGCCCGTTGCTCATCACTGCAGGAGAGGCTCAGTCCAGGTGACTACGTGCCAAGGCATGTGAGAGCCTGTGGATCTGATTCTAAAATGGCCTGCCTTCCCGTGGTGCCCCCTTTGGAAGCTTCCTCCAGGGGAGAGTCGTCCAGTCTCAAGCAGCCAGGTGCCCCCCTGAAGCCAGGTCCTGGGGCTGAGCTCTGATACTTGTGCCTCAAACTCTCCATGGGTCCAGGTCCTTGCAAGCTCTGGGAGACACCCCCCATGCACACTCACCCCAGGGAGCAGCCCCAGCACACAGTAGGTGTTCAGGAAACATGAGCACGAACAGGTTGGTGGGGGCGGAGGTGGGGATTACCATGGGGCCAGCTGCTGTCTGAGCCCCTGGGAGTCAGAGCGGAAGGAATGGCCTCTCACCTCAGGTGTAAACTGGTATTAACCTGGAGGTGGATGGGAATGCGGCTGCCCCTCTGGGTGCACCAGTCACCAGGAGGGCAGCATCCTCCAGAAAGCATAAATTTCTCTGTGTGCCAGATGGGTGATATCTGCCTAGAGCCTGGACCCGAACCCCAACCTCAGGCCTTGGGGCGGGGGGGGTACTACAGTACTAAATGCGCCTGGGGAACAACTTCCACACCAATAAGCCGTGTGCGAGGAGATTGCCATCATCCCCAGCAAGAAGTTCTGCAACAAGATCGCAGGCTGTCACACATCGGATGAAGCGGATTCAGCGGGCCTGGTGAGAGGCATCTCCATCAAGTTGCAAGAGGAGGAGAGAGAAAGGAGGGATAATTGCGTGCCCGAGGTTTCAGCCCTGGATCAGGAGATCATCGAGGTAGATCCTGACACTAAGGAGATGTTGAAACTCTGGACTTCGGAAGCCTGTCCAACCTGCAGGTCATCACTCAGCCTACAGTGGGGATGAATTTCAAAACACCATGGGGAGCTGTTTGAATCTTTCTGCTGTGCTGTAATATCTTCAATAAACCTTGGAAAACAACAACAACAACAAAAGTGGACCCGGTGGGGGGTCCTCACCCCATCAGGCCTTGTACTTCTGCTCCATATTTGGGCCAGGCTTGTGTTGGGTTCTGAGGAGACAGTGGAGACAAGATGAGGTCCTCGGGAACCCCAGGACAGCCTGAGGTACCCATGGGGGCACTGTGCGGGGCCGGGGCTAGGGACTTGATGTGGGGAAGAGCCTTCCCAGAGGCCCACAGCCTGTTGGGAGAGAGAGAGAGGGTGCCCATGTGCTCCGGAGGCCATGGGGTTACAGGGCCTCATCAAGGAGCTGGGCAAACCTCTGTCCCCGACTCCCCCCAGCTGTCGAAGGAGCAGCGAGGGCAGAGCTGGGCTACCCTGCTGCTCAGCCCTCCTCGCGGCCTCCTGTGGGACACCCCCTCTCCAGCCCCCAGAGCTGGGCTTTTCCAACTACCCCAAAGCCCCGCGAGCATGTCTCCTGAAGGAAGAAACCTTGCTCTCCCAGTCTCTGAGCCTCTGCCAAACTGTCCCCTCTGCCCAGGGGTCCTCCAGTCCCCTGGGCACTGCTTCTCATTCCAGGTCCAGCTGTAGCGATGTCCCTGGTCCCAGGCTCCCAGCTTACTTTGCTCCCCCCACGTCTGGAAGATGCTAAGGGCTGGAGCCCCACTGATCCCCCAGGGCCTGGCAGAGTGTGGCTCCATACGTACGTGTGGCTCTGGGGAGGTTTGATGACTGACTGAATTCTGATTTAGCAACAATGGCTACCAATAAATAACTCTTGCCGTTGGGCACCTGGGGGGCTCAGCGGCTCAGCGGTTGAGCGTCTGCCTTTGGCTCGGATCCCAGGGATCCGGGATCGAGTCCCACATCGGGCTCCCTGCATGGAGCCTGCTTCTCCCTCTGCCTGTGTCTCTGCCTCTCTCTCTCTCTCTCTGTGTCTCTCATGAGTGAGTAAATAAAATCTTAAAACACAAAAACTCTTGCCATCTGATGTGCCAAGTGTTTGCTGCGCATTATCTAGTTTGAACCTCACAATAATCCAGACAGGTGGGTGTTGCTATTCATGACACTTTACAGATGCACAATCTGAAGCTCAAGGAGGAAGCAGCTTATGCCAGGTCCCCAGGCGGTGAGGGCGGAGCCAGGGATCCGTCGCAGGAGAGCCCAGCCGCGCTCCCAACCACAGCAGAGCTCCCAGCCCCTCCCGGGGCAGCATCCTCCCTCTGCCCCCCCCCCCCTCCCGGCAGGTGTGGCTTCCAAGAACTGGGACTGGCCTTCCTGTGCCCCCAGCACGCAGCACAGAGAGAGGCAGGAGCCCGAGCCCAGGGCAGCTCTGGGGAAGGACAGCCTGTGTAACATGGCCCGGTAGGCAAGCTCTGGCGGGGGCTCCAGCCCGGTGAGGCACCCGATGCTCTCTCCTAAGGCCAGGAGCTTGTGCTCACCCCCATTTTACAGCTGAGCCAGCGGTGTCTCAGGAGCTGAGACTTGCCGGGGTCACTGGGTTTGCAGGAGCAGTGGCTCAGATCAGACCCTGGCTGAGCGACCCTAACAGGCCACGCCCCTACCTGGGCCGTGAGGACTCCGCACAGCCTGTGCATTTCAGCTGTGTTCTGGAGACAGATACGGAGAGGGCGGGTGGTGGGTGTCTCTGGGGCGTGGATGTGGACGCGTGTTGGGGTGGGGGCAGGCTGTGTGTGTGCGCTGGAGGTGGGGGGTGTCTGTTTTTGCCTCAGATATTAGACACAGCCTGGGCTTTGGCACAGATGGGGAATGTCAGCAGCAGCCACCCCTGCCCCATCCCTGAGGATCCGAGACCCATCACTGGTGACTATGGGGTCTCTGTTTTGGGGGAGAGGAGCTCTCAGGGCCAGCAGGAAGGAAGGGCAGCAACTGTTAGCAGGAGCGTGGCTCCCCAAGCTAACACCCAAGGGGCAGGAGAGCTGCTGGGGGGTGGCACTTGGAGCACCGCAGGTAAGCCCCACCACACACCTGCAGGGAAGGCATTGGACCAGCCACCTGTCCCAGAAGCTGGCCTTGGGTCACCAGCTGATGGTAACCTATCCTTGTATCCGGAAGTGTCCAGAGAAATGTTAAACGGAACCAGGGTCTGCAGCAAGCAGGCTTCCTGCCTGCCAGCTCCACCTTCTCTTGGGTTAGAAGTGACTGCGAGTGAGACCAGCTCTTGGGGGAGAAGAAGGACGAAATAAACCCTAGAAAAATCACCATGACACTCCCAAGTCAGGTGGAGGAAACAAAGGCATAGTCTGAGATTCTTTAGATTCCAGACATGCTGCTAGACTGCCGGCGTCCTGGAGCCCTGGGCTCCCAGGACCGTGGCACGTTTTGGGTGGTGATCCAGAATCTGGGAAAGGCTGAATCGGAATCTCGAGTTAGGAGGTGCCTTCAAGGGCATGGCACCTAATGGGCAGCTGTTGCCAGCACCTCCCAGGCGGCCTCCCGCTCCACAGCCCCTGCAAGCCCCGCACACTTTGATGGATGCAGAGATGATGCAGACATAAACACTTAGGTTTTAACTACAGCTGTGCCGCCGTCCAGGAGCACTGGGGCCTGGGCCTCTCGACCCTCCGTCTTCACGGCCAGCCCCGGGGCCAGCCTGGATGGGGTGTCTGGGATGGTTGTGTGATCTGCGGTCTCCGCTCCCCCTCCACCCCAGGCCCAGCTCTCCGGCCCCCCGCTGGAGCCCGGCAGGTGAGGCAATGGGGACCAAGGGGCCGATAAGAAGAATGTCTTCAGCAGCCATAGGCCTGGGGAGCCGAGCGGATATTGATTTGGTCTATGGGAGCAGAGGGACCCATTAAACGGGCGGCTGTTAAATCGCTCTGCCTGAAGCCAGCCATCTCTGCGGGTGGGCGGGGGACCTGGCGGGCAGGCGGTGGCCGGACCAGCCTGGCTAGCACCCTGCTGGGGGTGGGCTTAGACACCCTGGCTCTAATGGACCAGCCCGGGGCCCGAGGCGGCCTGGTGCCCACAGGCCCCTGAGCTCCAGCCACACCCCGCTTCTAGGCCTCTTCCCAGCAAACCGGGCTGCCATGCCTTTGCTCATGCAGACCCCGCCCTTTGCCTCTTCCCCCATCTCTTGAAATCCTCAGCTTTCCAGACCCAGTGCAAATGGCTCTTCCTCCAGGAAGTCTTCGAGGCTTTCTACTCCCTAACCCCGACACTTTGAGAGAGGTGGATTTTCCCTCCCCAAATCCCCAAAGCCCGCAGACGAGCCCTGCTGTCTTCTGACTATAGTCATCTCTGCCACGCTAACTAGGAGTGCGGGCCGCCCACTCAAGGGGGACACGTGTGCTTCATCCCCTCAGCCAACCCCCCTGTCCAGGTGCAGCTTGGGCATCCGGGCACCCAGGTGATGACAGTGAGATCCTCAGCTGGGGAGGACAGTGCAGGAAAGTGTTGGCTGAGCTCCGTCCTGATGGCCATTGATGCGGCCACACGACACCTGCACCTGGACTGCATTCCCGTCCCTGTGACAGATGTCCAGAACTGCTAAGTCTCCTCTCCCTCCCGTGAGCCACCCTGTTCGGCCACTCTGGCTCACAGTCACTACCCATTCAGCCAGGGTACCTCTCTCCCTTGAGTGGCCATCCCAGACTTGTAGCCAGGGAGTCTGGGATTTGAATCCCTGCTCTGCCCCTTATGGCTCTACAAAACTGGGCCACTTGCTTCTCTCCCTGGGCCTCCGTTTCCTCATCAATAATGGGGATACTGGGCTCTACCTCTCAAAATTGTGAGAATTAAATGAGACTATTATTGTAAAGGCCCAGAGACGGGCAGTGGCTGGCAGGAGTCACACAGCACGAGAGTGGATAACATGCTGGGCCCCCTGCCTCCAAGCCCCAACCACCCCCCACCACCCATCCTCCGTTGGTCTGAGGTCCCGGGCTGGGGCCTGCATCCTGCTGGAGGCCTGGTCTGTGTAACCTGGCAGCTGGCCATCGTGACCTGAGGAACAACAGACCATCAGCCTGCTCAGGGCTGGGCCCAGGCCCCCCTTGGTTGTTTCTCTGGTCTGACCTGGCCTCCCCAGGGGCCCTTATCTGTCCACTCTCTCCTTTCCCACCAACCTAATCTCTCCCTCTCTTCAGGAGTTCCTGTTTCCTCTCCACCGCCTTCTTGTCTCCCTCCTCATGTCTCCAGCCAGCCTCCCACACTTGGTTCAGAAGCCTCCTCGGAGCAGCTGGTCCTGTCATCCTTGGGGAGTGTCCCTCTCTCCAGGGCCTCCTGGGCCCCACAGAGCCCCACTGGGACTGTGCTCGTCTCAGGGAGAAGAGAGGTGGAGCATGGCTATCCTGCTGGTGGCAAACATTCTGACACCTACCTGCAGGTCGATACCTGGGCTTTCTCTATTGTCAGGGTTGGCTATCGGTTCTGGGGCCTCTATAATGCTTCCAAGGCAACGGTTTGAACATTTCTATTCCAAAAGTCCAAGGTACCAAGATTTTATGGCTCGAAATCTCTGCACACAATGAGATCCTAAGACACCAGAGCTCTGAGGTTCTGGGGTTTGCGCTGGAGGCCCCACCCCTGTCTTACCCTAGAGGAGGCTCAGCCTGGCTGCATGCTTTGAATGCGGACCTGGTCTAGGAGGAAGAGCAGAGACACCAGTTCCCTACCCCTTCTTGATTGCCCAGCCCCTGACCAGCCAGAGAGGTACAGGGCTTCATTGCTGGCCTGGGTGCTGGCCAGTGGCAGGTGCTTAAGGCCTACTGAGTCAGGGGCCCAGCTGGATCTTCTGTCCTGAGCTAGGAGTAGTCTTTTGCCTTCTATACCACTCTCCCTGCACCTGGCTGGAGTGAGGACTCATGAGAAGGGGGCTGGGTCTGGTGGCAGACGTAGCGGGGTCCCCGACCCCGCACCACTGTGGACCTACCACGAGATCAGGGGCAAGCCACCCCTTTTGCAGAGTCCTGCCGTCCTCACTTGCCAGATGGACATAACTGTGCCCACCTGGGGCTTGTCGTGAACATGACTTGAGATGGTGTCTCTGGACGAGCACATAGTAAGAGCACAAAAAAGGGTAGTATTCGTGTTATTATGATCACCCTTTCTGAGAATTATTCTGGGTCCTTGCTCTAATTTCTTCATTTGCTTGTCCTGGTTAAGGTCCAAAGAACACCCTCAAATCCAACATTTCTGAGGCATGAGCTCAGTCCCAGGTGTGCCACTCCCAGATCCCGGGGGCCCACAGGTGCGTTGGGCTTGTCCCAGCTCCTGAGGAGGCCCCAGATGGGTGGGGGAGGGAGACACAGACACAACACAGACCTGTACAACAACCTGGCTCAATGCAATGTCGCAGAGGAGCACAATGGCTGTGGGAACCTAGAGGAGGCCCAGGCTGAGGGCGGTCAGGGAAGGCTTCCTGGGGGAGAGGACCAGATAGCTGGGCCTTGAAGGAAGATTGAGCAGTGGCTGAGTGTGATGGCTGCTTTAATGGTTCAGAGGGTTGCAGGGAGCCTGTGGAAGGAGAGATCTCTTCCACCCAGGGTGCTAAGGAAGGCTTGGTAGAGAGGGTCATGACAGCTGAACAGGACACCAGCAGGAAGAGTTCCATTCCAGGCCTGTGAAGCACAGCAGATGGCCAGAGGCAGGCCTGGCAGTCAGGTTTCTGTACCCACAAGTGCGTGAGTGGTCTGCTTGTGGCTGGAGCAGAGGAGATGCCTGGGCGATTGCAGAAAATGTGCTTGGAAGAGTGACCTATGACCTGGGTGGGAGTAGGGGGCAGTCTATGCCAGACTCGGGAACCAGGGATTGGTTTTGTAGGCCGAGAGGAGCCAGTGAAGGCTGTGGAACAGGGGTAGCACCGGGCTCGGGAGACAGCACACTCCCGAACAATCCAAGGGATTGTTCAGTAAGTTTTCTGCAGAGATGCCAGCAAAAGCCTCTCCCTGGAATGTCCTGCAACCCCACCACCAGCCTTATCAGCTCTGTAACCACAGGAAAGGCCCTTCCCATCTCGGAATTTCCTCATCTGCAAAACAGATTGAGAGACCAGAAGACTTATCTTGAGGTTCCTTCCAGCCTGTGATTCTGTGATTCTGGCCACCCTGAGACAAGCTCCCAGGCAGGGACTTGAATTGGAGGGTGGCCACACAGCCCTCTCTCTTCCCCTTGGTGATCAGTCCAGCCTCTGGCTGGGGTGAGGGTAATGTCCATGGCACCCACCCCCAGGTGCCTGCTTCACTTCACCCAATCCTGCCGGGCTCCGAGGCCCTGCCCAGCCCCAGCCCCTCCAGGTGGTGCCTTAGCTAGCTCTGGGCATGGGGGGGGCTGTGTTGCTCTCCCCCGTGTTCATGTCTTCTCCCCCACACACAGCAATTCAGGCTACACTGTCTGGTTCTCCTCCATCCTCGGACTTGTGTGGCTATCCCGCAGATGCCCTGACATGTGTGATCACTAACTGCTTCTCTTTGGGGGGACCTACCAAGGGCCAGGCGGGGAGGACACGCTTCACTCAGCGTCACCCACCAGTGCCAGGAGAGGAAGCTGAAGCTCAGAAAGCAGTGCTGGCCACACTGAGACTCTCCCCTTTCCCTGGCTACTTCCCAGTGCCTTTGCCTCCTCCTCCATCTCCCTGACCACCGAAGTGAAGATAGCCCAGGCCCAGGCCTCAGTCCCCTTTGCTTTCTACCCGCCCTCTTTGTGATGGTGCCTAAATGTGCATCTCAGCCTCTCCCCACCCATTCTACTCAGGACTGAATCGACCTCCCGGTCTCCATGTAGGCTGAGTCTGAGCCCCAGCCCTGTCTCCATCCCCATCTCAGGGCTTCCAGGTACCCCCCACCTAACGCTTGCGACCTTCTTAACCCTCCTTGCCCGACACCCTACAGCCAGAAAGACCCTAAATCCCTGATGACTCCACCTTTGACACAGGACAGGATTCCGACTGCTTCTCACTGCATCCACTGTGATCAGCCTGGCCCACCCAGAGGTGGGGGTGTGGGTGGTGGCGGGGGGGAATGTTCCCAACCACCAACTTTAATTTTCACCACCTCTGGTTTACAAATGGGGACACTGAGGTCAGGAAGGAGACCCCCCCCCCCAGAACACCCACCAGGACAAGCTAGCAGGAGCCTGGGTCTGTCACTACCTCCCTGAGTTCTGATCCCCAGCTCCCCCCACCCCCCACCCCTGTGGACTGCACTCCCACTATCCCACTCCCACCCTCCCCAACCCCACCCCCCACCATAGTAGATTTTCTCCTGAAGCTAGCTTAGCAGGTCTGACGACACAGCCAGGCTATGCACGCCTGCCTGTGTGTCCCTGAGGTACAAAGGCTCTGCCAGCTGGGTTTATGTTTCAAGACGTCTGTCCGCACCCTTGACCAAGAGATCTTACAGGGAGCTCAGGGCCGGAGCTGGGGGCTGGGGACATCAATTGGAAGCCGCCCTGCCTGGAAACCCGAGAGTTTGCCCTGCGGCCTCAGGACCTTCTGAGTTCACTTGAGGAGGCCACAGACCGCAGGGGTGGCCTGGGGTTCCCTCACCATTTATTTCATACAGCTGTTTAAAAAGCTTGTTTAAAATATAGATCATTATATATATTTATTTATATATATATAAAATATATAAAGAGGAATGGAGGCGAGCCACCCCAAAGAAAAAGCTATGTTTTATAAATATTTCTGTAGCTCCCACATCCCAGAGGAAGAAACAAAACAAAATCAAAAAAAAAACAAAAACAAAAAAACACAAAAACAAAACATTTACAACCCAAGCTAGTGGTTCCATGTGGTGGGCCCAGCAGGCTCAGACCCTGGGGCCGGCGTGGGGGTCTCAAGGGCTGGGCCTGCAGAACATTCTGATGAAGGCCAGCTGACCGCACCCCCTTCCCTGGAGGCTGGTGTCTCTGGCTGCGAAAGGTCAAGTCCATACCAGTCCTGCCAAACCCATGGCCCTGGCTTCTGAGGCCGGCCTGGAAGGCAGCGAGTGGGCACTCCCGGCTCGGGCTGCCAGGTTATTTTTAATCTCGTCGGTTTCCTCTGATGTCCGGGCCCTCCTTCCAGGGTGGCCAGGCCTTCTGTCCCTGGCGGTGGTGGTTTCCAAGTGGAGGCAAAGCACAAGCCACCTCCCATGCCAGGCATCTGGGATCCCCAAGCAACAATCCACGGGGTGTGTCCGGGCCCCGGGGCGGGGGGCGGAGGGGGCTCCAAGGGTCCCGGGGGCGCAGGTGGGACCTCACTTGCAGACATAGCGCTCCACTGTGCGCTCGCAGCGGCGGCAGGTAACGTAGCAGCACCAGTGATACTTGCAGTGGCAGCGCTCGACCACGCGGTCTGTGTAGGGGTTGTAGCCACGGCCGCAGCACATGAGGTCACAGCTGTCACTGCCATGGGATGTTTTGTTGCACTGCCTGGAGCGGGGGAGGGAAAGGGTGGTTAGGGAGGGCACACTCCCTGGGGGCGGGGGGACCGCAGCCTCCCGCTGCCCTCGGCTGCCCACTCAGCTCCTCTTGGAAGGGGTCTTGGTCTTTGGAGAATTTTAAATAATCTCCTTCCCTGAGAGTATTTCTCACTTTTCCCTAGATTTCTTTCTTTCTTTCTTTCTTTCTTTCTTTCTTTCTTTCTTTCTTTCTTTCTTTTTTTAAGGGGGCAGGGGTTACCTTTAATGCTGCATTTTGTGCCAAATCCCTATGATGCCCTGTCCCTGAGTATCCCTGTCCACTCTCCCCCCTTTCCCTAGATTTCTAACAAGCATGTAGCAAAATGATGGGAGAGTTTCGTTTTCTTGGGGGTAACATTTTTTTCCTATTCCTCCTACTTCTAAATACCTGAAGGAGCCTTAACCTCTCTAATGATCCTGTCTTCCTATCTGATCTTTAATTATATTAAAGATATATAAATAGCTATATTTATAAAGATAGTGTAAATTTAGTTTATAAGTGTAAAGATAGATTTCATTTAGAATCCCAGGAAAATTCTGGAACAGACAAAATGATGCTGGATGTGAGGCAAAGTGAGTATGTGGCACACTGTTTGTTGAGAGAGAGGCTCTGTCGACCATTTGCCCCTATGTGCCAAGCATTTCCCTCCAGTATTTTTTTTTTTAAGATTTCATTTATTTATTCACGAGAGACATAGAGAGAGAGAGAGGCAGAGACACAGGCAGAGGGAGAAGCAGGCTCCATGCAGGGAGCCTGATGTGGAACTCGATCCCGGGTCTCCAGGATCCCACCCTGGGCCAAAGGTGGTGCTAAACCGCTGAGCCACCAGGGCTGCCCTCCCTCCAGTATTTTATCTTAGAGGAGGCACGCAGGGTCCTGGGGTCAGTGAAATGATTATGGTCATTGCACAGATGGTAACGGACTTGGCAAAGGGCAGAAGCTTGCTCAAGTTCCCACAAGAGTCTGTGGTAAGCAGGGCTTAAGCTCAGGGGTCCTGAGACCAAGTTTAGCACACGCTCTCCTTACCCTCAGGGCAGAGAACCCAGAGGCTTCCAGGGGTTGCATTTCTTTCCGAATCACATGGCTGTGGGAGAAAACACTGAAGGTCCCCTAGGAAACCCAACCATCCAGCTGTAGGCTGGCAGTTCCTCTAGCTGGGCTCAGGCTAGAAGGGATATTGTTATGGGAGGCAGCTGGGTCCTCACAGCCACATGGACTCAGGAATCCCAGAATGTCCGAGATGGGCGAGTTCTAGAGATGACCAAATTCAGCCCTCATATTTCCTGATGGGGAAGCTAGCCACAGAACGGAGAGGAAGCCTGCCCAGAGTCACACAGTACAAGCATGGGCTCTGTGAGAGTTCGGGGAAAGCTTCCTGGAGGAGGGTCATTTAGGCCATGTCACGAAAGACAAGCAGAAATGTAAGATGGAAAGGAGGGAAAGGGTGTTGGGAGCAAAGAAAACAAACAGCCTGGGCAAAGGCACAGGACCTGACCTCATCTAGGTGGTGAGAACAGATGGAAGGCATAGGGCTGGAAGTAGGGAGGCCGGAGGAAAGGCCGAGAGCAACTGAGAGAGGCGGAGACCTGGACTGGGAGGAGGCCACGGGGCTGGAAGGAGGGAGTGCAGGGAAGGAGAGTCAGGAGGTGATGGTGACCCACAGGTAGGGGCTTCGAGCAGTTCCAGGAACAGCAGGAAGAACATATGCCCCAGAGTCAGACAGACCCAGGTTCAAACCCCAGCTCTGCCACTTACTGGCTGTGTGCCTCAAGGCAAGCCACTTAACAAAGTGGACTCTGTCCAACCACTCAACATCAGTCATGCCCCCTAGTCTTATCCTGGAGGTCTCCGACAGCTCCTCCAGGAAAGGGTGGTAGGAAGCCGGAAGAGTTTCATTTTTATTGCTAGATCCCTGACATTTGATGTTTGAAACCTGAAAGCCAGCCCCAGAACCAGACAAGGTCTGCAGTGGTGCCTGAGAGGGGGAGCTCGGGAGAATGGAACTTAGGGAAAGATCCAGGGGCCCAGGGCAGGTTGCCTTAGTGCAGGGGCCGCTGAAAGAAACATGAAAAGAGAGCTGGGGTTTGGGATGCTGACTGCTGCTGTGGCCTCAGTTCACCAAGCTGGGTTTGAGGAAGGCCACAGGACACTGTCCTCCCAACAAGGGAGCCAGCCTCTAGAGGTGCCACCCATGCACATGCTTTTCACAGTTAACAAAGCTCATTCACCTCCAACCCCTTGTACTCCCCAATCCCCCAACCTAGTAGAGCTCATGCTCCCCCTCCTCCAGGAAGCTTTCCTTGATGTCCAGGCTGCGTCAGGGGCTCCCCTCACCCTTGGGCTTTTTCCTCTGTCACGATCCAACCACTTGGTTCTCCCCCTTCCGTATTCTTGCCAGAGCCTCAAGTAATAAGTACATGTGAAAGTGTCTGTGATACTCCTGAGACATTGGAGCTGTTTGTTACTGCACAGAAAGCTGACCCATACAGGTGTCTGCAAAAGCCCATGCTCAGACAAATGGCTGAGAGCTGTGCATGGAGGGAAACCTGGTGGCAAGTGGGGGACGCATTCAGAGAAAACACGGGAGCGAGTGATGCTGCGTGAGGGGGCCTCCTCATCGGTAGCCCTGGGGCAAGCAGAGTGAGGCTCTGGGTAAGCAGAGGCCCGGCAGCCTGGGGGCGGGGAGGGTAGACCACCATTAATGAGCCCGTCCCATGGGACTGACACTGCCTAGCACAGAGGAGCAGCTCAGTAAGTACAACTGGAGACTGCCGGCCACCCCTCTGCTTTGCACAGAAGACGAGGCTGAGCCTCAGAGAAGTGAAGGGATTTTCTCAAGGTCCCACAGCTAGGAGGCTGTGTGCTGGGCTGGGAACTGTCCTTCCTTACACACACACACACAGACACACACACACACACATATCGCCCCCATGGAGACCCTCTGCTTGCTCTGGGCTTTTCCCAGCCTCTCTGGGTTCTAGAATCCTTCTGCCCCCACCCCATCCTCATCACACCCACCCTGGCTGCCTCAGACCAGACTCTTGCTCCTTCCTGTCTCCCTGGCTTGACCTGGTTCCATCTTCACTTCACCCGACCCCCTCAATCTGGCCTCCAGATGGGAGCCAGGGCCTCCTCTCAGAGCCTGCTGCCCCGGCCTGTGAAGATGGAGCCCCCCAAACCAGCCCCCCTCTCTTGGAGACAGGAACGTGGGCTGCGGAGGAAGCAAATGCTGGCTGGGCACCAACTATGTGCCAGACACGTTCTCAGACACCCTCACTCTGGTTCAATATTCTTTTAACCCCGCAGAACACTAGTTTTGTGGAATGCTATTAGGGGCTCCTTAATAAAAGAGTTCCACAGCCAAACACCTCTGGGAAACGTTGGCTTAGGCAGATCCTTTACTGTGGGATTCCTCCGAGCCTTTAAAATGTTCTTGTGCTTTGCAAATCGCCAAAGAGAATTTCCCAATCATATCTGATTGCAGAGCTATTTCTATTACAGCATTTCAGGACTAACTTCCCCTAGAACCATCTCTGGGAAATGCTGCTGCCCTGAATCCTCACCAGCTCGGTACGCAGTAGGTCCGCGGTTACCCTGGTTCTCTTTCTCCTGTCCTGAGCCCGCTTCAGCAGTAGTGACGGGGTCTGCTGTTGGGACCCCAGACCCGGCTCCTGAACTGGGGACCAAGGGGAGAGAACCGGGCCCAGGAGGTGGTGCACGTGTGTCAGGGAACACGGGGGCACTGTCTGTACACAAACCAGGCCTCCTGCGCCCGCTGCCCTTCTGAGAAGCAGTTGCCTGCTTCAGTCTCTGGCTCAGTGCAGACTTCCTGCGTGGCTGTGGGCTGGCTGCTGCCCCCTTGTGCCTCAGTTCCTTATTTGTCCAACCAGCAGCCAAGATGACATCGACCCTTCACTTACTCACTTGACAAACACTTCTTGAGGACCTGTCTTATGTGGGGCAGCCAGCCTCCCAATGTGGTCACCGTCTCTCCCCATCTCCCCCACCAGCCTCCACTGCCCAGGGGATCCTTGCTTGAGCCACGTACACAAGGGCCACTCCCAGGAGCTCTGCTGGGGCCCTCTTGGGCCCTGGCACGTCTGTTGGGCACTCCTGGGGCCCCCTCCATCCATGGGCAAGGACTCCATTCCCCAAGTGCCAGCTGAGGCAAGACCATGTGCCTGGTCTTGAGCTGACATGGGGCACCTGCCACATAGCTGACCCTTTCCCACCCTGCCACCCTGGCGGCAGACCCTTACCTGTCTTGCGTCCCGTGGGAGCCCACCTTCTCGTTCTTCATGCAGAAGTCGGGCGAACTCTGCAGATAGACAAGCTCTGAGTCCTTCACAGGCCTGATGTCCAGGTCCTTGGGCACCAGGTGCTTGCGGGTGCCCATGGGGCGGTGCACCACCTTGGTGGCCGACAGGTAGCGGGTCTTGAGGTCGGCAGCCACATCCCGAAGCTCCTGCAGCCCCTTCCAGCAGGTGCGGATGGAGCAGGAGCCAGATACCCCATGGCACTTACACTTCATTTCCAGAGAGGCGCGCAGAGCCTGCAGACAGGGGAGGGCGTCGGGCTGGGCGGCCAGGGTCCCCTCCCTGGCCTGCCCGGGGGACCCTGCCCTCCCACCCCCCACATGCTGGGGACTCTCAGGGAGTCACTGACTACTCTGGGCCTCAAGTGAGGGAGCTTTTGGCTCTAAAGCTGGAGAGTGTTGTAGGTTCTCAGCTCCTCCTCCAGCCTGGGGGGAGCTGGGAGGGACATGAAGGGAATGGCATTTGTAGGGATAACAGATGCCAACTGCCCCAATACATCATATGGCTTAATCATTCTAAGAGTTCTTCACCGGAGGTACCATTACTTTCCGCATTTTAAAAAGAGGAAACAAAGGTTCAGAGAGACCAAGTCTCAAGCTCAAGTTTGCACAACTAGCAAATCCTGGAGCTGGGATCTGAACTCAGGTCTGAGGGCAAGCCTTTTAATTGTTCCACGCTTTTCTCTTGCACAAAACTGGGGCTCACTGAATCCCCGTTGGATAAAAGGGGAAAAAAGAAGGAAGGAAGCAGAGGAATGAGGGGGGAGAGAGGAGGGGAGGCAGGAGGTAAGCACATGGGGGCACGTCCCCTGGCCTGGCTGGCACTTCCTCTGCACTGCCTGGAGCCCCCCAGTGAGCCCCGTCCCGGTCAGCCCCTCTATCTTACTCCGTGCAGGGCAGGCACATAATTGCTACCTTGCAGAGTGTTTGCTGGGATTCAAGAGGGGCCATGTATGAAAGGTTGTAGTGAACTACAAAAGTCAAATCAACACTGGTTTGAAAAATTAGTCTAATGACTGTGGTGCAGCAGGGAGGCTTGAGCTCTGGGGCTCGGGGAAACTCTAGCCCTGGCTTCTGAAATGACTTCGTCCTATCACTTTCCTCGGGCCTCAATTTCCCCTCGGATCCCTCTGCCCCGGGGCCAGCCCTCCTGCCTGCCCTATGCGGAGCTGCAAGGCTTATGGATCCTCTGGGCCTACCCCTGCATTAGGAAGAAGGGGAAACTGAGGCCAGAGCGAGCAGAGACTTGACCAAAATCATTTGGTGAGTTAGTGTGGGAGCTGGTCAAGGTCCCAGGGCTCCTTCTCCTTCACCAGGAAGTGGGGAATGAGGGGGTTCACTGGGTCTAAAATCTGGAATTGGCTCAGCAAAGCCCGCGGAGAACACGGGAAGGAGGTGAGCCTGACTGCATGGTACATTCAACCTCCCAAGGGCATCAAGGTACCCTTGAATCATCATCGACAGGTGAACTATGTTTAGCTCCTCAGCTCAGATGGGTGGGAAGGGGCCCAGAGCTTCCAGACACCCACCATGGGCCAGTGCTAAATATGCTGTATCTGTTACTTTGTTTAACCCTCATGAGTCCTGTGGATGCGGGGAGGGGACCGGGTCCTTTTGCAGATGGCCCCAGGGTGGCCGGATCCTCGGCTTCAGGGGCCCAGGGACAAGCAGAATGCACCCCTGAGGCTGAGGAGCCTGCCTGGACTGCTCGGCAGGAGGGGATGACTGTTTCCCCCAGCAGCACAAGGCTCCATCAGTAGGGGTGAAGCTGGGTTCTTGGGCTTGGGGCTGGCTTCCCAAGGACAGGGGCAGGCCGGTAGGATTGGGAGGCAGGAGTCCTGGGTCCCTGGCCAGGCCCTGCTACAGGCCCATGGGGTCTCTTGGCCTCAGTTTCTCCAACTATCCAAACATGGCCTGGATATCCTACAATCCTTCCCTGAGGGAGACCAGTAAGAGAGGAAGCTGAGGCGGTGGAAACCTCTGGACTTGAAGTCCTGCAGACCTGGGCTCCATCGCTCCCTGTGTCCTTGGCTGAGCCACCTAAGTTCTTTCTGCCTCCCTTTCTGCCTCTGAACAATGGGCTGCTGGGGCCGCGGGAAACCATGAGATGCCATCTGCACCCAATGCCCCACCCCTCAGGTCCCCGCTCCCCACGCGTGAGATGGGTAGCAGCATCTCCTCGCAGGGGGGTGTGTGGACTACAGGACAGAAAACTCATCAAGGCACCACCACAGCGCCTGGTGCTCAGATCAGTATAAAGGGGATTTTTTATCTTCTAAAAATAAAAAGGTCCACTCATTCACTTATGCATTCACCCCAACCTCCAGTGGAATTAGGCGAGGAATTAATGAGACACTGGGTAATAGACGTGCAGGGCCCACTGTGTTCTGGAGCTGGATGGACCCCGTTAGGTCCACAGAGACCCCGTAGGCTGAGGCTCTTATCCTCCAGCCCTCCCCATGCCTCCTTGCACACCCAGCCTCGGCCCGAGGCCTGCAGGAGCCTGAGGAGGGCGGCCAATGGGGACTAGAGAGCACCAAGCCAGTCCATTTTACAGCTAGAAACAACTGAGGCCAGAGAGGAAGTGACTTGCCCAACATCACACAGCCAGTTTAGTGCCAGAGCCAAAGCAGGAACCTGGAGCTCCTGACCCCTAGCTCAGTGTTCCTTCTGCTCCACCAGCATTTCCCATTCAAATCCTGGTGGACCCCAGGAGGAGGAGGAGGAGGAGCCTGGCAAGCCCCAAGCTGCTGGAAAAGGAGAGAGCTGGGGGAGGCCGGGGAGCACACCAGTGTGGGCGGATCGGGGCCCGCCCCCCCGCCGCCCCCTCCATCAGGGCACACTGGTGGCCCTTTCCTGGCCGACTGGCATGAGCATAACCATCTGGGGTGGGTGGGGTGGGTGGTTACCTGTCTCCCCACTTCACTGTTGTGTAGACGCATCAGTTTATTGGCTTGGGATCCTGTTTTTTTCACCTTCATAGGAGCATCGGAAAACTTGGCTCCCATGAGAAGCCCGTAGCTGAGGTTGTCCGCACATCCTCCCCAGCGGTTCCCAGGCCCGGGTGGCTCACCTGGGACAGGGCCGCAGGAGCAGCCGGGCAGGTCCCCGGAGGTGCAGGCCCGGGCGATGGCGTGGCTGATGGCGGCCGCCGACAGCGCATACACGAAGGCCGACTCCCGGGTCCCTGTGGGGAGGTGCTGGCTCAGTGGGGGGCAGGCCCCTCTGTGGGCCAGCAGGGGCAGGGGCTGCAACAGGTGGCGGGCGGACGCGAGGCGTTGATCTGTCGCTAGCCGGCTCTCCCGCACACACAGTAGCTGACTTGTACGCCGCTCACAAACTCACCCCCACATCCAGAGGCCCTGAGGGCCTGCACCCCCACAGGCACCTTGCTCCCACACGCTTACCATTCCACCATTCCGGTTCTCCCCCTGCTTCCCTGCACTCAGTTTTAGGGGCTACCCCTCAAAGGAACTCAGACCTGAGGGGCAGATGAGTGTGCAAAGAGCCAGCTGTAGGTTGAGCTGTGTCCCCCAAAAAGACAGGGTCAAGTTCTGACCCCTGGTACCTGTGAACATGACCTTATTAGAAACAGGGTCTTTGCAAGTATAACTGAACTAAGATGAGGTCATACTGGATCAGAGTGGGCCCTAACCTAAGGACCGGTGTCCTTACAGGAAGGGGACCCTTGGATAGAGAGACACATGGAGGGGGGACCCTACGTGACAGAGGCAGGGATTGAAGAGACGCATCTGTGAGCAAAGGAACATGGAGGCTGCTGACAGCCACCAAAATCTAAGAAGAGACAAAGGAAGAACCTCCCCGGGGCCATCGGAGGGAGCACAGCCCTGCTGGCACCTTAATCTCAGATTTTGGGCCTCCAGAACTATGGGCAATGCAGTGTTGTTGTTTGAAGTCCCTGTTTGTGAAACTTGGTCACAGCAGCCCTGGGAGACCCACACAGAGCCCAATGTGCCTCTGCTGTTGGGTGTCTTGGCTTTAGGTCCATGCAAGTCACCTTCCCTTCTCAAGCCTCAGTTTCCTTAACTGTAGAATGGGAATGATAATCCCTACCTCACAGGCTTGCTCTAGAGTTCAAATAATTTGGCAAGGAAGGAAGCATTGTCATGTGCTCCACAAACCTTAGCTGTTATCGTACAGGGGAGAGATTACAACCATTGGGGCACTTCTGCCCAACAAAAACCTCTTTTACTGTACACAAGACCCCCAACACCCACCCCCAGAAGCCACCTGCGCCAGTAAGTGGAGACCCTACCTCAATTTGTGCATCTCACAGCAACTGCAGGCACCTCAGTCTAGAATGACCTGTGGCACACCTGTCTGCCTGAGGGTGGGCTCTCTCGTCTTCATGTTACATACTCCCCTCCCGAGGGCCTCTTGGGCCTCATCCATCCTTTCTTCATGCATTGGGGGTTAGGGTACACAACCATTTGTGCTACCCCTACACTGGCATATTCACTCACTGTGTGTTTATTCATTCATCAATTCATGCCTGGATACCCATATCTGTGATTAATTCATCCACCAATCCATCCACACCTGTATTCTCTTCTGTGCTTCCATCCATCACCCACCCAGTCACTCATCCACCCATCACACAGCCATCAACACCCATCCATCCATCCATGAATTCACCCACCTATCTAAACACACATATGCATATGCCTGAATTCATCCATCCCCACCTGGGCGCATTCTGCAGGCCCTAGCAACCCCCGCCGGCTCCCTACCTCTCTCCAGGTCAAGCAGGTAGTTGGGGGCAAGCTCAATGGAGGAGCAGTTCCAGCGCATGTCCGCAAAGGCCCTGCGGCAGGCCTTCATGACCTCGCGGGCAGCGTGCACGATGGTGTGCATGAGCTCCAGGTTGCTGCGGCAGAGCTGCACCTGCGCAGACACCAGCCCCTCCAGCTGCTTGCAGTGCTGTGTCTGGTTCAGCGCCAGGGCCGCCGGAGTCTTGGACAGCGCCCTACACACCACCAAAGGGCAAGAACCAATGGAAGGAAAGACAGAGAGTGAGGGGCCACGTTGCACCTGCCCTCCAGGTCCCAGCCTTTCCTCAATGGGCTCGGGGGCCTTTGCTAGAAGGAGTTGGGAGACTAAGACGCAAAGACCCTGCTCCAGCAGAGCAATGGCTCCCCCTCCCACTCCTTGTGGCCTTGGGCACATCACTGTCCCTCTCTGGACCAGGCCCTCATTCAGGTCGGATCATACCCTCCAACCTCTTTACACTTTACTATTATCCTAACCATGAGCAGCTATACACCTCACAAAGCACTCGTGCCGCTTCCCTGTTTATTCTCACACAGCTGTGAATTAACTACCCGTTACTCAACATTCAGTCAAGGTGGAGCACCTGTATGTGCCAGGCACGCGCTGGGCGCTACATTATTACAGTCATCATCATCATAATACATACTATTAACTGAGCACTTACTAGATGCACAGTAGGAGTTAAGAGCTTACCATACATTCCTTCATTTAATTATTAAACTCGTTTATTGGGCTATAAAATCCCACACACATGCAAGTGATTTATTAGAGGATTTAAGGAGCCACTCAATGTTGTGATAAATTAGACTTAGCCATTAACTTGCTGTGTGCCCTTAGATAAATCACTGTCCCTTTCTGGGCTGCAGTGTCTGTACCTGTTAAACTATTTCCCAGAATGGAAAAGTGAGACATTCTGAAAAAAAGGGATCCATGGTTAAACACATTTGGGAAACATGATGTACTCTGTCCCCCTTTGGAGAGTAACTGATGCATATGTACATTTTAAAAGCCCTGAGAAGGCCCACAGCAAAGCAACAAGGTTTGGTTTTGTTTAACTCAGGAGTCCGCTAAGCACAAAGCTCTTTGAGAAAAGCTCACCTCATCCATGCTTTGGGAAATGCTGGCCTGGGGGTCTCTATGAACCCTGGTGATGTTATAGGACCCAGGAGCTTCCCAGATCCAGACTCTAGGTGCTGGGATTGCAAGGCTCTAGGACCAGGGGTACATCTCGGATGCACCTTTCTCCCAGGTCCTGCACCAGGCAGCGCCTCTAAGCACAGACTACAGGGACTCCATGGCCTTAGAGGGTTCTGCATGGACTCATCCCCTGCCCCAGAGTCAGCTGGCCCCCAGCAAGCCAGCAGGGACCCTGGAGGAAGCAGGGGCAAGGACAGGCCGATCTGCAGTCACAGTGTTGGGGGCCCCGGCTTGCTGCGAGCACCAGAGTCCTCACTCGGGGTCAGGGCTGAGACTTGATGAGGCCAGGATCCCAGAACCCCCAGCCTGAGATCCCAAGGGAGATCATTTTAAACAAGAGCACAGCCCAGGGTAGACTCCTGGCTCTGTCATTCCCTTTGTGACTTTGAGCAAGTCACTTGGCCTCTCCTAGCCCAGTAACCTCTCAGCATTCCCTGGGGGAGTAACTCAGTGGGCCTCAGTGCTCTGCCCAGGGCTGACACACCAGCTCAGTGCTCAGTGAGGGGAGCTACTGCAATCACTGCCCTGGTGGTCTGCACCCACATAGTCAAGGCCGAGGGCTGCCTCAAACCTGGTCCCCCAGCCCTCTCCAGTGTCCCCTCCCTGTCCCTGGTGTGCTCTACTATCTGTCCATACCAGACTCCTGGCTTCTCTGACAGGGACCGCCCCACCACCCTGCCTTTGCCCAGGCTTTTCCTGATGCCAGGAATACCTTTCCCCTTGCTCCTACATCTAAATGAATAAATGAACTGGATCTACTTGTGGAAGAAATATTTACTAAGCACCAACTCTTCTTGACCTCATTTGGTAATGAACACGACACATGATCCTTTCCTCAAGGACCCCGGGGTCTAGTGGCTACACAGACCTATCCCAGTTAGAAGGCAATGACCCAGATGTTCCAGCTCATGGGCTGGCCCAGGGGAAGAGCCCAGGCTTAGGGAGCAGCTGTATGACATGGGTAAGTTACTCAACCTCTCTGTGCCTCATGGTCCTCATCTGTTACAAGAAAAGGAGAATTTCCACTTCAAAAGGTGATGGCAAGACTTCAATAAGATAATGCATATAAAACATATGGAACATTCATAAATGGGATTGCTTCTGCTTATTGCCAGTGAATCCTGGACTGGGGGAGTCAGAGGACCTGGGTTCTAGCTCCAGTTCTGCCCTCATGTGCTGTTGTTAACCTTGGGCAAATTGCTGTACCTCTCTGAGCATCATCTACCAGATGGGAACTCCTAGAGGTCTTGGAGGGGCTGACGGGGATAACAGGTGCTACATTAAGTCCTAATAAGTCAGTTTCCCCCTGCCTCTCCCTCTCTGCCATGCTCCACCCAGTTAGGGTGGTGCCACCTAACCTGAGATAGATTTTGGCTATCCTGGGCAGTCTGTCCTTAACTGTTACCCCCGACGCGTCCCTACCCTCCAAACTATGAGCAGGTCAATGCCTGGTCTATTCGGATGCAGACCTAAGGCATGGTTTCTGACCTAAACTAAGCCATCAGGGCCCTCCCTGGCCCTCCCTGTCTATGCCAGGTCACCTCAGGGAACCTCTGGTCTGATTTCCCATAGCCTATACCGGGTGAGGTGTGATCACACAGAGGCAGATAGATGCCCTCCCCTCAGCCTGTTTCTTGGTTGGTACAGCCCTCCACCCACACCCTGCTAACTGCCCCCACATACCGACACACTATCCCCGCAGACATGGCACTCCCCATATGGCACTCCTCTCGCCTTGTGCCCCATCCCTGGCTCACAGCGGGGTCTGTCTGGGGGATTACTCCCCCACCCTTTGTACCCTTTGAGGAGACACACAGACGGATGCCCTGTTTCCTCCTGATACCAACCCTGTAGACCTGGCCTCTCCTTCCCGGGTCTGCTCCCTGCCGGGCTGGGCCTGCCAACACTCAGCCTGCCCGGATCCCACTCTGCCCTTCATCCTTGCCCAACTTTCTTTCTTCTCCTCTGAGCCAGTTTTCTGTTTCACGATGGGAAGGATGATACGAGATATGCCAGAAAATCCCCGGCACGGCACCAGGCATGCAAGCAGTGTGGCTGCCTTCTGAGTCCTTGCTCTAGGCTCCTGCTCCAGCCACGAAGTAGATAATGAAGGCTGAACCCTTTCCTGGGGAGCTCAGCGCAGACAATTCCTGAGTACCATGTGCTGCAGCTCCCAAGTTGGGGGGTGCTCTGTGCTCCTGCTGCCCGGGGACCTGGGCCACTCTGAGTCACTCAGCCTCCACCTCCCCAGTCGGTGGGGAGAGGAGGTGCTATGAGGGGAGCCCCAGAGAGGAGCCTCCCAGAGGAGGCACAGACTGTCAAGGAGGGCAGAGGACAGATAGGAAGCACCCCAGAGAGGCTTGATGGGTGAGGAGCTACTGGAGAGAGTGGTGCAGGCAGAGGGGCCAGACACAGCACGCAGGCCGGGAGATCTGGAAGCAGGAGGCGGTGGATTCCACTCCTGAGGAGGGCAATGCGGTCATCTGGTAATTAGTGGTAATGACCGTTTCTAACTAAGTCCCCCTCAGGAGGGAGGTAATCAAGGATTAGGGCAGGAGGCGGGGGAGTTACCCGTCTGGACATCTCCTCTGGCTTACCTCGCTGCAGCAGATCCCTAATTGAAAACATTTTGGTTTATCAGGGGATGGGGACATGGGGGAGAGGGTGGAAGAAAGGACAGAAGGGGACAAAGTTCACAAGCAAGGCCTGTGCCAAGGATGCCACCGTGGTGGCCCAGGTCTTTTCTATCTGGGAGTCGAGAGTTCTCCTGGGAGTGGCTCAGGGGCAGAGACCTGGGTTTCGGCTCCAAGTCAGCCACTCTCCCAACATGCGACCTTGGGCAAATCACTGGCCCTTCCTGGGTTTGGTGTCCCTATCTCATCATTCAAGTGGGGACACTGAGGCCCAGAGAAGGACTGGGCTTGCCCAAACATGTACACAGCCAATCAGACAGAGCCAAGCCAGAACCCAGGCTTCCCAGATCCCAGGCCAGGGCTCTTTCACTTCCATTTTAGAGATGAGGAAACTGAGACTCAGAGAGGCAGAAGCTAGTGACTTGCCTGAGGCATGGCTTGTGGCTAACAAACTGGCAAAGCTCAGGCTGAGGCCCAGGCTCCCAACAGGTGGGCCTTTTGGGCCACTGAGCCACATCTGGTTTCAATTTCTGTGTCCCATGTCCCTTTCACCTTCAGCTCCCTTTCCAAAGCCCAGGGCAGCAGGACCCCCGGGGTACAACCCCAGGACAGCTGAGTCTCCTGGGTGAGCCCCTACCTCCTGGCCCCACTGTACGCTTCCCTTGGCACAATTGTCCTGTGGCTCCCTGAGACCAAGAGGCCGCAAGCCAGATGCCCAAACTCCACATCCTACCTCTACTGCCTACCAGCTGTGACACTCTGTGAGTTAGAGGCCCCTGTGTCTCCATTTCCTGTTCTATTCAATGGGGGTGATAGCAGAACCCACCTCCTGGGAGATCCAAATGAAACAATATATATAAAAGTGCTCAGAATAGTGCTTGGCATGTAACAAGGCCACACACACACACACACACACACACACACACACACACAGTTGTTATGCTTAAACTCCACCCCTGTCTCTCCCTATATCTTTAGCTCCAGCAAGACTTTAACTATTATCAAGGGGTTTGGCTGAATGGAGCCCATCTGCCTGGGTTCTGATCCCACAGCCACCATTAACTAGCTGTGTGACCCTGGGCCAGTAACTGATCCTCTCTGTTCTTTAGTTTCCTTATTTATAAAATGCTAGTGACAGGACTATCACCTACCTCATGAGAATAGTATCAAAATTAAGTGACTGAAGCTCTTGGAACAGAGTCTGGGGACTTAGAAGTGGGCTCTTACAATTCTTGGTTTCTTTGCTTTCCCCTGTGCACTGTCCTGCCTCTCTGCTTTTATTCCTGCTCTTCCTCCTGCCCAGGTGCCTGCTTTACATTCCATCCCTGGCCATCAAAATCCTACCTACCCTTTGAAGCCCAGCCCAAAGTCACCTCCCTCAGATGGAACTAACCGCTCCTCCTCTGGGCTCCCACACTCTCTCTCCTAGGACACAGCCCAAAATCCACTTCGCTAGGAGCTCCTATAAGGCAGACACTGAGTCGTATCCCTTTTTGTAGCAGCCCAGGTTATGCAGTGGGGGACTGCATGGACCTTGGGCTTAGCTAGCCATCTATTCTAGGCCCTCCCTGGCCACATGCCAGCATGGGGGCTTGTGCAAGTCACACACTTGTCAGAGCCTCAGCATTCCCACCATGGTGTGGGAAGGACAGCACTGTCCCCCACAATGCTCTAGGAGCAAGCCTAGCTTTTGGCCTCTGACGTGCCTAATGCTCTTTGGCAAATCATTCCCCCCACCCCAGGGCCTCATGGCCTTATCTGTAAAATTGTGTGGTGGGTGAAGAGGACTTGGACGCTCTGATCAGAGGGTCCCACCAGCTGGCACGGTGCCAGGTACTGGCAGTAGACAGTGGCCGATGTCTCACAGAACTAATCGGAAGCAGCTGAGAAGAGCTGCTGAGCCCAGACTTCTCCTTGCAAACATCAAATGCAAGAAAGAAGATGGGGTTACCCTCCTGAATCGCCAATTAATCGATAACTCAGCCGCAGCCGGGGCAGGGCCAGTGACCTCAGGACTGTTTGCTGGCGGCCCAGCCACAATCGCCCAGGCTTGCAGCTAATCCGCCAACCTTCCTCATAAACCCCTCCCCAGCCCCCATGATCTGTCCCTGCCTGTCTTATCTGCACGGCCTCCCCACCCCCCAACTCCAGTCCTGTCTTGGATGTCCCCACCATTCAGGGAGTCCCTCCACCCAAAGTGCCCTCCTCCCCACCGCCCCCACCCACCAAACTCCCAGAGACTCCTCAGGCCCAACCTAGGAACACCGCCCCTCAAAACTCACCCCAGCGTCGGAAGTATGTGTCCCCCCACCAGGTGGTCTCCCCTCCTCTGGGCCCCCAAGACAGCACCCTGGTCACTCAGGGCACTTGGAGTTATTTACGGCCTGGGCTTATCTCTTGCAGTCCGGAGGGCAGCTCCTCCAGGAAGGGGCTGGGTTTTACTTCTCTCTCCAGCCGCCCCTGCCCCTGCGTGCGCACAGCCCTGCACAGAGCAGGCACTCCCCTCTGCTTCTGCCGGGGTGGAAGAGAGCCCCCGTCTCCCACCTATCGGCCCATTAATAATTTCTATCTAAAGGAACACCCTACACATGTGCACAGCATCTGACAGTTTAAGAAGTTCTTTCATGAGCCGCTTCTCATCTGATCTTAGTGCAACAGAGGATAGAGACTCCTGCCCTCCTTTGAGAGAGGACATGGAGGCTCCCAGAGGTTGAGTGACACTTCCCCCAAGGTCACGCAGGTGGAGGGAGGGGTCAGGACTGTTTGAGGATCTTCAGCTAGGGTCAGGAGACCCACGAGGAAACCCTGAGCAGGCCCGTGAGCAGGGGCACAGACCCTCCTGACTGGGCCCCTGGACCATACTGTCTTTTTCCATCTGCCCCTCTACGGGTCTGGCGCAAGGCACAGGGCAATTCTGTAGCTCTCCACGCACGCCCTGTCTCGCTCCTGCCTCACGACCCTTGGGGAGGTGAGGCCAATACTCTAGGAGCAGGAGAAGGAGGCGTAAGAAGAGTGACTTGCCCACGACCCCCAAGCCAACTCCCGCTCCTGGGGCTTGGGCACTCACCCGGTCCCCAGGGAGCCCCTTAACATTAGCCGCTGCCCCCGGCCGCCTGTCGCCCAGCCCGACCACGCAGACGCGAGGTCCCTACTTACAGCCATTTGATGCCGTAGCACACGCCGGTCTGGAGCGCCAGGGCGAAGAGGAGCGCCTCGCACACCCGCGGCCGCGCCCTCATGGTGGCGCGGCACGCGCGCTCGGGGGCGCACGGTCGGGGAGCCGCTGCACCAAGTCCCGCCGCTCGGCCGGGCGCACGCCGCCTGCAGTCGGGGAGAGCCGGGGCGGGGGTTAGGGCGGCGCGCGGGGCGGAGGCCGCGGGGCGGGGCGGGGCGGGGCGGGGGCGGGGGCGGGGGGCGCGTTTTATTCAAGTTACAAAGGAGGGGTCCGGCCGGGGAGGCACAGCCCGCGACGCGGCCGGCGTCTGGCTCGAGTTCGGGGTCGCGGAGCGCGGCCCCGGCTGGGCTCCGGGCTGCCCGCGATCGGGAAAGGGGCGGCGGGGCCAGGCCCGAGAGACGGAGCGAGCGGGTCCGAGACCGAGGCGGAGGGAACAGCCGGGCCCGACCAGACCTCGGGAGGCTCGGAAAGGAAGGGAGGAAGGGGGCCGGGCCGAGGCCGGGTGCGCGTGCGAGCGCCCAGGATCTGCGTTATCTCCAAAATAGTTACGAGTCAGTAGGGAGGGCCTTGGCAATCCTTCCCCTCTGGGCCTCAGTTTACCTTCTCTGTACACGAAGGACACAACTGTGATTCGGACAAAATTCGCCTTTTATAAAGAAAGCGCATGGTCGCATGTGCTCCTCCCAGCAACCCTGGGAGACAGGTACCACCCCTGCCCCCATCTCACAGGTAAGAAATCTGAGACCCGGGGATGTGAAACGGCGGCGTTGTTCACGGGCGTGTTACACTCCCAGGTGTCCTATGAGTTCACCGATGCTCAGACTAGGAAATGGGGCTTGCTGTGGGCATCAGTGGAGGGGAGGATGAGAAATGAAATGGCAGAGGTGTTCATACAGTGGTCCCCGCCTAGCGGCCCCCCTCCAGACGGTCAGGTGGTGCCCGGGCGGGAGCCAAAGCGGGCCAGCCTGGCCGAAGCTAAGCGGCGGAGCTCCCGGGGCCGACGCCATGCCGCCTCTGGCCGCCAGGGGGCGACCTGGGGCCGCGGAGCAACCGTTACCCCGCCCGCAGGTCGCAGGGCCGCTTCACGGGCTTTTTTTTACTTTTCTTCATCGTGTGTGTGTGTGCGTGTGTGCGTGTGCGTGTGTGTCTTCCCTCTCTTCATTCTCACCTCATTAGCCCCCTTCCCAGCTTCTCCCCAATTTACCAACACCTGGCGCTCTCCCGGAGACAAGCGCAGCTCCAGGCCCTCTCCCCTGGGGAGGGGCAGAGACAAAGAGATTCCTTCCTAAAGGGCTCGGGGCGTCGGGAAAGGAGGCGCCCGCCTTCCAGGGGGCGCTGGAGCGGGAAGGGGGCGTTCTCCTCCGGCTGTGTGCTCTGCCAGCCCGCCGCCGCCCCCGGGCTCGGTGTCCCCCTCTGCGGAACAGGGGCCTGGACGAAGCCTTCGAAGCCTCCCAGGAGCCTCGCGGGTCTGCGCCCCCCGCGCCCGAGGCTGCAGTGCAGCGAATACGCGTGCAGCGTTCAGCGCGCGCACACAGATCCGAGCCCGCACGGTTTTCTGAAGCCTTGCGGCCCAAGCCAAGGAGGCAGGGAGAAAACCCTGAACTACGGTTCTCCTGCCTCCTACCCAGCCGCACTTTGGGCGCCTAACACCGAGGCGCTCACTCCAAACGTGCCGAGTCCGGGGCCAGGGGTCCCAGCGGGGTTCTGGGCCCCCTCCTCCCACCCAGCCGGCACCCAAACCCTTTGTCCTACGGCGGGCGCCGAGGGTGTACCCCGCTCCTGAGAACCAGAAGTATATCGGCTGGATACGGGGGGAGGGGAGAGCATCCAAACTCCAGTCGCCGTCTCTTCTCGCCGCCACCTCCCCCCCGCAATGTGGCCCCCCCCCCGCCCGGCGCCCGGCATTCCGGAGTGGGGGGGGGGAGGGAGGGACTGCGCGCGGACGGAGGAGAGTGCGGACCGCGTCCAGCCCGACTCGCCCAGAGAGCGGACGCGCCGCCCGGGGCACCGCAAACGGGGACCCAGGCCCACAGCTACTCCAGACTTTCTCTGAGAGGCCCGGTGGCCCCGGGCTTCTCCTTCCACCAACCCAGCTCGTCGCTGGGAGAGGCAACGCCTGGCCCGGCCCCCTGAGTCCGGACGGATTTTTCCTGCCCCTTGTAAGGGCGTCCAGGACAGCGGCGCGGGCTGCGCGGGGTCCCGGCGCGCTCGCCTCCCGGAGCCCCCCGCCCGCCAGGGGGCGCTACGCCAGGGGGTTGGAGGTGGGACCCGCCGCTGCCTCCCGCGCCGTGGGACTTGGAGCAAGTCCCCTCCTCTTCCTGGGCCCGGGTGTCCCCGTCTGGGCGTGGGATGAGGCGCAGAGTAAGCGCCCTCTCGGTGCGGATCGTTCTAGAAGACATCGCTTGCCGCGGTCAGGCCCGAACTGCTCGACCCTCCGCTCCGGGACCAGCGCGGAGCCCCCCTTGGGGCCAGGCGCGCAGGGGGCCTGTGTCAAGGCGCAGTCCTGGGAGACACGAGCTGTCCCTCCTCCCCCCGCCGCGGCCAAGGCCCAGGCTACCCCGCTGGCAGCGGGCGAGAGAGGTGGCCCGCCGGGCCGTGCACCGTGAGCTCAGCAGCCGCAACCCGCTCGACAGGTGGCTGCAGGGCTTGGGTCTGAAAGGCCTTGGAAACGCCGCAGCGAGGGCGGCCGAGTCCGAGTCAAGCCGGCGGGGCGGCGCCGGGCCTCCCGTCCTGGGACGAACGCGCGCTGGGCCGGGAGCGGGCACCGCGCTCGGGGCAGCGTCCACGCCGCGCGCAAGGTCGGCGCGGGCCGGGCCTGCAGCCTCGGGCCGCGCAGCTGGCAGGGCCGACCCTGCGAGCCGGGGACGCCGAGCGACCGCTTCAAGGTTACCTGCGACGCGAGGCTAGGCCGGGCCCACAACCCGGCTTTGACCCCAGCCGGGAGTCTTGCGAAATCTGTCTGCTCCGCTGCGAACGATGCGCCGGGTGACCCGCGAGACGGGTTATTTTGGAAGTGGGAAGGGTGGGGTGGGAGAAGCCAGGGCACCTCCTGCCTCCCCTCTGGAGCCGCACCCCGGGAGCCTGAGCACCCTCGGGGGCATGGAGACACCTCCGCACTAGGAGGTGGGCAATGTGGGGCTCTTGCGCGAGCTCAGCCAGATGTTCGCGGCGGCTCCAGATGTGCCTCCGGTCCCGGGACAGGACTCTGCTCCTCCCCACCCCCCAGCCCGGAGCTCAGGTCTGTAAACAAAGTCCCAGTTCTCCCCCTCCCCCGCCGCCTTTGGGAGTCGGTCTCCGAGCGAGGCGTCCGCCCCCACCCCGCCAACTTGGTAGGAGCTGCGGTGGTTCTCTCCGCGTCTGGACACCCTGTCCCGCCCGGCCACACACACCCTCTGCCCAGCCGCACGACCCAGGTCCCCCACCCCCGGGACGGCTCGGGCATGACCTCATTCGCGGGCCAGGGGAGGGAGAGGGTCGGATCTCGGGAACGCGGCCGGGAAGGCTGGCAGCGGCGCGCGCAATCCGCACCACCCACCCCCAGCGTACGGGCCGGGGAAGCCCCCCGACCCCGCGGCTGCGCCCCTCCCGGGGATTCCTCGGAGGACCGCAGAGGGGAGGCGTGGAGGGGCACTTGGGGGGCTCACCCGCGAGGCGGCGCCTACGGGGTCGCGCCGTCCCCCCTCGGACTCGGACGCCCCCGCCCTAGCAGGTCCCGCGGAGCCCCGCGCGCGGCCCGCGGTCACGGCTCACCTCCTGGGGCGCTGGCCCCGCGCGCCCCGAGTGCCGCGCGGCCGGGGCGGGCCGGGGAGCGAGCGCGGCCCCCCGCGGACCCGAGCGCTCTCGCGGCAGGGCAGGCGGCGAGGGCGCCCTCTTCGCGAAGCGGCCGCAGGACGCCCGGGATCCCCGCGATCCGCGGCCGGCTCGGGGGCGGCGAGGACTGGCCGCGGCGCGGACGCGGCTGCTCGGGGCTGCGCGGGGCTCCGGGGCCTGCGCCCGCCCGCTCGCCGGAGCTCTCCTCCTCGCGCCGCACGGTCTCCGGCGCGGTCCGCCCAAACGGCTTTATAAGGCGCGGGCAGCCGCTTTGATCCGCCCACGTCAGCGCGCCGAAACCCCACCGGGTGGCTCCGGCCGCGCGCGGGGGGCGGGGGCGGGTCCCCGCGGACGCCTGGACCCGCGGCGCCGGCGGCGCAGAGAACGTCGCACCGCGTTGAGTAGCTGGGGCTTAACAAGCCTGCGTGCCGCCCGCCTGCTGCGGGCCTGCGGCGCGTGGGGCCCAGGTAGGGCAGGTCTCTGACCCTCGCTCAAGCCGAGCCAGGAGCCTCAGCCCGTCCGGCTGGAAGAGAGGAAGGGAAGGGCCACTGCGGTCTCCGCCTGGAGCCGGCGGGTGCCACTAGGCGTTCTCCTGCAGCCCAGTTACCTGGGGCGTCGGGGTCGCGGGGAACCGCGTTGGCGTCCCAGGACGGCCTTCCAGGGGCCAATCTCTCTAGTCCTCTAGTTCTGGAAAAGGGATCAGCCATCCTGAGCTTGCTGCGGGGACAAGAAGCAAGAGCCCGCTGCGCCGGGAAGCACGCTGGGAACCTTCGGCCTGAGAAGGCAGGCGGTCCAGCCTCTGGGCTGACTGCTGGGGAGTTTTCTGGACGCCTCGCCTCCGGTCCGCAGGGGGCTACCAGCCGAGAACTGGGTTTTATTTTTTTTTTTTTTGATTTTTATTTATTTATTGATGATAGTCACAGAGAGAGAGAGAGAGAGAGGCAGAGACACAGGCAGAAGGAGAAGCAGGCTCCATGCACCGGGAGCCCGACGTGGGGGGACGTGGGACTCGATCCCGGGTCTCCAGGATCGCGCCCTGGGCCAAAGGCAGGCGCCAAACCGCAGCGCCACCCAGGGATCCCGAGAACTGGGTTTTAGAAACCAATTGGGACCAGGGAGCTGCTTCCCATCTGGCATAGACCCTGCCTGGGGCTGGGGCTGTGTTTCTAAGCAACTTCCCTGGGACTGGTTAGGTGAGTGCCCATCCCTCTTCGCACACACACCTTGGCCTTTCTGGCTGACCCTACAGCCCCCTCTCCCATTTCTAACTTGCAGAGTCAGGTGCTGAGCTTTCATGGCTTCTGTTTGCCCCAACCCCAGGGGCCTCAGTCCCAAACATAATCTCAAGGATAATCTAGTTCATTAGTAGAAGGAAAATAGAGACTTAGTGAAAGGGGGCTTGTCTCAGGTCCCTAAAAGACCTGGAACGCTTTTCCCCATTCTTCACAACTGCCCATGAAGTGACACCCATAGACTGCCACAGTCTGGCTGCAGGTCCCACCATCCACACGCACACACCTGGGCCCACAGAGCCCATTGCAGGCTCTCAACCATACAAATACCCTCTGCACATGGACAGCCAGTCCCCCTCGTGAACAAGGCTGGGACATATCACCCTACGCGTGACCAGGACACACTCAGGAGATACTTGCACACACCATATGCCCACACACATTCAGTAGCAGATGCAAGTGAAACGGCCATAGACATCTTCAAGATGAGGCCAAACATGAGTGCCCCCACCCAATTCATGCCCATAGATGTGCTTCCTTGCACACAGTACGAATGCACATGCAGCTTCCAAGCATGCAACACCGAATGTACAGACACTCCTGCATAGAGTCATAGGAATGTCCTTGTGAACACAGGCTGGGACACCTCCATCTCCTCTCCCAGAGCATGTGGAAGGCTAGGGGTTATAAAAGCTGCAGGAAGATAGTGGGGCTTTGGGTGGATGGGGTGTCTAGAAAAGGGGAGGTGGGTGTTGCATGGGAGGGACAAGGCTGCTCCACCTAAGAGGTTGGAGACACAGGCGTCCAGAGGCCAAACTGTCCTTAGCTCTCCCACCCCAAGGTACTCTGGTCAGAGCTGTTCCTAGGGACCTCTGGCCAATTGGGATGGACCCTCGCCTGGGTCTAACCTTCTGCTTAGGGAGAAGCTACCTGAGTTGCCTGCAAACATTTGGATAAGCAGTCCTTCATCCAGAAATCTTCGGGCTCCCAGCTAGAATAGAAACAGAAAGCATTTTGGAGTCACACAGTTTGGCTCCAATATTAACTTTGCCCAATTTTATTTTTAGCAGTGTGATCTTGAGCAAGTTGCTTAAAATCCCCGAGTGTTCGTTTCCACATCCACAAAATGGGAATAATGCAATCCCATCAAATCTTCTGTATCCTCCAAGATGGAATTAGTATCCCCATTTCATAGATATGGAAGCTGGGGCTCAAAAGGGTGGGGCTGGCCAGTGTTGGAGCTGATATCTGAACCCGGGTCTTTCTGGCCCCGTGTACACGATAGCTGATGGCCATCAGCTTGATGGGAGGATTGTGACTTCCCACTGTCTGAAGGGAGTTGAGGGAAGCCAGGAGAAAGTCCCAGAATTCCTGAAGCCCAGCCTGGAGCTCTCCTGTTCCCTCCCTGATGCTCAGCTCTGTCTTGTGAATCAAGACCCAGGCATTAGCGAGGGCTGAAAACCCTGCCCTGGGAGGGGAGGGGAGGCATGAAGTGGTGGCAAAGCCCTGGATTCAGTCAGGGGAGGCCCTGGGGGAGGGGTACACCTCTCCCTGTACCCCAGGCTCCCCATTGGTATATGGGGAGTAGTTTCCCACCTCAGACATTCTGGGATTCTGAGAGACACTTGTGAGAAAAAGCTTTTTTCATCTTCAGAACCAACTGACCTCCCCCCTTCTCGTTTTCCTTCTCCTTTCTTCTGTCCAGGGGCTCCTCTAGGGCCAAGGTGTGTCAAGGCTGTAAGGCTGTGCTGGCTGCGCGGGTTGCCTGCTCCCCTACAGAGGGACGGAGGCTGTGATCTAGGCTGGCTGGGCATGCTCTTGGCGGCTGCTTGCTGGAGATGTTAATATATTTTCCTTCTCAATTACCCCAGTTATTCTAGTTATCTGATCTCCCAGACAGGCTGGGGGGCTTCCTGCCTACGGGCTTCTCAGTCCCTGCCTGCTGTTGGTCAGGGGCACACACCTTTCCCTCCCCCACCCCTGCGCAGTGAGGGGGGGAGTGGGGGGGGGAGTGGGGGCGGAGCCGGGAGCTACTGTTCCAGTTCTGTTCATCTGCTGACCCCCTCCACCCCTATCAGCTTCCCTCTTTTGGGACTAAGGCCTTGGTGGAGATGGTGAGGTGAATCAGCTGTTTCTGGGACCCCTGGATGGAGAGACAGGTGACCTGGGGGTAGGCCTTAGCCCTGGCAGTAGCTTGCTATTCCAGAGCAGATAATTGTTTTCTGAGCCCCGGTCACCTCATCTGTGAAGGAGTTGTACTAGGTAACCCCCAAGGGCTTTTTCAGCTCCAGAACACAGGTCTTGGATCTCTTGGACTTTTACCTGTATCATAGGATGAACTATGGACATGGTGATCCTGAGACCAAAGGATGCTCTTTCCAGCTCTGGGGTACCTTCTAAAGGGTCTTCTTGGGAAGGCAGGTGAACAGGGCTCTAGGGAGAGAAACTCAGCTCAGGTGTCCCTGGAGCCGGGGTGGGCATCCCCCCTGAGACCACATCTTCCAGAAAAAGGCAGAAGGTGATCAAAGAGCGGCAGGCATGTCAGCAGAATACCTGGGCCTGGCTCTCAGATTCTTGTCCTTCACTTACCTGCTGTGTGACCCTGGTCAAGTCACTCAGCCTCTGTGATCCTTGGTCTCATTGTCTGCAAAATGGAAACACCTTTAAACCACTCTCTCCAAGATGACTGGGAGATAACATTACAGAAAGAAGTGATATTGGCTGAGCAAGCACCTACTGTGTGCCAGGTGGCGTCTGTGCCTGTGGGTGAGCCCGGCATTGCTCTGCAGGGGAACACACTGACCCCCAGACCTGTCTGGTAATTGTTACAAGGTTCTGCAGTTCTTGAGTGGTGGAACCTGGCTGTGAACCCAGGGCTGCACTGGCATTTGCAGGGCCCATAGCCTGGGGGTGAGAGTTTCGTGCCCCCTCTTCCTCAGGTACCTGGGGGGAGGGATTGTGACTTTACGAGAGCCTCGGGGAACAGGCTTGAGGGGCTGGAGTCAGACAAGAGTTGTCTTTCCTGGGTGCACAGGGCAAAACGCCACAGTCACGTCTACAGAGGGTGTGACTTCTGAAAGGCCACTTTCAACTCTCAATTGTTTGGTTGTAGTGGTGACTGCTCAGGAGACAATGTTTGTGTTTCTCTGCCTTTTTCAACTCCCAAGAGAGAAACCCAACCCCAGCCAGCTTAAACAGAAGAAACCCCGATGGGCTCGTGCAGCTGGAGGAGAAACTAGGGTGGCTGGTGACCTGAAGGGCCAGCTGTACTCCCCAGGATTTGGGACTGGTACTGGGTTGCTGGTTGCCAGCCCCCCGCCCCCCGCCGCCCGAGTGCTGTTCGAAACTCACAATCCATCTAGTTATTGTCACTGACCTGAACTCTTTCTGGGAAGGCTAGTGAGGTAGTTTGTAATGAATGGCACCAATTCCTCTCCTCCCAGGACACACACACCCCTTTGAAATGTGACTCCATCCAGAGGTGAAGTTTATTTCCCCACCCCTTGATCTGGGCCGGCTCATGACTTGCTCAGACCCATGCAAGTGACAGATCTGTGTGCGTTCTGGAGCCCAGACATCAGGGGCCTTGCGGCTCCTGTGCTCCCCTCGGAGCCCACCTCAGCTACATGTCAGAAGCCCAGGCTGGGCTACCAACTGATTCGGGTCGTGCCAGAGAGAGGGCTGACCTCGAACAGCCAGTGCAGCAGAACCCAGGCCTGGCTGACCCACCAGCCAAATGCAGCCCTAGGAGCAAGCCCAGTGAGAGCAGTAGACGCGGCAGGTCAGCCCACACAATCAGGAGAAGCCATCGGTTATTCCTTTCAGCCACTGAATTTTGACATGGCTTGTTACCTGGCAAGAGCTGCCTGAAGTGACCAGGCTTCACTAGTGAAAAAGCTAAAAGATGTGCATTTGTCTACGGTCATTCCAGAATCCAGAGTCTGGCCATTCACCCTGGCCTATCTCTGAAGTTCTGGCCACCAGAGCCCCTATAAATGTCTCCATTGCTCTGGGAACATCATGTGGTCAGTGACTGGTTCTGTCTGGCCCACGCTGCATCCCTGGCACTCCATCAAGGCCTGCCAACAAGGGTTACTCCAAAGTTACCAAATGAGTAAGTCAATGTCCTCACCCAGCCTCTGTTTACAAATGCCAAGGGAAGGGAACTCACTCCCTCCAGGACAACCTCTTCCATTGTGGGAGAGCTCCACCTGGGAGAAGGTTCTCCTCCTTCTGGAGCAGAGACCTATGACTCCTCTGATGGTCCTGCTTCTCTTCCTACATCCCCTACCCTATAAGATGGCCTCAGGTATATCACAGTGGTCCCTGGCATTTGCAGGGCAGCACAACCTCCCGTAATAGCAGGTATTTCCATGTACACAGAATGCCGGCCACCCTATCCCCTTGAGGATGTGTTTCCATCAGGGCCCCAAACAAACACAGGTTCTGGAATCATGCAATTTGGGGTTCTAACCACAACCCCACCTCTGTATGGCCTTGGACAAGACACTTCCTGTCTCTGAGCCTCAGTCATCTCATCTGACTGAGTGGTGAAATGTACCTCCTAGGGTTGCTGTGGGGCTTAAAGAGATGATATATGTAAAATGCTCTGCACACAATCAGTCCTTGGTAAAGGTTAGTTCCTTTTCTGCCAGGTACATAAACAGTTCCAGATGGAGAGCTCATTTGTACTTAGCATTCATGTCTATATAAATAATGTGCAGGTGGGGGAGGAATTGTCAGGTGGCTGGGGACTGGGGCGGGGGGTGCGGGGTGTTCCCAGCAGTGGGAACAGCTAATGCAAAGACAAGAGGGAGAAGTTTGGTTTCAGGGAAAGGTAAGTCAGGGGCTTGGTGGGGCTGGCAGGGGAGGACCCTGAGTGCCAGGCTAAGCTGCATGGGCTTTGCCAAGGGCGGCCTGGAGGAAGTCTGAAGCAGGATGGTTGAGGTCAGGTGTGGGATTCAAGTCTGGGCAGATCTTAGAGAGAGTGGGGTCAGGAGGGGAGGTGAGAGAGAGTTCCTGGAAGCCCGAGAGGGGGGAGTTGGGGTGGGAGCAAGGGGTGCTTAGGTGCATCATGGGGAGGGAGAGCCTGGCCGATCAGCCTGGACACACCTGTCATGAGAAGCAGAGCCCTTGACCTTCCAGCCAGGTTCCTGCGCTCTGTATCTTCAGGACCGGGACCTGTTCAGAAGAGCACCTCTTTTGCCTTTTCAGTCTAGGAACAGGTTGTGAAGGAGGCCAGAGAAAACCTGGGCTAGGTCTGCAGGGTAGACCGGAGGGGAACTGAGGCAGGGTAGACCGGAGGGGGAACTAATCTTCCCTATTTCTCTGGTGAGGACTCAGAGAAGTCCCTTTCAAGATCTGCTTGGTCAGTTTATGAACCATCCCAGCCTCCAAGCTGAGCTTTACCGCTTTTTAAGCCTTGCCACAGTTATGGGCTCCTTTGAGACTTGCAGCTGCCTTGGGAGGGATAGAGGCTGGGTAGAGAGGATTCTTTTTAGGATAAGGAAACCTAGGCCCAGAGAGGGCAAGTGACTTGCCCAAGACCACACAGCAAATGCACAGCAGAGCTGGGCAGGAACCCAGACCTCCTGCCTCCCACTCTCATCCTAGCCTCTTTCCACAGCACTGAAGGACTGGGCAAGATGTTCTCACTTACCTGCTCCGGGTGAAGAGTGAGGGGAGCCAGAGAGAGGTTGACAGCTGTCAGCAGACAACACTTAACTTAAACTGACAATTTAATTGTGAAAATGTGGACAAGGTACAGTTATATGTAAGGAAATCCAGACGGTCTGCATCCCTGGGGAGCCTCAGCCAGCACCCCAGTTGCCAGGGAAACAGAGGATTGGAGATGATGTCACTAGACTCTGAGGCTGAGGTATGGGGGATGGGCTACCCAGTCACCTCTTTGGGACTTGATGGGGCTGTGGGCCTGGCCACGGACTGTCATTCCCATGGTTAACTCTTTCCCTTACAAATAGGGCAAAAGGGAGCTGCAGAGCAGGGAAGTGATTTACCCAGGGTCACACAGGGTGAGGTGACTGAGCTCCCCTCAGTAGGTGACCATGTCTATTCATCTAGCAGGCCACAGGGCCTGGTCAGAGTCATCTGAGTCCCCATGCCCAGCACAGGGCCTTGCTCATCTCTGTAGTGAGGGCTGCTTGGTCCCTTTAGAAAATGAGGGGCATATGCCACTTCAGGAGGTGACACTCGTTAAGTCATAGCAGGCTTAGGTGAAGAAGAACCCTGAACGCTCATCCAGAGCAGTGTTCTCTGGTTCAGGGGACACTGAGCTCAGGAAGAGCAGGTCACCAAGCCAAGGTTGCCAGCAGGTCAGCACTGGGCTGACGCTGAGTCATGCCCCATAGGGATGCACCTTATATGATCCTTACTCAGGGAGGAGTGGTCCCTTTCATTGTTGCCCCCTCAGCCCTGGGCCAGAGATCTGGGCCTTGGGAAGTCTCCGCTGTCTAAAGCATCTTCTCCAAATCCCTAGCATCCTGGCTAACTGCCCTTAGCATTGCCCCTACTGTGTGCCTGGCTCTGGTCTATCACTCTGTGTTCCTTATCTCAGATATTTACAACTCTGTGGCCTGGGAGTCACTGTTCTCAGAGCAGTCCAGAAAATGGAGGCTGAGGGGGTGAGGGTGCTAGGGTGTTGCTTGCCTTCCTGCACAAAGCCAGAAAGTCAAAGGCTGGGACTTATACGCCAAGTCATTCTGCATCTAAAAACTGACTGCCTTCTTCCTGGCTCTTAGATCCTACCACACTGGACCCTTAGGGGAGGGGGCAGCTGAATATTTGCCTGTCCAGTCTCCCTCCCATTTTTTTTTCTAAAGATGTTATTTATTTGAGAGAGTCTGTGTGTGTGCACATGAGGGGTGGGGAGGGGCAGAAAAGAGGAAGAAGCAGACTCCCCTCTGAGCAGGGAGCCCTATGGATGTGGGGCTCAATCCCAGGGTCCCAGGATCATGACTTGAGCCAAAGGCAACTGCTCAACCAACTGAGCCACCTGGGTGCCCCATCTCCCACCCACTTTGATGGTAAAAACACCCCTCCCTTGCCACCCTCCCCACCATCTGAGTTTCAAGGAAAGAGTCACAGAGACCAGTAACCTGCTAGAAGGCCTGGCCTTTTGGAGCATTCCATCTTCCTAGCCATATTATATGGCCCAAGTGTACCAAACAGAGCTGTTGTCCTCAATTTGCATAAATAGACTCTGGGAGAGAGCACTTAGGGGCCCTTTGGAATGCAAGCTCTAAAAGGTGTGATTTCCCAGAGCTTCCAGCAGTCACATTCCCTGCTTTGTGAGGAAGACAAGGAGAATGAGGAAGGAAGAGAAGAAACAGGCAGGGGGGTAGGGGAGGCCACTGAGTTCCCAAGCACACCCTTGTCCCTCCCAGTTGTGTGTGGGCCAGTGAATCCATGTTCCTCAGGCTCATTGGAATTGGGTCTTTACCGTGGATCGAGTCCCACATCAGGCTCTCTGCATGGAGCCTGCTTCTCCCTCTGCCTGTGTCTCTGCCTCTCTCTCTCTGCATCTCTATGAATAAATAAATAAAACCTTTAAAAAAAAAAAAAGGAATTGGGTCTTTATGTAGGCTCTTAGAATAGGAGCCCTCCTGACTCTTATTTCTGCAATGTGCTATGCTTTTGTGATAGGAGGTATGAGATTAGTAAAAGTGTAATAAAAAATTAATAAAAGTTCTTGCCCTCCAGGAACTAATAATTTGGGTAGGAGAGGAGGGGGCTAAAGTTCTGGGTTCTATCCCTACTCTGTCTCAGACTTGCTGTGTGTTCCTTCCCCTCTCTGGCCTGTAACTTCTCTACCTCTCACATGGGCAGAAATGGGGGTGGGAGGTGAATATTGGGTTCAGTGTTCTGCAAGATGCTCTACAGATCTATGCAACTACTTTGAAAAAAAAAAAAACAAAAAGATATCATTGAGATATACATTCACCCTTTTAAAGTGTACAGTTCAGTGGTTTTTAGTATGTTCACAAGTTTTTGCAACCATCCCCACCATCAAATTTCAGAATATTTCCATCACCCCAAAAAGAAATTCCACACGTATCACTCCCCATTCCACTCACTGCCTCGCCCCTAGCAACTGCTAATTTCCTTTTTGTTTCTATAAATTTTCCTATTCCAGACATTTCAAGTTCATTTTCAAGTTTATCCATGTTTTGGCATATATCAGTACTTCATTTCATCTTATAACTGGATAACATTTCATTGTATGGATATGCCCCATTTTGTTTATCCATTCATCAGTTGATGTACTTTGGGTTGTTTCCACTTTTTGCCTGTCAGGAATAATGCTGTTAAGAATGGTCACGTATAAGCTTTGTATGAAATATATGCTTTCAATTCTCTTGCATATATACCTAGGAGTAGAATTGCTGGATTAAAGGTAACTCTCTATGACTTTTCATGAATTGCCAAATTGTTTTCTCTAGCGGCTGCATCATTTTACATTTCTTCCAGGAGGGAATGAATGTTCCAGTTTCTCCACATCCTTGTGGCACTTACTGTTTTCTGACTTTTAATTTCTGACTTTTACATTTCTTCCAGGAGGGAATGAATGTTCCAGTTTCTCCACATCCTTGTCAGCACTTACTGTTTTCTGACTTTTAATTTTTTTTTTAAGATTTTATCCATTTATTTGAGAGAAAGAAAGCACGTGAGCAGGGGGAGGAGCAGAAGAAGAAGCAGACTCCCTTCTGAGCAGGGAGTACCAAGGAGGGCCTTGATCCTAGGACCCTGGGATCATGACTTGAGCCAAAGGCTGATACTTAACCACCTGAGCTACCCAGGGGCCCCTGTCTTCTCACTTTTATTTTGGCCATCCTAGTTGATATGAAGTGGTTTCTCATTGTGGTTGTGATTTGCATTTCCCCAGTAACTAATGATGCTGAGCATCTTTTCCTGTGCTTGTTGGCCATTTGTAGATCTCCTTCGGAGAAATATTTATTCAAATCTTGTGCTCATTTAAAAAAAGTAGGTTATCTTTTTAAAAAATTATTGTTGAATTATAGTTCTTTATATACAGTGGATACTAGGATGCTGTATCTTTACTGTATACATTACTTGCAAATATTTTCTCCCATTTTGTAGGTTGTCTTTTCACTTTCTTGATAGTGTCTTTTGAAGCACAAATTTTTAAATTATTATAAATCCAGTTTCTCTATCTTTTCTTCTGGCTGCTTGTGTTTTTGGTGTCTATTATTGTCTTATCCAAAGCCACAAAAATGCACATTCATGTGTTTTTCTAAGTTTTCTAGCTGTAGCTATTATTTAGGTCTTTGATCCATTTTGAGTTAATTGTAAATGGTGTGAGGTAGGGTTCTGACTTCATGCTTTTGCATGTGGATATCCAGTTGTCCCAGCACCATTTATTAAAAGACTATACTGTCTCCCTTTAATTGGCTCTCTTGTCAAAAATCAGTGGACCATAAATGTATGGGCTTATTTACATAATTATTTTTAAGTGACATCCAAGAAGTAAGTTACAGCAAGGCTCGCATAGTTACAACTATGTGACAGGTAGTGTGGAAGAGAGAGAACAAATGAGAAATGTGGAATCATGTGGACTAGATCCAGTATAATAACTCCAGGCAAACTACTTTATTTTGTCTTTTAAGAAATAGCACAAGGGGCGACTGGGTGGCACAGTTGGTTGAGCATACAACTATTGGTTTTGGCTCTGGTCATGATCTCAGGGTCCTGGGATCAGGCCCTACACTGGGATCCCTGCTTGATGTGGAGTCTGCTTGTGATTCTCTCTGTCCCTCCTGCTCATGCTCTCTCTCTCTCTCAAATAAATAAATCTTTTTTAAAAAAATAGCACAATGTGTTATACTGAACACATTCTCTCTTTCACTTTATTTTTTATTTTTATTTTTTTGACTAGGCTCCACACCCAACATGGGGCCTGAACTCATGACCCTGAGATCAAGAGTTGTATGCTCTACCGACCGATACAGCCAGGCACTCCTGAACATGTTCTCATTGTAAGAAATACCAACATCTGGGTATCCTTGAGCCTCAGTTCTTCTTCTGTCACATCTAAGCCCTAGAGCTGGTATAAGGCTCTGAATGAGAGGGAGGAAGTAGAAGGGGGTTCCAGGTGGGGTCAGGGACACAAGCAATGGTTTGGAAGCCAGAAAGGGCAGCACGTGATGTTGGGGAGTTGGTGTGCAGTGAGAAGCCGATAAGAGGTGGGTGGATGTTGAAAGGCTGCCTTTCTTGTCCTTAGGTTGGTGGAAACCCAAAATCTCTGGGTGCCTGCGTCATAACACAACTCAGAAGCCACCTCCCATGTCCCCCTTGGGAGCCCCATGGCAGAGCGGCCCGCCTAGGCCATCCAGCAAGGCCTCCCAGTCACAGGCCTAGCAGTAGGCAGGCTGCACATGTCCTGACGCTGTTGGCTCCACTCGGTCTGGGTGTGGTGGGGCTGTGTCGAGAGAAAGCAAGGTGGTTGGGGTCCAGTGGTGGGTGGGGTGGCTTCTGTTCCTTACTTTGGGGTGAAGTGACCGAAACAAGCAGATTCAGGGAGAAGAATGTGCAAAAGGAGGCTAAGAAGAAATGACCATTTGTCGAGCACCTACTATTCCCTGGAGGCCCTTGGCGAACTTCATCTCAGCTCACCACTGCCCAGAGAAACAGGAGTTAGGGTCATCCCCATTCCACAGAACCCGAAGCTGGCTCAGAGAGGACACATTTGCCCAAGATGACCGCCGACAGAGCTAGGCTTTGAACCCTGTTCCATCTGTCCTAAAGCACATGCTTTTCCCTTAATGCCCTAGCTACCCTGGAGAAAAGGGAGGAAAAAAAAAAAAAAGAAGGAAGGAAGGCAGGATAGAAAGAGGCCTGGCTCAGGGAGAGTCACACAGAGAGGAAAATAAAGAGAGGCAAAAAATAAAAAACAAGAGTGGAAAGAGCATGAGGCTGCAGCAGAGGCCTGGAGCAGGTCCTCGGGGAGCCGCGAGGGCGGGGATGGCCGGAAACCGGCTCACCGAATCTGGAGCCAAGAGCCATGCTTGGCCTGAGACCTGGTGGAAAGCGCTCACCTCAAGATATTGAAGTGGGGGAAGCTGGCGTGGGGGGGGCGGTGAGGGGGTGTGGGGTCCGCCTGGGAGGAGGGCAGCGCGGCCGGATGGCCAGGGGGCTGCCAAGCAGGACTCTTCACACATCATCCAGCTCAAATATCCGCTGTGGCTGCTCAGGCTGGCAGGCCCTCGCTCCTGGACGTGCGGAGCAGCAGGCTTGGAGGCCGGGAGGGAGGGAGCCGTGACCAAGGCCTTCTGGGAACTCGGGTCCTTCTTAGCACAAATCCGTTCATGTGGCCTGTACAGAGGGTGGCTGTCAATTAGTATCTGAACTGGGATACTTGGAGTGAGCGGGGACAATGAGCATAGTCCAGACTTGCACGGCCCCCGGCCTCTAGGGCCCTGCACGGTGGGGCCTGGCCTGGCCCCCTGCTCCCTGCTCCTTCCTCTGCAGGCACAGGGCCTTGGCGGTCTGGCACGGCCTGCCCTCTGCCATCGCCACCACCCCTCCGTACCCCTTCATTGTTTCTCCTCGCCCTCAGAACTCAGCTCCGGCTGTGCCGGTGCCTTCAGTACATGGTGTGCTTTTCCTTCATAGCACTGATGGCAATCATAGTCATGAAAGAAATCCTTAATTGTGTGTTTGATTGTTTAAGAGTCTGTTTCCCTTCCTAAGGGCGGGGCTGGGTCTGACTTGCCCACCCCTGGATCCCAAACACCTGGCCGGAGGTTCCAGTGCATCAATGAATAAATCAACTCTCAGGGCCCCCCGTGCGGCCACCCCTTTATGTCCCATTCTGTAATTTGTTTTTTTTTTCCTAGAGAAGGAAAAGAAGAAGCTAGTCCTAAAGAGAATAACCTTCTGGGTACAAGGTGCACAACTGATTTCTCCCAAGGGCTCTGAGCTCTGCAGGGCAGAGGTTGAGCACCTGTGCCCTCTCTTCCCCAGTGTCTAGACTGGTTTCAGGCCAGAAGGAGGGGCTTGAGTTGGACTTACTGATGAGTGATCACAATGTGAATATCATCATGGTGGATCCTGAGAAGTCCAAACCAGAAGAAACCCTAGAGATTGTGACATAACACTTCGAGTGCAGGCCCTGGGGTATTATAGACACAGAAAATATTGGTGATCCTTCTTTTAGAGGTCATCTTGTCTGACCAACCATCTTTCTTTTGTTGTTGTTGTTTCCTAAGTGTGCAATTCAGTGGATTGTAGTATTTCACAAAGTTGTGCAACCATCACCATTATCTAATTCTAGAACATTTTCAACAACTCAGTAAGAAACCCCATCATCACCCACCTGACGCCCAGAGAGGGTGGTGCCCTATCTAATGTCCTATCATCAGCCAGCAGCAGAGCGAAGACCAGAGCCCAGGCCTCCTGACACCCATGTGCTTGGTTGGGCAGCGTGTCGGGGTCCTCTCTGGCACCCCTAGTCATCCTCAGGCACGTGACATGAAAGCCTTATTTAGCAAAGGCTGAACAAGTAAGATGAGACAATATCACCTCTAGCTATCCCCTTAATGGTTCAGAGCCCATCTGTGCCCAGAATGGAGCTGAGGGCTTTTGAGGCAAAGGAGACATGCCTGGAGATCATTTCAAATGTGTGCATTGCTTCCCACAATGGCCAGTGTCCTTTCCTAGCTGGGATGTCCTTCCTCTAAGTGACCACACAGCCTCCTCTTGTCTCCTTTAATGTCCCCAAAGGCCTCCTATCAGGGTCACGTGTGCAAACCACCCTATTTAAAAGTGCAGAAGGGCCCTGCGCCTCCCTGCTGGCACTCTGATCCTCGCTCCAGGTGAATTTTCCCTCCACGGTGCTCACATCACCCATCGGACACGCTATACCTTCCTCCACTTCTCCCTCTGGTTCCTGTCTTCCCTACTAGAATTTGGCTCTGTCAGGGCAGGGGTTTTTGCTTTGCTCACTGCTATACCCCAGCTCCTATGAGCCCCTGTTTTAGAGGTATTTCATAAATACTGACTGAATGAATGCATGGCAGAATGAATAGTTATCTATAGTTGCATTTTATTCTGACATGAAGGTGCTGTTTAGCAAGGGCCCAAGAGCTAAGAGGAGACTGTACCACCTCTAGCTATGCCCTTAACAGTTCAGAGCCCTCCTGTGCCCAGAATGGAGCTGAGGGCTTATCAACAATCATCAGGGGAGGGAATATTACCCTTGTTCATATATATGTGGCTTTGCTCAGGCTGCTATAACAAAACACAGATCTGGATGCTGGGAAGTCCAAGGTCAAGATGATAAGATTGGTTCTTGGTGAGGGCCCACGTTCCAACTTGCAGATGGTCACCATCTCATTGTGTGCTCCTGGGACCTCTTTGTGTACATGCAGGGAGACAGAGAGACAGAGAGTGAGCCCTGGTCTCTCTTCCTCTTACAAAGACACCAATCTCATTGTGGGGGCCCCACCTTCATGACCTCATCTAATTAATTCCCCAAAGGCCCTACCCCAAATACCATCATACTGGGGGGTAGGGACCAAACGTATGAATTTTGGGGGGCGGGAGAGGGGTGGACATGAATGTGCAGTCCATCACAAGTGGCAAGCCGAGGTCCAGAAAGGTCATCTGGGAACCAGAGGCACACCATTACTGCCACCTCTTTGGTCCCATCAGGGAGCATCAGGGGCCCCTCCCCCCATCAGGGGAGGCTGGAGTCAGCTCAACATAGGCCCTAGGAAGCAGGGGTCAGACCTCCCAGGTTTGCCATTGTTCTCAGGGCCCCAGAAAGCAGAGCCAGTCTCTGAGCCCAGCCTCTACCCCTTCCTGCAGTGATTTAGCTGCTTTCACATTCCATGCTTTAGCCAAAATGGAAAAAGAAAGAAAGGAAAAAGGCAGTGCTATTTTTTAAAATGGCCTTAGCTCTGTGAGCTCCACCATGGAAACTGCTGCCCATGATGTCATAAGCCCCGAGGCCCTCTGGGCAACGTTACTGACACTTCATACGGTGGGCCGGGCCCAGGGTCCACACACGCCTCTTGCCAGAGCTACACGAGCCCTTGGGCAGGCACAGGCTCCATCTACAAGCCTGGGCCAAACCCCCTGAGCCAGGATGGAGCCAGGCCCTGGGCAAGCAGGGGGTCCCCCGGAGTAACAGCCCAGTAGAGCATCTCTCTGTGTATCATCAACAGGGCTTTAAGGCCTGTCTCTCATGAGATCTGTGACAATCTTGAGACACACAGAGGACAAGCACTCTGGTCTGTGTCTCTCTCCATGGGGGAGCAGAGTGCAGAGTGCCCTGCACACGGTCACACAGCCAGGGAGTGATGGGGAGATGGAACCCTGTCCTCTGATTTTAAATTCTATGGATCACTTAAAAGGAGAGGGCATGGTATTTGCCCACAAGAAGCCAACAGACTGATGAAGGCTATAGAGAACCACCAGGTCAAGTTCAAGTCTCCACTTTTCAGTGGAAGGGGGCAGGGACTGGCCCAAGGTCACACAGTTGATCCACAGACCAGGCAGGGTTGATTGCAGGCTCTGGACTCCTAGCTGGGAATATTTCCTACTATATCTTGCATTTAAACAGTTCCGTTTGGGAGGAAGCTGTGCTGTTCCGGAAGAGACGCCAGGCCTTCCCAGTCTCCGGTTTAAGGCTGTCTTCCAGGATCTGCTGTCAAGGCTTATTCCTCAGGGAATAGCTGTTGGCAAAAGGAGGCGAGGTATTGATTATGGCTGGGGCTGGGGGAGTGTGGCTGAGGCCCCAGGGAGAGAGAAGGGATGGGAATGGGCAATGGAAGTTTCTCAGAGAAATAAACTAAAGGTATATTTATTTTGCTTTGGCTTATTTGTATTTTCTAATTTTTCTGCACTTATAGAATTTATTTTTCATATTTTAAAGTGATGAACTATTTAATTGAAAATGGCCTGGAAATCCAGGGTTGCCTCAGCCCTGACTGGCTGTGTGAACTTACCTCTCTCTAGGCCTTTCTCTCTCTAGGCAATAATGAGGTTGCCCCATGAGAAGTAAAGGAATCAAAAAGGTTCCCTGGCTCAGGACACAGCTCTCTCACCTGGTCATCAGAGATGTTCACCTGTCCAAAGAAAAGAATGCTGCAACCCAGGAATGAGGTGTCCAGGGAAAAGCCAAGGTTCAGAAAAGGCCACTCTGGCCATGTCTATGTCCAATGCTGCCCAGAAGGGAAGAGCTGGTATCTGAGGGATAAACTCATCCGGATCCCCACATAGGGCCTCTCTACTAGAGTGGAAATGATTATCAGGCTTCACCAAGGCCTGTGTGAATAGCCCTCTGCACTAGTCTTCCTCGCCCCTTTGGTCATATTTTGGGCCCATTGGGTAACAGAGACTCAGCTGCCAGGAGGGAGGGAGACTAGGGGAGGGTACAAGAACACTCCTGTCCCTGGGAAGGGAGACTGTTCCAGTGTTGGGAGGAGGCATCGATCTTGAGGGACATGGTTAGGGCCAGCCTGTCTGACCTCCCTGGGTGTCGGCCACACACCAGGCTGATCTATCTCCCAGGACCTGCTACCACTGAAAGGGTTAAATTATTTTCAATATGTGTACAGTGTTTAGAACAGTGCTTGGCATAAGGAGCTAATAAAAACTGCTAGGTGAAAGTTAACTATGGCCTATCTGGACAGCAGGGTGGAATGGAAACTCTAAGAGTGTCTTGACCCCCACCATCTGCCCGGTGGGGGTCCACCTCCAGGAGGCCCCCACCAGCTCTGCTGCCTATGTGCACAGAGAGGGCACCCAGCTGACTGCTTTGAAATGCAGTAATATCACTTTCTGGTCTTCCCCTGCCATCTCTCCTCCGATGTGTGGGCCCAAAGGAGGAATCATTGACCATTGACTCTCTGTCCCCAAATTATCTCCCCACCCACCACTCACCTTTTGTCAACGCTGGGCTAAAACCCAGAGGCCAAGGATTCCAGGTCAGGCTGGGACCTCACACTGTCAGGCTGGAAGGTACCTGGCATGTACCTTGCTTGCCCTTCCATGAAAACACACATAGGGAAACTGAGGCCCAAGGAGGGAGAGGGACCCCCCCTTCTACCCTGTGTCTCCAGTCTGCATAGCCAGGGGGGCGGTGGCTGGGCTGGAGCCGGGCCCAGGCCCCGGGCTTTCTCCCAGCCTCCTCTGCTCTTCAGGGGTCCCCAGAGGCCGCTTAGGGGACTATGCTCCCCCCCTCTTTTGTAGCCACACCTCACCTGGTCTTCGTTTGCTCCATCCTCTGTGGCTCTGTCTGGGATAATTCTCACGGAGCAGGGTCAGCCCCCCGAGGAGCAGGCCGCTAACGAGCTTCAGATGTCTGGGCCAGAAAGCCTCCCGGCAGGCGGCCACTCAGGCTCCAGCTGATTGCAGGCCCGAGCCAGGAGCCGAGGCGGTGGCGCCCCCAGGACCCGGCTAACTCCCCGCCCGCTCGGATGCGGCAGGTGCCGGTGGAGTCCCTGGCTAGGGTGGCTCTTTCACGATCTGGAAATGGGCGGGGAGGCTGCAGGACAGAGGCATTTTGAACATTTGGGAGCTATTTCTTCTTCTTCTTCTTCTTCCAAAGCCTTTCCGGGCCCAGAGCTGGTGTCCGCACCGAGGTGGCCCCAGGGACGCGGAGGAGAGCAGGCAAGCTGCGTGTGGAAGGCCAGCTCCCAGCACGCTCTGCGCCGGGGCAAAGGCCGTGGGCTCCGACTCACAGACACCCTGCCAGGCTGGGACGGCCACCATCCACTCGACAGATGACCAAGAGGACGGGCAGAGAGGTGGGGTGACTTGTGCCAGGTCACACAGCCCCCGAATGGCCGAACTGGGGCTCCAGCCCACCTCTGCCGGAGCCCACACTTCTCCCTACAGTGGGCCGGGACGCTTCCAGAACACCAAGATTGGTATATATTGTGGTTTTAAAGCCTCACGAATGGCGAGGGCCTGTGGGCTGCCCTGGGGTTTCAGGTACCGAGGCCACCTTGGCGACTAACTTACTCCTCCATCTTGACGAGACAGCAGATCTTACATTTGCAAAATGTGGACTTCGGGTGAGGTAGGACCGTTTGCCCCCGCAACATCCTCAGCTGTGCCGGGCACACACTCTGGGAGCCCGACCGTCTGCTGGAGGTTTTCTGTGGGCCACCTGCTAGACTGAGATTGCAGAGCTCTGCCGCTTACCAGCTGCGTGACCCTGGGCAAGTACCTCACCTCTCCGCGCCTCCATCCCCTCATGCGTGGAATGGGGATAAGATCACTTCCGCTCTCACAGAGTGCTGGGATCAAATTAGTTCGTATTTGTAAAGGGCTCAGAAGGATGGCTGGCACAGGGTACACACCACGCGTGTGTGTTAGCGGCTGGTGGGCTCTGTCTCGTGAGACTGGCGTCAGAGTCTTCCCTGAAGTGCAGGCGTGGAAACGGAGGCAGCAGGACGTGATTCTCAAACTTAGCGTGGATCAGAATCACCCGGCGGGTTCGTGAAAATGCTAAACACTGGGCTGGGGCCTGAGAGTGCGCATTTCTTGCGTGTTTCCAGGAGGGGCTGGTGCTGCGGGCCAGCGGCCGCGCCGTGGAAGCCTGCGCTGGCGCTCTAGTGAGCCGAGCCCGCGGTGCAGCAGCTCCACTAATGATTTGGCGTGTGAGTGAGCGAGTGGTTGCGGAGAACAGGCCGGGCGGTGGACCAGGGGCCTTGGGGTTCTAGTCCTGAATTTGCTCCCAGCTCCCTGGGGGACTTAACCGAGTCCTCTTTCCCCTGCAGCCTTGGTTTTCTCCTGGGGACCTCAGGGGTAACGGTAATCCCTGCTCACAGGGCTCTGTGAGGAAGAAACAGGGCCTGGTGTCACTGTGACACTCGCTGCAGGAATGGTGAGAGTGGTCTAGGGGGAGGTGTGGGACCCCAGGGGCTCACTACCATCCTTCCCTGCCTGCCTTCTCCTCTCCCCACACCGAGGGCTGTAGAGCTCATCCCCTTTACTTCTTTCTGGAAGCTGAGTTGGGAAGATGGAGGCCACACTGTCCCCCACTGTCCCCCACGCCCCAGGGCGGCTCGGCAGAGGGCAGCGTGCTTGCTGTGGCCGCAGGCTGCATAAAGGGGCCTGTGTTCCGGCCGCTCACCTCCCACTGTGCGCCCAGCGGTTTTCTATTTCAGTTGCTGTAAAAATATCACCTTTGATCTCAGCTTGTGGCTCTTAAAAAAAGAAGGAACCACCAACAGGCTGGGTTTTCATTCTCCCGGGCCCCTTCTCCCTCTCACCTCCGCTCCTTACTCACCTCCCCGCCTCTCTTTTGCTCCCCATGCATCCTCTCCTCTCTGGAGCACCAGCACCCTAGCTGGACAGAGCACCTTAGCAATCAGCCGATGGTTCTGAGTGCTCCCCCCAACCCCCACCCCCACCCCCACCCCCACCAAGTCCCTGTCCCCAGCTGTTTGCTGGAGGGACAGGGTAAAAGGCTGTGTGTGAAGGAGACTGCCCCTTCCCCTCTGCTCCTGCTGCCAACAATGTCCACGATTCCCTGTTTGGCCAGGCCCAGGCTGCTTCTCTAGCCACAGTCAAACACATAGTATGAATCACAGCCCTGCTGGAGTTTTCCCCACAGTAGAGTGAGAACAGCTAGTGGGGCCAGAATATTTATATCGCACCATCTACTCAGCCCAGACAGTCACCCAGATTTGCCTGGAAGAGTAACCTTCAGGCCTGATGGGTCTAATATCCCACCTCCTGGCTCAGCCAGCACAAAGACATCCCTCCCCCCCCGCCCCCCCCCCCACCACACACACATACACCCTTGCCTCTTTCCTCTCTACAAACTCGGGCATTTGTACCCACAGTTCACCACCCATGTTCATCCCCCAGACTCTGGCCTCTACTCTGGCCTTCCTGAGACGTTCTTAGGCCTACTCACTCCACCTGAGGCCTCTGAGGCAGGAAGTCACCTTCTCACCTACTGGGTTCCTCGTGCCCTGTCACCCCACTGTCCAGTGAGATCGTCTCTAAGGACCCCTGCTCTCACAGAGGGACCAGAGAATCTCCCTAAGAAGTTTTGTGTTTGACAGGCATTTTGTGCCCATTGAGAGGTCAAACAAGCCTCAAACCTCTGACTCACACAGGCTTTTAGCCATTGTGACATTTTTCTTCTGTTTCAGTTTTTAGAGAAAGAGACAAAATAACACTAACACTGTCGACAAACACTTCTCCCCAGGTCATCTGCGTCTGGCCCTGTGCTAACATGGCCACTGGCCTTCCTCAGGAGTCCTTCTCTGACCTCATTGGTAGGAGCACACATGTGTACAAGGGGCAGATGACTGGGATGGCAGGGAGTGCAGGAGCCGGTGGCACTGGCATTGAGTGGGTGGTGCTGGAGCAGAAAGGGCAAGGGTTGGAATTTACAGGAACCTGGGGCATCCTCGATACTATGGGCAGCTTTGGATATAGCCATGGCCTGGGTGTTCAAAGCGAGAGAAGTGAGTGGGGACAAGTCAGGCCTCAGAGGGGTGACACTAGCGGGCAAAGAGCACTGCCATTATTCCCAAGGCCATGGAGAGCCTCTGCAAGGTCTGTCCTTTCTGGGGGCTTGGAGGGCCTGGGCAGAGAAGGTGAGGCCCTTGGGTGTATGTCCAGCCACAGCCTCATTTAGGGGCAACCGCAGCCAGCCAGGGCCCAGCCCGAGCTCCTCCAGACGAGCCCACAGCCCTGGAGAAGGCAGAGGGCACAGGCAGGGTGGCCGTCCCTGGGCAGGGGGCGGTGGGGGCAGGCCTGACTCATCACGGTCCCCAGGGCCCAGCCCAGGGCTGGGGCAGAGCAGGCGCCAGGGAAAT